>NW_023603184.1:8784871-9093696 GCF_014898055.3 Talpa occidentalis
TGATTTAGAATGTATTTGGCTTTACTTTGAGTAGTAGAAGAGAGTGCTGTAAAATAGTCTGTGATAATTATCGTCACATGCAGGATTTCTGCAGCACATCAGGCTATGGAAAATGGTAACTCATTTCTGCAAAAGTTTCTTCAGTTTTTCTGGCCAAGTTTGCAGTTGTCATTGCCCCTATGGAACTGGGACAAGACAAGAATTTGTCTTTTGGAGAAGTTCCTCCTTGGGTGTGTCTTCCCCTCCACAAACCAGATCTGGCAACGTGACACTGGAGTTAGTTGATAAGAAACAAAAAGAAATAACAATTCTATGTTTTCAATCTCAGGGTGGGAATGAGTGCTGAAACACAGGCAGTGTAATTTTAGCTGTGCTTCAGCTTCGAGCTCACCTTCAGGGTCAGATGCCAGGGTCTGGCAGGGACTCTCAGGGGCTTGAACTAAGCTCCAGGCCTCTAGCCCCTTCCATTTTCTGCTCTGGGCCTCCTTAGACGAGCCAAAAATTCCAGTTCTGACCTGAATGGTAAACCAGGGAGACTAACAGAATTCTAAAAATAGAAGGATAAAAAATATGACCCTGCTGCTCTTGGCACCTTATAATGGGAATGTATCCACCTTGCAGAATTGACATGAAATGCACCTAGGGTCTTTTCAAAAAGGAAGATTTTACTCTATATGCAGAGAAGAAACTGCTTCAAGGTCTTATATCTTTGGGGAAATATTCCTGATATTTAACTCAGTATTTTCCAATTATGGAACAATAATTTCATGTGAAGATTTAACAAACAATTTGTGTTCCATGAGCCCCATTAGGGAAACAAGGACTTCCAGAGTAATTGTATTGTGAATGGGAATTATCAACACATTCTGATATGACAATCCTGTGAATATGTGGTGATAAAAAATTGTCTTATGTCATAAATTTCTGAGGCATAAGATCTAGGCATCTACTCATTTTTAATTCTGTCCAAAGAGCACCTGGTTGAGTGCTTGAGTCTTAGTAGACACTTAACAGATGTTGATCTCTATTAAATCAGTAAATTCACTTTCAGAAACTAGCACTTTGCCGTGCTGATTTAGAGCAACTGGTTCTCTTTTATAATGAAATATAAGGCCTGCTGGAGTCTAACAATTTCTGTGAAAATTCATGAGTGGGTTGGCCTTCTCAATCTGTATCTATTCATTCTCTTTAGTATATGTTAATGTTTTTCATAGTAACAGTGGCAGCTCTCCATAAAATATTACTGGAGTCACATTGTAATGTTAATTTTTTTTCTTTTTTCTTTTTTTTTTTTGGTGCACACAGGTAATGCAGTATGCAGTAAACCATCTTAGGATGATGTACTTTGGGTGGTTGTGATTTCAGTAATGGGCGGCATGGGTATGCCATCAAAGTAAGCATACAGGAGCAGGGATGGCCACTCAGTGTCTCATTTCCACTCAATGTCTCTGATGTCCACTGCCCCTTTGGCAGATGAGACCAGCTTCCCTATTGCAGCGTGGCAGAGAGGATTCACTAGTTTGTTAATGCAGGATGACTGGGAAGTGCATTCAGATACTGCTTCTCTCTCCAACACCTCAGCCACAAAACAAAACAAAATAAAACAAAACAAAAAGCAGGCAAGAATAGAAAGCGTATTCTTAGCTGAGCCAGCATGGTATGAATGTGTATTACCAGCTGCTTGCTGAGCTGCAGCTGAGCAGCTCTGCAGACTTCAAGCTGCCCCACATCCTCCTCCTTATACTGACAGGAGAAAATCCCTGTGTACTTCCCAGGCAGGAAGTCTCACTTACTCAAGCTGACTCCCTAAGAGAAGGATGCTGTCCTCCCAGTCTCCAAAGAGAGGAATCTGCTAGGACACAGATGGTAGGAATATCCTTAGGCAGATCAGAATAGTACTGAATTGTTCTATTTGTAGCATTGAATGTGTGTGGACTATTTCCCTATGCATTGTGTTGTCTGGGGTTTAGATAGCCCTGGAAAGATTATATTACAGACATAAAGTCAAGTTCCAGGGAAGCTGAATGACTTGACTGAAGGGTTTGGCCATGTATCACAGAACTCAGAGTCCCAGATAAGTGAATGGGAGGAAATAGATAAAGTTTTGAAATTGTATACTATTTAAAGAATTATCTCGGAAAATTGTTAAGTAGATTTCCTGATTTGGCCCCTTACCCCACCAGCATCAAAATAGGGAATCTGCAGGTTTGGGGCTGAGGAAGAATCTCATAATGTGGAGGCTTACAAAATATCTATGGCTGTGCTTTCCAAATATTAACTTGGATGTGAAGAACTCAGGGATCTGGAGAGAGGTCAAAGAATGGCATTACCAGGAAGATCCCAAGTGACTTATCGTGAAGGTTGCAAGTCCATGGGCTGTGGTTTGAGGACCTAGGTCTTAAGTGATCCTAATGGGGATGGTCTGGGTACAGGGGTGTAGGAGAATTTGTCAGCAATTCATCTATCTTCTAGTTAGTTGTAAGTTCAGTAATTAATTTGAATATTTATTTATATATGCATATAAGAACTGGGTGTGAAGATTCACCAGAGACAGAGTGGGGAGCAGAACAGGCTGATCTACTGAAATACACTGCTGAGGGGAGCACCGGGTGAGACAGGAGACACTGCTGCACCATGTGGGTCACCTCCTTGGCCAGGGATTGAACTCATGCTGCAGTAGATGGTGATAGCTTGATAGTGCTGAGGCTTAACTTCGAGACCACCAGGGAGGACCATATTCAGTAATTTAAATACTTGGATCTGGCTTGCTTTTTTTTTTAAAGTCTGAGAAGGTTATTAGAAAGGAATAATTATGAGTAAGCAGAGACAACTTTCAGAAAAGAAAATAATGATGAAAGTGCTGCTTTGGTATTTGTGTTTGTTTTCTTATAGGATTCTTCAATAGGAGTTTGATTTAAGCATATCATGAAAATTGCATAGAAAGGAAGAGTAGCAGAAAAAAAAAAAACTAACATAATTGAGGAAAAGAGGAATCTTCTCTGTTGTGGTAGTGATACTTGATTTTCTTAAAAACAATATCTCATATGGTTGATAAACAGATAATAATATAGTCTTCACAACAAATAATTTCATGATTCATACTTTAGTGTTTTCCAGAAATTTATATTATTTCCCTCATTAGAGTTGTTGAAATATTATTTGGGGACAATGAGGTGTTTTATGGGGTTATTGAGAGTACCTCCTGGAGAATCCCTTGTATCGCTAACCATATCTCAATGCAATCACTTATCTTATAAAGCGATGGAGATATAAACTTTATATCCTACTCTTTTTTAGATGATGCAGAAGTACTTAACTTTAAAATTCTATTGAGCATTGATCATGAGTATTATAGGGAGGCTGTGTGTGTGTGAGTGTTTGTGAAATTGCACATTTTTGTGCTAGCTCTTTCCTTAGATTTTACTTTCTTTGACACTGATTCTCCCACCCTCAAAATTACAGAATAGCTTTTAAACTATTTGTTTTTTCAAAACATTGGTACCTTTCTATTCTCTTTATAATATTGATGTGTCACTTCTGCTGTGATTGTGTCCTAAAATCAATAGTACCTCTTTTCTACTTGGGAAAGGATTGCTTTAAATCTTCTCTCCTGGGCTTGTCAATTTCTATTTCTTGTTCATTCCTAAATTTTAACCAAATCAATCAGAATGAAGTGTCCATGATGACTGTGATGTAAGTTATTATGTCACCTTTCTCTGGGAAATCTGCATTTTGATAAAGAAAAAAACTTTATGCTAAAGTTTTCACTGTCTGATATGTATGGCATTTCTGACACGAAATGGGAAGTAGCTTGTCCCATTTTGGGTAAAGCAAGTATTCTGAAATCATTCCATAGATAATTCATTTTCATATTTGTTTTAATTTTGCTGCCATTATTTACTGCCTCCTTTATATTTATCTCAGTGTTTGTCAGGCTCCCAAGCTGCAAGCTACGCCTGCACATTGAATCATTTCTACCTAACTTTTTTTGGTTGCCACCCTTTCTGGCACACAGCCAGTGATCCCACTGGGAGACTCAAAAATGAGTCCATTTTGCATCGTTTTAGATTTCAGACTCCTGGACCCAACCACTAGATGTCTCTATAATTACATGCTGGACCAAATCAGAGATCCTGGTCCATCACGGAAGGAAAGGTGGGCCTAAAAGACTAATCCTCAAACTCCAAACACCTGTCTTCAGTAAGTGGAATATTCTTTAATAAACATAAGCTACTGCCATCAAACAGTTATTTGGTCCCTGCAGGTGTTTATGTGGCTGAATATGAATAAATCTAGGCTTATCAATCCCCAAGAGACGCTGTAGGTAACAAACTCCTGTGTTTCAACTGGCATATGTGTGTGTGTGTTTACATGCACACACAAACACTTACACACATGTAAAACATCTCTCTCACACACATGCACGCTTTTTCAAAAATCTTGCTATTTTGCGTTACATGGAGTGACAAAATAACCAGAGAACTTTATAGTCATTTGTTCCATAAGAACATTTGACTTACTGATCTAGACTTTGAAATGAGAGAGACGATAACTAGTATAAAGTTTCCCTGCGATCTAGGAATACAGCTGTCCATCGCATTATACTGTTGGTGGTGGGCTGTTTATGCTCTCTCAGAGGACAGAACCTCCTTCATCCCTTCCTTCTCGCCATCCATCTTTCTCTCTCTCTTCCTTTCTCTCCTCCCCTCAAAATTTACTTTATCTTAGGAAGAGGCTATGACATTGTGGTTATTTACACTTTTCCCATTGTGCATTAGGTAGAGATTATAAGTGAATGCAAAATTCTGTGATGGTTAATTATTGTTTTAAAGATTTATTTATTTATTTATGCAAGCACTGGGTACAATCAGAAGCATGGGAGGGTGAAAGAATTCACCAGAGCCAGAGCACGGAACAGAATAGGCAGACTGACTAAAGGCAGGGCTGAGGGGAGCAGCGGGCGTGGCAGGAGGGGTCTGTTGCGGCCATGTGGGACCCTCGCCAGTGGCCAGGGATTGAATGGGCACTGCAGAGGCTGCGGGCAGCTTCCCAGCCCAGCGCTCAACCGCTGCACCACCAGGGGAGTCCCAATGGTTAATATTTTTAAGATATTTTATTGATTTATTTTTGTATAGAAGAACAGGGGTATAGACTAGAGATGCCAGGGGCTGGGGTGAATCACCAGAGACAGTGGGGAGCAGAACAGGTGGATCTTCTGAAGTACACTGCTGAGGTGAGCAGCAGGTGTGACAGGAGAAGTCTGCTGTGCCATGTGGGTTAGCTTCCTGGCCAGGCATTGAATTCAGGCCCTAGCAGTGATGATAGTGTTATAGAGCAACCCCGATATTAAACGGGTTCCTGGCTGTGGGTCCTCACCCGCGCGCTTTAAAGGGACTTATGAATACTCTACTGTTATAGGACAGGGAGAGGGGCAGCCCAAACCCCGCAAACCTGCCTATTCTAAATGGGTTCTGCCATCCGCCGCATCAACACAAAACATAGGAGACTTTAATGGGAAGGAACTTTAATTAAACTAGGAAACAACACAGGTAAGGCAAAGAGTCTAGTTTCTAAATGAAGCACCCAAAGTTACCCATCCCCTCGTGGGTAAAACTCCATCCATATGGGGTCGGCCCAGAGCAAGGCCCCAAAGCCTGCCACAAGTCTAAAGCATCTTCCAGTGGGGACCTACAGAAAAGGGTCACAAACAACCAGACAAGCCCGGAAGGAAAAGAGCAAAATCAACATCAAGATAAAAGCTGCCATTGTCACCTCCCCACGGGTCTCACCCACATCTGTGTCACCCAGTCCACGACCAAAAGACAAGCGCAGTTTCTTCACGTGTCTCTAGGCTCCATGCGCCTCCTCCAGGTCTCCTTGCTCCATCCTCCTTCCTTCCTTCCTCAGTCTCTTCTGCAGCTTCTCCTCTTCCTGCTCAGCTCCACCCTTCCTTGGGTGGGGCAGGGAACCTGGAACCTCCCCCTTTCCTGGGGACCACCCTGTTGCACTACTACAGACACACGCAAAAGGGTTAATAAAAGGTTTATTTACAAGAGAAAAAGAAATAAGGAAAATGTACAACTCAGGGAGAAAATAGGGAAATAAAGTCTTTAATGCGTCCTACCCGATCCGACGACCTGGAAATCCAAAGTCACTCTCAGAGCTGGCCAGACGCTGCGAGCTGGCCGAGAGCCCAAAAATGGAGAGCCCCGCAAAGCCCACGTGTCTGCCTTTTGTATCCACCTGGCTGCTTAACCCCACCCTGAGGTCCCAGCCACCTTCCCTTTGGTGGTGATGGGATTTGGAGTTCCCAGTGTCTTTGGCTTTGACCTGGGGTGGGGGTGGAGTCCACAAAGCCTATATGGAATTTGCTTTGGGACATCCTTTTCCCCCTAACAATTGCACTGAGACTTAACTCCTAGGCCAGCAGGGAGGCCCTTGGTTGATTTTTTTTTTTTTTTAACTGTACTACTTAAATGGTGTCTCATAGATCCTCATAAACATTGTTGAGTGGTTGTGTTATAGGACAGGGAGAGGGGCAGCCCAAGCCCCACAAACCTGCCTATTCTAAATGGGTTCTGCCATCCGCCGCATCAACACAAAACATAGAAGACTTTAATGGGAAGGAACTTTAATTAAACTAGGAAACAACACAGGAAAGGCAAAGAGTCTAGTTTCTAAATGAGGCACCTAAAGTTACCCGTCCCCTCGTGGGTAAAAGTCCATCCAAATGGGATTGGTCCAGAACAAGGCCCCAAAGCCTGCCACAAGTCTAAAGCATCTTCCAGTGGGGACCCACAGCAAAGGGTCACAAACAACCGGACAAGCCCGGAAGGAAAAGAGCAAAATCAACATCCAGATAAAAGCTGCCATTGTCACCTCCCCACGGGTCTCACCCACATCTGTGTCACCCAGTCCACGACCAAAAGACAAGCACAGTTTCTTCACGTGTCTCTAGGCTCCATCCTGCTTCCTTCCTTCCTCCGTCTCTTCTGCAGCTTCTTCTCTTGCTGCTCAGCTCCACCCTCCCTTGGGTGGGGCAGGGAACCTCCCCCTTTCCTGGGGACCACCCTGTTACAATCCCCCCTTTTAATTTTTATTCCACCATATCTATGGTGGCACAATCTCAGGGTGTATGTAGTCTTAGGAGACAGTCTTTTTTAGGGTTACAATGTGTGTAAGAGAAGCAACAATTAGCAGCATTGTCCATGAATGTCCAGTATGACAGTTTCATTACTTAAAAATAGTCCATTATCCAAGCCAAAAGAAAAAAATTTGGAGAATTGGCTAAAACAAGATAGCAAATATATCAAAATCACAGGGAAAAATGTTAAAATGGTTCAACTTATGTAAAACACAAATTTTCTCAACCTTGATCCCAAACTTTTAACAGCATAGCAAAAGTTTGCAAACTAAATGTACTTTTAAACCATTTTTCCTATTTTTGCATAAAATCACAGGGCAGAAATAACTAACAGCAATTTTTAGCTGGCTTTGTTGAAATATTCCATACAGGATCAGAGCGAACCGGTGGCATCCAGTCGATGTATGCTTCAGGTATAAAGTTGGTCTCATCAGACTCCACCTGGGCTTTCCTCTTCTCGAGGGTACCAGGGCATTTTCGTTGGCCGGGTTGTCCAGTCCTGCCAATGGAGGCAAGCTTCCTCACCTTCTTTGGAGGTCTCTGGAACCCTACAAACAAGGCAAACAGGTTCTCCTCTTCTTGGTTCAGCTCTTTTTCAACTTTCTGGAAGAACTCCACACAAAGCCACACAATCAAACTCACGTCCAATTTTCGTTAAAACAGACAAAATCCCTATGGAAGTTATGCAAAAACAGACTCTGAAATAAGTAGCAAAAATTACTACCACTATTTGTATGCTGTGTTGGTATCAAGGGGAGAGAAAATGTGACAAGTTAGCTTTGCTGGAAAAAAATTACAACCTTTCTGCAGATCCTGGTTACTCAAAACAAAACAAAAACTTCGTGGATTCAGGACAGAATGCATAAAAAATTTCCAGTATTATGTCAAAGAAACCTTAGTAAATGTCAGATGTATTTCCAGGTCTATTCAGTCCTTTGTAGGAAAGTTTTTTTCTCTCAACAGTTCCATCAATAGGAATCTGTTGAGACCTTTTTTCCCTATATTGCCAGAAACAATTTCTGTAGATGTGAAACAATTGAATTATACAATATTACAAGGTGACAATCACCACTGACAATTTACATACATACCCGATACTACTGTTAACATATTGGACATACCAAAGTTTTTTTACCATTTTCCCAAGTGACAATGCTTCCCTTCCAGTTTTACTTCATTAGGTAAAAGCCAAATAGAACAAATTCATGTAATGCTTTCCCAGGAGGAAAAGGAGAAACTTCGTGGAGTGTCTCAGGAGCTCTACTGAGGTTCCACAAAATTTCCTTGCATCAGTCAAATGACAGGCTACCAAATTTGTACTTGAATTTAGATTTCTGGGAAGCTTTGCCATAGATATCAGAAAATTAACAGAAACAACAATATTCAATCTCTATGAAGGCACCGGCTTAGTTCAGTAGCACAATGTTGACAATCAAGCCATAACTTTTTGTTTTTCTCATAACCGGAGACTCTTTTTTTTTTTCCAACGTCTATGGGCACCATGTATACCAATCTGTCAATCACTGGAGGTCAAGACAGACAGAAGGACATACAGACATACAACATATAGACAAAGACAGTTTTTTTTTTTTTTAGTTATGCCACGTAGAATATGTTATGTAACTGCAGTTTTACTCCATAGGCTCAGAAAAAAAATATCAAAGTCCAAAAAAAATGTGGAGTGTTGCTGGCAGAAAAATTTCCAGTTGTCATCCTGCAAACCTAAGACTTTGGAAATAGGAAGGAAAAGTTTTATTAATCACAAGAATTACATGACCTTGTTTATTACCTTAGGGTTTTCAGTGTTGAAGACTTTTTATTAGAAGTCAATCCTGGGGTATTTTGTACAGCAACTGAAAGAATAAAAGTAATGTAACAGGGTGGTCTCCAGGAAAGGGGGAGGTTCCCTGCCCCACCCAAGGAAGGGTGGAGCTGAGCAGGAAGAGGAGAAGCTGCAAGAGGAGACTGAGGAAGGAAGCAGGATGGAGCCAGGAGACCTGGAGGAGGAGCGTGGAGCCTAGAGACACGTGAAGAAACTGCGCTTGTCTTTTGGTCGTGGACTGGGTGACACAGATGTGGGTGAGACCCGTGGGGAGGTGACCATGGCAGTTTTTATCTTGATGTTGATTTTGCTCTTTTCCTTCCGGGCTTGCCTGGTTATTTCTGACCCTTTGCTGTGGGTCCCCACTGGAAGATGCTTTAGACTTGTGGCAGGCTTTGGGGCTTTGCTCTGGGCCAATCCCATATGGATGGACTTTTACCCACGAGGGGACGGGTAACTTTGGGTGCTTCATTTAGAAACTAGACTCTTTGCCTTTCCTGTATTGTTTCCTAGTTTTATTAAAGTTCCTTCCCATTAAAGTCTCTTATGTTTTGTGTTGATGCGGCGGATGGCAGAACCCATTTAGAATAGGCAGGTTTGCGGGGCTTGGGCTGCCCCTCTCCCTGTCCTATAACAGTAACAGTTAAGCAAAAGGAGTCATCTCTTGTTAGCCACCAAGCAGGCTCTCCTTGGGTTTCCTGGAATACAACCTGAAAAAGCAAAATCAAAATATCAGTAATTAACTTTCAATTAAAAGGAGTCATCTCCTTACTTCTGTTAGCCACTCTGGGACAGAAGCTGAAAGAGCAGATTAAACATCTAAGCACAGATTACACCTCCCCCACACTAGGGAGGGACAACAACAACACAGGTATGAAAACCTGGTACAGTTACATGATGCACCCTAAAGAGTGCTTTCCATAACAGACCTTCCTCAGTAGGAAGCAGAAACTTAGAATCTTGTCTTACACCAGCAATTGAACAAATCCAGTATTCAAAATGGCAAACATGCCCAAAACAAATTGTGTAGACAAAATTCACAGCAGCAAATCCTTTCAGACTCAGACAAAATCTTCTTAATTTTTCTGATCCAGACTTTGCAAAAATTCAAGTTATCTCCAAGAATCCATCAAGGCTACCAGCAATTACCAGTTACTGCTTAAGGCTACTCTTTCCTTAACACCCAGGCATACATTTGCTAATTTGAACACCACTGCTCCACAATTGGCTTGCAAAATCCATCAGGCAGAGAGCAGGAAGTAGCCAAAGACAAAGCAACAGACCACTGAAGAACCATTATTGCCTTTAGAAATGCTAATGAGACAGCAGAGATTACAAAAAGAAAGAAAAAAAAAGTTCCAAGTGGCCTCAGACGCCATCTTTGATCTGGCCACATGGTCCAATGTACTGCCTAATCTTTTGAGTAAAACTGGCACAGAACAATTTCCACAAAATCAAATGTCTTATAAAGTCACTACAAACAAATTACATACAGACACACAGATCTTCACAAAGCCCAAGCCAGTTTCTCAACAGCAAATCGACATATGAAACAAACACCGGAGAAACCAAAAATCACATTTGCGCTTATGGTAGCCAGTGCCATAGGGAAGCCCAATTTCCCCATGGGGCTGACTAACCACGGATGGCTCTGTCCTAAATCTTCGTGGTCGCCAAATCTGTTATAGGACAGGGAGAGGGGCAGCCCAAGCCCCGCAAACCTGCCTATTCTAAATGGGTTCTGCCATCCGCCGCATCAACACAAAACATAGGAGACTTTAATGGGAAGGAACTTTAATAAAACTAGGAAACAATACAGGTAAGGCAAAGAGTCTAGTTTCTAAATGAAGCACCTAAAGTTACCCATCCCCTCGTGGGTAAAAGTCCATCCATATGGGATTGGCCCAGAGCAAGGCCCCAAAGCCTGCCACAAGTCTAAAACATCTTCCAGTGGGGACCCACAGCAAAGGGTCACAAACAACCGGACAAGCCCGGAAGGAAAAGAGCAAAATCAACATCCAGATAAAAGCTGCCATTGTCACCTCCCCACGGGTCTCACCCACATCTGTGTCACCCAGTCCACGACCAAAAGACAAGCACAGTTTCTTCACGTGTCTCTAGGCTCCATCCTGCTTCCTTCCTTCCTCCGTCTCTTCTGCAGCTTCTTCTCTTGCTGCTCAGCTCCACCCTCCCTTGGGTGGGGCAGGGAACCTCCCCCTTTCCTGGGGACCACCCTGTTACAGTTGAATGGTGAATAAAGCAGTTAATATATTTATACAGTAGAACTTTTCAAAGTCAGGTTAGTTAACTGTATTAGTAAACAATTCTCTCTCTCTCTCTCTATATATATATATATATATAGCTATATTTGTGAGTATACATAAACATTTTTATCTGTGTAAAGAAATGAGATTTTATTTTTAAATTCTATGAGTAATTCACACTTGTCTGATAATACATTCTGTGATCAGGTGAAAGATAAACCACCACAATTTATCTGACTTTAAAACTGTTGTTCGTGAATCTGCCTGTGGAATGTGTTCTTATGTGAAGTCTGTATTTCTGCAGTGGAAGGGGGAAAGAAAATGAGAACAACTAGTAAGTAAACCCTTAATGATCTACTCTCATGAATAATTAATTGTATGCAAATATAGGTACACTCAAAGTATTTGAAAACAATGTCTTTTTAAATTAGGTTAACATATCCCCATTAAGATCACATTCTTTCTAGTTATTTATGAACAAATCCTTTTCTTCAAAAGAACATAAAAACAAAATTGAGTCCTGTTTCTATCCAGCATAAATGATTACAGATTCCCCATAGGGAGAGAGATAAAACATCTCCTGTTTATACACAGTCTTTTATATTGGCGATTCCCTGTGCATTTAGTCTGACTCTCAGTATGTCACCATGATCTCCTTTGAATTCCTGAAATATAGCCTTTTCCTGAGGGCACACAGCAATGGTTGTCTAGTAACTGGCACACTGAATTTTCTTTAATTGTCTGAAAGTGACTAAAATTTCTAAATAAAGTCCACGATTTTACTTACTTTTCTTCCTAATATGAAGGAGAAAAAAGAAGTATGGCCTTTTTAATTCGAGGGCTATAATAGCTCAGAATTACCAATCACTTACAATGACTTGAAAATTATAAGATATTAAATTTTTTGAAGAAATAGCTAGAGGTGTTGAGTGCCTTTTATATACCAGCTATTGCTCTTGAAGTTTGTAATAATGATATCATTTAATCTTCAGCATGAACCCTTTTATTGTTATTGGAAACTGAGGCATGAAAAGATTAAAGTTAGTAAGTGTAGAAATGGGAACCCACACCATCTGTCCTGTATGCCCTATGCAACCATTGCTTCCTTACACACGACCCCAATGTTGAGTTGTATATTGTTGGTGTGGTGATTTCATTGGTGTGATCTCTCCTCTCAACTGCTTTTTATGTGGACACCATCCTCTGCTCATTTAGCCCAAAGATCATTAGTCTCCCTTTGAAGAATCTCCTTCCCTCCCATCTTCCTCACTGGGGACTGCTCTGTTTTAAAGATCAGTTGTGTTTCAAACACCAGGCAGCTGGGGAACGCGTCTTCATAATACACCACCACAATTGCTTGGCGTTCTTCATGGTCTATCTCTCTTAGGTGGTCCTGCTTTTTCACAACTGTAGCTATGTTCTTGCCATTTCCCCTAGGAACAGAAATGATGCCCCAAGCTTGGGCACCAAAGTAATAGATTGTGAGGTTGACAAGCACACACTCAGTCATGGATACCATGAAGTGAAAGCAATCAGCAAGGGTTTCTAGACTGGATCACAGCAGTGACAATGTTCATCTTCCTGACCAGACCTCTGTGGTCCTGAATTCCTATCCACAGTGGCTCATTTCCCATTGAAACATTGCTTTTCTTCTGTTGCTTTGGGGCTTTACTTAATGCTACCAATTCCATCAAAAGTTTTCATGAGTTAAACCAAAGCATAGGTCAGACTTGAGTCTCTTTCCTCCAAGGAAATTCACTGAACTCTTCAGGGGATTATACTTCTAGAGGCTCTATATTAAGGGTAGAAGTAGCCTTGGCTTAGTCACATGCATTCTCAACTGTGTGACCTTTTGGAGATTTTTTTTTTAGATTTATTTATTTATTCAAGCACTGGGTACAGTCAGAAGCGCTGGAGGGTGAGAGAATTCGCCAGAGCCAGATTGGGGAACAGAACAGGCAGACTGACGAAATAACACTGCAGAGGGGTGCAGCAGGCGCGGCAGGAGAGGTCTGGGCACCATGTGGGACCCTCGCCAGCGGCCGGGGATTGAATGGGCACTGCAGAGGCTGTGGGCAGCTTTGTAGCCCAGCGCTCAACAACTGCGCCACTAGGGGAGGCCCCGCTTTTGGAGATTTTTTAGTCGCATCTCCCTCTTCCAGTTGACTAAAAGCTAGTGTGCTGAATGTTTAGATCAATATGTGGTACAACAGGCAAGTGAATATTTGTGGAAGAAGAAAGGAGACTGGAAAAGAAAGAAAAGTAAGGAAGCACAGGTACACTGCTTCTGGTTATAATTTTTTTCCAGGAAAGAACATAATCAGCAAGCGTGACAACTGGCCTAACATTTGCACACTGATGAGAAACCACCAAACCTTTCTGTGACTTTCATGGAAACATAATCCAAGGCAGTGTTTGTTCTAACAAGGATAACTTCACCTCATTTAGTATTTCATTATTGTTAGACAGAGTACTGAAGTTCCCACAAGGGTGTTAATAAACATCTGAAAATTACATAACAAAAACATATCTTTTTCCCCCCATATGCTTGTTCTTTCCTCATTCTACTCAAATGCAGTGAATAGTACCATCATCTACTCAGTTGTTCAAATAACAGTGAAAGAGTTCATCTGAATTCTCTTTTTCTCACCTCCCACTCTCCAAACGATTAGCTAGTTGTCAAAAGATGACCTGAGAAATAGAAATTAGAAACACAATGAAAATTTTTCTGATGGCTTCTACTGCATTTGGAATTAAAACCAAGCACTTGACAACTACATACAAAGCCCTCCATAATTAGGCCCTGGGCTACTATTCCATTTTTTTAAAAAAATTATGCATACAAGAAATGGGGTACAGGCCAGCAGTGCAGGGGGTGAGAGGATTCACCAGAGACAGTGAGGAACAGAACAGGCAGATTGACTGATATACACTGCTAAGGGGAGCAGCATTTGAGACAGGAGAGGTCTCCTGCGCCATGTGGGTCAGTTCCCTGGCTGGCTGGGGATAGAACTCTTGCTGCAGAGGCTGCTGATAACTTCACTGTGCTGTGCTTAATCCCTTGTGCCACCAGAGAGACCCCAGGCTACTATTCTGCTCTTCTCTCTCATCATTCCTTCTTTGGTTGATGGTCCAAACTCTCAGGGTTCTTGCTGGTTCTAAAATACAGCAAGGTTGGTAATGCCTCTGGCTTTCATACTAGTTGATTTTCTTTTTACCACTTAGATCTCAACTTAAATGTCTCCTATTTAGGAAACCTTAATGCAACTTCTCTATCAATGTCAGCAGACTGGACATGCTGTAATTCTAATTCTTTGTCAAGCTCATACCACTGTGAGATATCTTGCCATTTTTTATTTTCTGATATGTTTATTGACAATGTAGTGATGATACAATCTAATTTCTGTAAAAGAAGGAATCCCATCTCTTTTATTCATTGTGTCCTTGTTACTTATTGTTGTGTCCCCAGTTTTATGTGTCCCCAGAATGCCAGACAAAGAACAGATATTCAAAAACTAACCTACAAACAAAACATAAAACAGTCTTCACTGATTGAAATTGTGAAAGCAATGAACTCGAATAAACTTCCTACCACCAAATCTAAAATTGAAACTCCCAGCTTCAAACACATACAAGTCATTTATATGTATAGCAGACAATCTCCAAAGAGAATCACCATTAATATCTTCTATATGTCTATAGAATTCCTCAAATCAAAGGATAAACTATCTTACCCTTTTCCTTCAATTCAGACTGTATTTATATCTGGCTTTGACCCAACAAATGCAATAGGAAAAATGTTCTTGGGTCTTTAAGCTCAGTCTTCAAAAAGATTGGGGACTTCTGTTTCTCTTAGACTAGATTGTCACACGGAGAGAGTTCCAGGAGGGAGAAAGCTCAGAATAGCTAATGTTCCAGCTCAGCAGCACTCTATGACTTTAGTCATGTGGTTAAATCCAGTCAATATAATGTGAATTGAAGCACAATGTGGATGGGCTCTGCCAGAGATTCTAGCCAAGAACCTTGCAAAAATTTTGTTCTTCTTAAGCCACTACTACATCGCAAGGTAGCTTGTATATAACAGTACATAACTGAAATGAGTGGCTAATATAAAAATATAGAGGAGGAAGATGTAAGGAACAAATCCAGCAAGAAGTAAGGAACAAACAAGAAGCCTGCTTGATTTGAGAGGAATATAAGCGTTGTCTAGATGACATGTCTTTGCAGACACAGTGTGGGCTGTAAAAGCAGTCAAAGGAAAGAGGAACATGGACCCTATGTTACTGTCAATTGCTGCCATCACCTTAAAAGATACTTGGGGAGCCATTTGCATAGTGATGTTGTAGCATAGACCTGAGCTGACAAGAGGAAGTCCAGGTGAGGGTAATTGTCAACTCCAGAAAACAGCAAGTGGGTGATAGCTTCAGTTTTCACTTTGAGTTCAAGATACCCATTCAATAGAAGCAGTCCAAGAAGTCACCAGGTGATCTAGAGACATCAAAAGTTGAAGTTTATGTCAGATGTCAAGGAGAAGAGGCAGAAGAAGCAGGTAGTACTGTAAGAGGCAGGGATCTGGGTAGAAGTCACAAGGGTGTTCTTACCGCGTTCTGCAAAGGGTTGTCTTCATTGCATGATCTTGAAATTGTCCTCAGGAATCATCCAGGGGTTAGTCCTTGCTATGCCAGGTACACATTTCCCAAAAAGGGTCCAGTTTCCCAAATGGCAGAGCTACAAATCTATCAAGCTATACTGGAAAAAAAAAATTCAGTTTTAGAACAGAACTCTCAAGTCCGAAGCTTTTCTTTTAACGCTGTGATTGCATTCTCTGAGGTCTTGAAATGCTGAAGAATGGAAGGAAATTGGATTCTACCTGAATATAATCTCTTCTTACCCACCTCCTTGATCATGTCTCCAATCATGCGAACAGCTGCTGGGAACCCATTACTCATAGTTCTAGATTGACTCTTTTTTTTTTTTTAAAGATTTATTTATTTTATTATTTATTTATACAGGCACTCGTTACAGTCACAAGCACGGGAGGGTGAGAGAATTCACCAGAGCCAGAGCAGGGAGCAGAGCAGGCAGAAGGACTGAAGTACACTGCTGAGGGGAGCAGCGGGTGGCAGGAGAGGTCTGTGCTCCATGCGGGACCCTCATTCGGTGGCCTGGGAGCAGCTGGGGATTGAACCTTTGCTGCAGAGGCTGCGGGCAGCTTCGCAACCCAGCGCTCAACCACCGGGGAGGCCCTAGATTGACCTTCTTAACTTGAGCATGTCAGTCCTCCCGATAACTCAGCTCCCCCATTCATAAAACTGGAGTAGAAATCCTTTCATCATAATGCCATCATGCAAATTAAATAATTAGTAATTTGTTAAACACTTTGAAAATGAAAATGCTAAGTATTGTTATTATTTCAAGGGTAATTTACTTCTTCTGATTCATTTATAATTATTTCATCAAAACATCATTCTGTAAGAGCTGTTTGATGTGTAAAATGCCTTATGGGCCTTTCTTATAAGACTTTTGTTATCAAAATTAGATGGAGGCTTTGCCAACAGGAACTTATTTGCCCAAAAGGTTTGCGAACTCAAATCACCCCCATACTGGGCCAGAGTCTATTGGAAAATGAATACACCCCAGAGCAATGATTCATCTCCGTGGTTGTCAATAGTAATTTCTTAGCAAAAAAAAAAAAAAAAAATTCAAATATGGATAATGGCCATTCCCGGGTAGCTACTGGGAACTTGGTGTGGGCCCTGCCCCCTCCCCATTGCACCAGCTGGAGAATGACTGTTTCTTCCTTTTTCAGGTGATTAACTCAACCTTTCTAAAATTTATATACAAGTGTCATATTGGAAGAATGATCTGATATACTGAGTCGGTTAATAAAATTATTCCTCAGGACACCTGAACAATATACAAAAGTTCCCAAGATCTTAAAGCAAAGGGAACTGAATAGCTAATCCTTGACTGGTGTGGATCATAATGTGAAGCAGCCAATAATAAGTGAGAAATCTCCTTGAAATCTAGCCTTCTGTCTTAAAAATCATTATGCACATATTGATTCTACTGTATTCTTATGTTGTGTAACATTGTTTCAAGTTATTAATTGGTTCTTACATAATTTCATCTCTACCCTCCATTACTAGTATAAGACTATCCATTATATTTAGCTACTGTCTTCATAAATCTCCAAGCATGTTCCAGGAGTAACATCTTAGGTGGCAAATCATGATTTAAAATAGTATCATTGTGAAAGGACCCTTTAGGATGGATTTTGATCTTTCTTAGTGTTTATAGATTGATTAAAAAGTAGGTATTATATTGCCTCCTGACTGTCCCTTAAGTGCCTAAAATAAACATATCCAAAACTCACTTCAGTGTCTTCACCCACTTACTTTTACTTCTTAATCCACTTTGGTACACCATCACTGCTTAGAAACAAACCACAGATTAACCTTGACTCATCCTGCACACAGCTCTTAACCTCATGCCAAGTTTAGTCACTCAGTGCCCTTGATGTGCTGATTTGATCTTATTTTAAATCCGTTATTGTTTGTTTTTATTTCTTCCTGCCCTGTATTACTTGAGATACTTTCAGTTGTAAGAAAAGCTTAATCCAAGGTGCCCTAAATATTAATGGAAACTTAGTGTTTCAAACAAAAGTGAAATCTGGAGATAATAAGGTGTGTGACAGTAACTTTGTGGCTTAGTGATAGTGTCAAAACTTGAGCTTATTTATGTTTATATTTTTAGTCCCCAGGACTCTCCTTAATTTTCAGTCTATTTTCTCTCATGGTATTGAGAATTACTGCTTCAGCATCTATGGGTATCCTGCAGAAGGGACATCATTTCTAGTTAGAACTCTGAATAAAATGGGCAGGGTCTCCTTCCATCAAAAAAAAAAAAAAAAAAGAATCAGCAAACAATTGCTATGACCCTTGATTGATATGACTATTCTGAGACCTATCATTGTAGTTAGGGAGACACAGTTTTCTGATTGTCTTCGCTAATGAGACCTTACCTGGCACTGTCATTGACATTAATCATATACCGCCCCAAAGGCAATTTCACTCTCCCTAGCACCTTGTGGAGATATTATTGCTGTAAAATATAAAACTCTGCTGATTTACTATCACTGCCTTATTTGGGGGATATTTTCTGTCTTCTGCATGGATATTTGAAAGTTTTGAGAGTTAGAATATTTTTCTGTCTAGTATCCATTTCCTTTTCCTTAACTGAACTCCCTGGTTCTAGTTGTTTCTCCGATCACCTGTCCTCTGTGCTTTCCCTAGAATAATCTTTCTGAGACATCATTATTTTTATGTCACTTCTATGGTTAAAACCATTAGGTGACATCCCATCATTCACAGTGACTTTCAAAATGTGCTTTATGGGTTCAACCAGAAATCTCTGCTTTTATCTGCTTTAATATTTTTGACATGATTTTTTTTTTTTTTTTGAAGAAAAAATCTTAAGGACAAAGTAAAGGTTTAAAACCAATGATTCATGGAAATAAAGCTCATGTTCTTAAGCGTGAATCACCAGTCTGGTCTCGTACCCCTCTCAAACTTGACTTCTCACAATCACATCTCCTCCCTGCAACATACACTGGCAAAAGCTAGTCATCTGTTAGTCTCCAAATACTCCATCCTCTCCACCTTCCCTCCCCCAACCTCTCTGATGTCTCTAGAATCTCTATGTATTTTCTTTAAAATTAATCTTAGCCATGTTTGCCTGAAGGCCCAAACAGTGTCAATGACAACTGTCAAATAGCGTTAACTGTTGAAAGACATGTTTTCTGTGCTTATATGCCAGAGTTTATCATTATTTTTATATAATGTTTGCTTGCCTACCATTTAATATAGTGTCTGGCATGTAAAGACTGCTCAGTCAAATTGAATAGAAATTAGTATCTTTGCAGAGATGACACTGGCAGCCTGGCACAGTGTAGAGAACATGGGCTTTTTAATCACTCACCCATGGATATTCATTCAGCTCTGCTGGTTACTGATGGGTCACTGCTAAGAGATCACTTATTTACTTTGTGCCTCATCTGTTTTGCTTTTGTAAAAATAGATAAACTTATCTATTTTAAGAGAAGGTTTTAGGAATACACATTAAAATAATGGTATAGGTTTTTTTTTATATTGAATAGGATATTGATTAAGATGATTTAGCTATGATTAACAAAAACTTAATAAAATGACATTAAAATGAGAAATTATTGTATTATAAAATGAGATGGTCAGGGATTGGCTAGTTCCAGGTTTGGTGATTCAGTGAATTGATGGCTTCACCAAAGAGGGATGTCTGTTTTGCCCTGCTATTTTCACCATTTTGACTTTTGACCTGAACACCATGGCCACATATGATTGCAGTAATTCTACACATCCCTTCTCCAGCTACTCTCTTTGGAAAAATAGATAAACCTCTCCTAGACATGCCTTTGACACATCGTCCCATGTGTCTCATGATAACAATTTTGTCACAGGTCAAAATTTCTCCACAAATCACTGTCAAAGAAAATGGATTGTCTTAATTGTGTCAGGCCAATCATGATTTGCCTATACAGCTGGGAGGAGCTTAGCCTCCTGTGGAAGCAATGGTTCACTGATGGTATGGGAAGGATAGATTTGGATTTTTTTTCCAAATGGTTTAGTTTTTTTTATTTAGTTATGCATATAAGAACTGGGGTGTAGGCCAGAGTTTTTGGGGGCAAGAGGTTTCACCAGAGACAGAGTGGGGAGCAGAACAGGTGGATCTACTGCTGAGGGGAGCAGCAGGCAAGACAGGAGGGTTCTGTTGCGCCATATGGGTCAGCTCCCTGTCCAGGGATCAAACTCAGACCACAGTTGCTGGTGATAGCTTGATAGTGCTAAGACTTTAACCCCTGCATCACCAGGGAAGCTCTCGATTGGAATTTTAACAGTGAATTTAATGTGGTTGATTCTCAATGATGAACACCTGAAACTTTGGATAATAATATAATGTAATGTTGCTTCAATTTAAAAAAAAATAATATAATACAGTGCCCCCACATAGAAGAAAGGAATGACCATTGAACACTGAACAAAATCAGAATCTGCTTAATGGGGGAGAAGCAGGGATATGTCAATAGGGTAAACAGCTAACTGTGGTCTCACCCCGCAACTAGGTTATTTCTGTAATCGATTCCTTTTAGGGAAGAAAACAGTCTACCTCCTCATGAATGTACTTTTTTCTTTGAACTGACTCACTCTATGTCATTATTTTGATTGCATTGTCTTTCTTTACATATTCTTATGAGTTCATCTTATTTGAACGATTTTTTTCACAAATAGCATGAAACTCAAGATACAAAGAGGGACAAGTATCTCCAACATTGTGGGCCATTCTTCAGTCTCACTCTGCTTTTTTCTTCCACCCTTGAACTCCTTCTTGTTTAATTAGAACTACAGAAGGACAGATTTGCACTTGTCAGTTCAGCCTCCTAGATGGACCTTGATGCAGATTCCACATTCATAATTAATTCTCCCCAGTGTTAAGAATGGAGGCTTGGCCGATTAAGGATTCTTGGTGGATCCTTGCAGATGTCTGCATTGCTGAAACAACAGGCAGTCATGCAAAGTCTTTTTGATCTCCATGAATGTAGAACATGGAAGAAGAAAAGAGGCATTTTTCTCTCCCTCCCAGAAATCTCATTTGACATTTAGCAAGGGATATTTGTTAGAATGTCAGTTTGATAAAACTGTTTGCAGGAGTCACCCAGCATTTGCTGCTGAGCAGTTGTTAAGACTCATAATTACTATGAGCAGGTTTAAATTTAAAAAATGTTATCAGAATATTTGGGCAAAATACCTCCAGGGAAGAAGCCACACTTCTTTGGACTTCCTGTTGAATTGCAGTTTTCCTGATCCACACCCACTGAATCTGAACTCTGAATTAGTACCAAAGTTACCAACAGTTGTCATGACATATGGGAATGCATGCATGCCTTGAAGACCATGGGCAAGATGAGCAGTATGGGCTCCAAATACAAATAACACAAAGCTTAGATCTGTATCTCATTACATGAAGCAATAATAATAATGATTAACAATAGTCCAAACTTGTAATGAACTTAGAAGGAATAATTTACCATTTTAATAACTTTGTATATAGGAACTCATTTCATAATTCCAATCCTATGGAACAAGGAGTATCATTATCTCCATTTACTGATGAGGAAATTATGCCACAGAGAAGAAACTTGTCCAAAGTCATATTGGAAATAGAATGTTAAAAGATTCTCGAACCTCACTCATAGCTATTACATCATCTCCTGATTCACCCCACTTTAAAGTATGACTGTGAGGAGGGTAATACCTCAGTATGCTCAACTATTGAATTGTTCTAACACAAATGCTAATATTTATTGAGAGCTCCTACAGGGTAAGGACTATCTAATGGTGTGTTATTCTTTTGTTGGTCATTACAGTGACCTTGACACATGTATAATGACTGCATCTTAGAGACGCTCTTAATCTAAGAAACTGAGGATGAAAAATACCAGGTAACTCAAATAATGCAGTGGAGATTTAAACTCAAGCAATCTGGCTGTGGAGCCCAGATGTGAATGCTGCCTGTGTTGCTGAATAATTGTAAATATTCAATAATTATAATATGTATGCACCCTTTTGATGAGACAAAGGAACCCACAAAATTAAACAGTGATTATATGTGTGGGAAGCAAATTGTGCTTTTTACAATAAGTTTTGTCCTTTCCTTTGTTCATTCCTTCCTTTATTGAAAGCTATTTTTTTAAAACGAATTTTTCATGGGCAGTCTTTTTCCTGGGTACTGTTTGTCTAAAGGCAGAAATGGCATAGCCCTTCTCTGAAAGTCTTACAACTGAGAGGAGAAAACAGCTGTGGGGTCTTAAAACTTATAATGCAGTGAGTCCCAAGAGCAACATCTATTATCCTTTCAGAGGTCTTTCTGGCAAACCACTGAGTCACATTTCTCCTGTTTGTGGCCTGGTGCAGACGAGAAAGCTGTATTGGCCCCAGATCTCTTTGGAGAAATGGTGTACACATTCATAAGAGGGTTCCTGTGGAGAGCCGGGAGGTTTTAAGAAAAGTCTCTTCATTACTATTTCAAGGTTCTATTTATCCCAAAATGCCACCTCAAAAACTATCAAAGGCTGATCTTCAGAAATTTCAGTCACGCTCCATATACAAAGCAGGATGTTCCCTGAGAGGAAAAAGGCCATTCTCCTGCAGTAAAGAAAGCCTGCAGTATGGTTGACCTCCCACATCCTTTGTTTGAAGCTAAGTCCCTGTCAGGTACAAAGGTGTTGCATTAGTTTAGTTTCTTTCTCATGAGCAGGAAAACCTCATTTAGACCACCTTAAGACTAAGGGGTTGCTTATATGGGTATAAAATAACTAAGACCAGAGTAAGGTATGCCAGTTAGGAATGTGGGCTCTGATTCCAGAAGACTTGAGGTGAAATCTTGCCTCCAACAAGCCAATAGCCTTGCCAATTACACAAGTATCTCATGGGGGTTCTCATTTTTCATGTGGGTGAAATGAGAAAAATAGTACTCACAAATAGTACTGTTATTATAGCACATGGACAGTTCGGTGATGGTTGCATGAGTTAACATACATAAAGAACTGGATGGCCAACCACACTAGTGATCAAAAGAAGGTAACTTTTAATACTGCTTTAGGACATTTGACACTTTTAACATCAATTTCAATAACTTGTCTCTCTCATGACAGTACTGATTTTCTCTGTGTATTTCTGCTCAGCCATTTTTTCTGCTGTCTCAGAATTTCAGTACAGACATGGCCCCTGAGTCTCAGGGGCCTGAATCCTTCCATGTCTAGCTCCCATTGCTAATAGCACCAATCTCTCCAAATTGTTTCTTAGTCCAAATTCCTGAGAGAGAAAATCTCCAGATTCAGATCATTTTCTTAAGGAAGGGCCATTTGCTTAGGAGAAAGGAAACATTGAGGATGAAGCATCAGCTTGGTCCACTTGCCTATGTCATGGGTTGGTGTCTCTCAGACTGTTGGGGCTGCTAATAAAATAGCACACCGTATGAGGTTATTGAACAGTAGAATTTATTTCTTACATATCTGCAGGCAGGAAGTTCAAGATCAGAGTGTCCTAACAGATCAGCATAGCTGGGCTCTGCTCAAAGCCTTCTAAGTAGACTGCTAACTTCTTACTGTGTCTTCATAAGGTGGAAACACTAGGGGGCGCTGTAGGTTATCTTTTATAAGAACACTAATTCCACTCACTAGGGCTCCATCATCACCTAAGCATCTCCCAAGGCCCCATCTCCTGCCACCATCACACTGGGAGTTAGGAATTTGACAGGTTTTTTTTTTAGAGGCCAGAAACATTCAGACCACAGCAGTGGGAGTTAGTGCTCATTAGGAGTGCTACAGGTAGTTCACTGTCTCTTTGAGGAAGATATTCTGAAGCCTAACCTATCTCACGCAAACACAATCATGTGGAGGAATATAGAGTCAGGAAGTATGTAGTTATTAACATTATAGAATTAACTGTCATTCCATTTGTTCATCCCTCATTTCTTCATTATAAGCCCTTGATTCTTCCTCTAGGTTGGGCATGACTCATCATTCTATCTCCTGAATAAACCTAACACTGGACATCCTGGGTGTTTAAGCACATATTATGTATTTATTATATGTTTGGTAATGAGTGAATGATAAATAAATGAATGAGTACCTTTATTTTCATTTGTGAAGATAACACTTAAAAGTAATACACTACTTTGCAACTAAATCATTCCAATAATTTAATTCTAGGCTTTATATTATGACCTTTATGCTATGTAATTTAATTTTCTTAATGACCTCATAGAATGATATTTCTTGTTGCTATTTAACATAGGAGAAAACTGAGTCTTAAAATTTTATTTAGTTGGTCCCACATAGTCCATAATTTTATTTAGTTGGTCCCACATTTATTTAACAATAAAGGAGGGATCTTAATCCTTACTTGCTTAATTTCAGCTATTTTTCACACTATATTGTTGTACTTTGTGATAGTTTCCTTGTTGATTTTTGGCCCACTCCTGTGTTGAGAAGTCTTTCAATATTTATTCTAACATTCATCTTGTCACCTATCTCCCTGCCTTTTTGTCATGGATAAATTTATAGGGTATGCATTCTGTTCAATATTACAAGGTCAAGCAAAGCACCCAATGACTCAGGTATGGACCCCTTCCTAAAGATTGGTGCCAAAGTAATTAATTAATTTTCTTTGGGTGCAATGTTCAGATGACTACCAATCCACTTAATGGTATTGTCAATCAACTCACAATTCTTCATCTTGACCTGAAGGAGGTCAAGGCTGACTCTATTAATGTCATGGGCAAGTGAGTTCACACTTGCACACAGGTTCCATTTCCCTACAACCATCATTCAGGAAACACTTGCCTCTATAATGCATATATTGTTTATCACCTGTTTTAAGTGATGGTTCAGTATTTACTACTAATAGTTGATGTCACAAGGGGAACAATAGTGGGAGATCTTTTTTAAAATAAAGTTCTCATTGTTGGAAATTTTGTGCTCTCTCATTGCCTCTGAGCATAGTATTTATTCATTGAGCTCTGGCTCAATGAAAGAAATGAAAATCCATGCTCCCTCCCTGAGGGCATACACATGCTACCTCCTTCTCCCCATTTAGAAAGTACCAAACTCAGTAGTCTACGTGCTAAGCCCACATTGTAGCAGGTCAAGGTGAAGAGGACAATGTTCTGAGTTGGACTTCTGAGACATTTCTAATTTTCCATGGGGAGGGGAACGGATGAATGACAGACTTTTTATACACTATTACTGATTAGGAGGTACTTGGAGGTAAGCATTTTCTTCCACTTCAGTATTTCTTATTTTTTTGAAAGAAGATTTCACTAACATGTGGAGACGATGTTCAGACATACTTCATAGTCTATACATAGTGCACAAGCATTGGTTAGGTCATATGTGGTTTCCTTTGTAACTTTTAGGGAAGTCATGACAACATCATGAAAATGTAAGGACTTAATACAAGTGGCACCCCTGTTTCCAGAAATTTTCCATAAAAAACACACACAGGAATATGTCTAATGTTAAGGTGTTTAAGAGCAAAACCAAAAGAAAAGAAAAAGAAGGTTTACTTTTGGAAACCAGGTAAACCAGGTCCAGGGGCCCTTAGGTCAAATACTATTTAAGAAAAGATGTAAAATTGACTTCCTCTCTGAAATTGGTAGGATTAAGTAAGTTAGAATACCTCATAATAGAGAATTCTATGTTGATTTGATTGAATCTCTGGGAACCATTGTTCATTTCCAAAACAGCGATGACGTGTGTGTATGTATGTAGGGGAGAGAGAGATATTTTTTACTTGAAATAAATGTGAAAGATTGACATGCTTCCCACATTTCTGAGGAAGCTAACATAATATGTATGTCTCCGAGACACAGATCAGCTTTCAGTCATGTGTATATAAATCTGGTATTTCTTGGGAAAGGCATTTTCCTTCACATGGCAGCACTAGCTATTCAGCCTAGGTTAGGATAGGAATGAAGTTAGGAATAAGTAAAGTGAAACATTTGACATAGCCAGAAAATTTTCTGATAAAATATGCTTAAGAGTTGTGTTTCAGCAAATGCATATGGTTTTTGCTGGGAAAGAAAACTATAGCTGGACTAGAACAAGGAAAAGGGGAAAGGAAGGATCAAGCCATATTCATATATATATGAATAAATCTGTATATGAATAAGTCTGCATATATATATGTGTATATATATATATATATATATAGAGAGAGAGAGAGAGAGAGAGAAAATATGTATCTGTACATATATATGTATAACCTGTGTATTATGGACATCTGGGGTACTTTTTAAAAAAATATTTTTTTATTTATGCATACAAGAGCTGTGGTACAGGCCAGAGATGTGGGGGTGGGTGGGTGAGAGGATCCACCAAAAACAGAGTGGGGAACAGAACAGGCAGACTGACTGAAGTACACTGCTGAGGGGAGCAGCAGGCTGGACAGGAGAGGTCTGCTGCGCCATGTGGGTTTCTCTCTGGCTAGCCAGGGATCGAACTTGTGCTGCAGTGGCTGCAGATTGCTTCATAGTGTGGTGCTGAACCTCTTGCGCCACCAGGGAGGCCCTTTTTTTAAGGCAAATATAAAAAATGTATGTAGGGCGTAGGAGTAGGGGAAATGGGTGAGGGTTTTCAAAAGGTTAAAACTTTCAGTTTTAAAATAAGTTCTGGAAATAAAATGTGTAGCATGGTTACAATAATAATACTGTTTAATATAAATATGTTTGGAAGTTACATGAGAGCAGATCTTACAAGTTCTCATTACAAGATAAAGTTCACATCAAAATTTGTGAGGTGATTGATGTCAACAAAACCCATTGTATAAATTACTTTGCACTAGAAACATAACACCAACACATTATGTTGTATACCTTGTACAATGTTCTGTCAATTGTGTCTCAATAAGACCAGGAGAAAAGTAAAAATTTAAGGAGGTCATTTCATATTTATCTAGTATTTTTGTTACTTGTTCTTAAACCTGGACACTTGGAGAAGAAGCAATATGGATGTTAATAAAACCCATGCATGGATTCATTTTGGACAAAGCCAGAGTTCTGTTAGAGGTGAAATTTTAAATTTCAGATCCTCGTTGAGAGAAATCATGCTAATTTGATGATTTGTAGACCTGGTTTTTGCCACTAAGAACTGAGAAATTAAGCTTAGAGATAGGTCAAAATCATGTGCAATGTTGTTTAGTAAGAAACTTACTCTTTTTGGGAGGTAAAGTCACCAAACAAATGAACAAAGAAAACAAAAGCAAACTCTTAGATGATGAGAGAAAATAGTGTTTAACAAAAGGAATGTGGGACGGCGGGGGGGGGGGGATAATTTAGGTAGAAAGGATTGTCTGGTAAAAAATGGAAACTGGATGTTTGCTGATGCGTTTTATGTAGCATATGCAGATGTTGATAAATAAATCTGTACACCTGAGACCTATATACTATTATAAACCAATGTCCGTTCAAATAAAAAGACTCTGGATGGTCCCAACATGTGGCCAGAGGCATGGGATACACTGTCCTCTGCATCAGCACCTCCCTGCTTGGGAGTCTTGACTTTGAGAATGAGCTGTTTGTTGCTGATCAGCAGTTGACTTTTGCTTAACTTAATCAGTTTAAACTCCTGCTCTTGGTTGACTCTTAGGACCCTATGATTGATTGTTAGTCTGTTATTTTTTGTAGTCATTCTGGGAGCCTTTCATAAAATCTTGCAGGCATAGCTTACTGTTTTCCTTTTATATTCTGCATATGGACATTCAGGGTTGTCACTGGGAATTCCCTGCGATTTTTGGCATTGCACAGTCAATAGTATCAGTGGCTTTTCCTTGCAATTTCCCTCATAATTGTGTTATTTTAATTAGAGTGTGGATAGTCCTATAAATGAGTTGCTAGACTTTTCCTTAGTAAGGAGCATCTATTTCTATTTTAGTTCAGTATTTGGTATTCTCTAAGGAAATGCCAAAATGATCCCATCTGGAATTAGGGATCCTTTATTTTTGTTCGGAAATCTGCTCCTGGGAAACACTTGAGCTTGCTCATTACTCAGTTTCCATGCCGCGGAAGACAGAAAACATTGGAAACTAAAACATCTTAAATGATGCCGGGGGAGGCAGAGCAGTGTAAGGTAAATTTGATGAGTTCTCACAAACACTATGCTAAAACCTTCTAGTAGTGGTATGAAGTAGTTGGATAGATATTAATATTCATGTTGTACATATGAAAGCCATTTAGACCCAACATGGTTATGACCATGACTTTAATGAAATCACTGACTATGTTAATTTCAGAGCCAATTGCTCTGACTTTAAATCCACTTTGCTTCTGTTGGTATATTGTCCCACAAGCAGCCATGAGATCTAAAGGGAGAGACAGGAAAGAGTCAGTGACAGCTGGTGGAAGAAATAGCACTTACTGGCCTTTTTGGAATTTTATTGGTTTATGCTACTGAATAAAGAAGCAGTTTGATGATGGAGAAAGTGAAGAGATTAAAGTTGGATTGAATCATTTACCATCCAACATTTGGGATTTTGTGCACTTACTCTTTCAGCCTTAGTTTTTATATTGTACTATTAAGATGAATAATATAGTTCATGGGATAAATGGTATTGCTAGAGCTCCCTGTTGCTGAGGATTCTTAAAGTAGCCTGGATTCCAAAGGAAAAAAAGGAGGCAGTGTCAATAAGGTGGGATGTTTTGCCCCGATTCTTCCATTTATTCCTCTTCTTCTCAAGGCTCTGGATCAGAGTATACATATTTATAAATCAGAGAAATGACACTAACAGCGTGATATATTGCTCCTTGAAAACCTATGAGTGACACGACCTTGAAATATAATGAACCGCCTTGTCTTCCTCCATAACACAACATGGAGATGCAGAAGATCTGAATCAGCCAGCTAAAGGCAAGCAGAGATGCTGGAATAGAGAGAGCATATCTGAATACACTCACTGTGGTAGGTTAAGACAAATCAAAGACATATGCAAGAGAACTCTGCTGACTTTTTTTTTTTTAAGATTTTTTTATTTATTTATACAAGCTCCGGGTACAGTCAGAAGCGCGGGAGGGTGAGAGAATTCACCAGAGCCAGAGGGGAGAGCAGAGCAGGTAGAAGGACCGAAGTACACTGCTGAGGGGAGCAGTAGGCAGCAGGAGAGGTCTACATGCCGTATGGGACCCTTGCCAGTGGCTGGGGATCGAACTGGCTCTGCAGAAGCTACGGGCAGCTTCGCAACCCAGCGCTCAACCACTGCGCCACGAGGGAGGTCCAGAGAACTCTGCTGACTTTATCATGCCCTCTTTATTAATCCTAGCAGGTTAAACTAATGTAATGAAAGTTTTCTCTGAAATATAGCCTCTGATTATGGGCTTTGGAAATATTCATAAAATCACAGAGTATTAGATATACAAGATAATTTAGACATCAACCATTCCAGTGATTTTCTTATTCAATTAGACATGGAACTAGTCACATCACATAAAAATCCAACATCTAAATTAAATGAAAATGTCATTGAGCTTCCTGAAACTAGAGCTTTTTACCTTTTTCCATTGGGGGCCACGTGCCTTTAGAATATAATTTGAAAACCATGGATCTAATCAAACAACTCAATCTACACTAGAGAATGACATCATAAACCAATGAAGTGATTTTCCTAAATCTTTCTCCCAATTTCAGAACACTTTGTAACTCAACACACTGCACACCATTGCTCAGTTATTCTTGGATTGATTCCTCTTTGGGATTTAATATATAGTAATATAAGAAGGCAGATCTGAAATCTTCTGTCCATTCATTGCTTGGACTGTCCATCTTTATTGTTTGCTATATCCAAGGCTGTAGATAGAATTTATCTATACAGGGTTCAAGGTAAGGGATATCAGGGACCAATCAGGGGTGTGGAAAATTTACTTCTGATTTAAATGCCTTAAACTGCCTCTAGACCCAGAACCTTCTGAAATTAAGTCCCACTAGTTATTTATGGGTATCTTATTTTCCTGTGAGCATCTTTTACATTGAAAACAAGGCAAGAGAATCATTTCCAGCAGATGCACTGTATGTGGAAAGAAGATTGTGTCTAAATAGGCTACTTTTTCAAGTTTTAATTGGCCTAATTACTTCATGTTTGTAAAGTGCTTTGAAGAGGAAAGGTGCTATATTAGTGTTGCTTGTTATTATTTTAGTTCCCCCAGCGGCATTTGCTGGCTTCTTAAATTGCCTCTTCTTGAAGTGACCTAATAATCAAATTGCCAAGGAAAATTTCTTCTTGTTAATTTTTTTCTTTTTTCTTTTTTTAGAGTACTGTTATTCAAATATAAGGAAAGTTGAGAGACTAATGACATATAGTGCAATCTCATTTGACTTATGTGACATCCCTAGTATGTTTCTAGAGCTGAGGATAAATTCTACCTTTACTCTCTGCCTTTCTCCCAGAGTCTGTCTCTGCAGGTGTTAAAACTAGCACTCCAGGGGCCACATCTGTCCATAAATTGTTCTGCTGAACCTCTCTAAAGACCAGGGCCCTGAGGGAACGTCAGGAGAACACTGCACCCTTTTATTAGCGGGGAGGAGAAAGAAAATTTGCTGCTCTAAACTTTCAGATCCCCTTGCAGTCAATGCATGGAGGGAAAGCAGGACTTATGAACTCACTGAGGCTGTTTGTGATGCCCTTGTGACATTAGACATTTTTCTACACCCATAAGGCAGAGCTTTCTTTCCTTCATCTGTGTCATTATAAAAAATGCTTGATTTTTTGAAAGTTTTCTTGATTTTTAAATAAGTTGAGAAAGCAGATTGGTTGTGAGATAGGAGGAGGAGTTTGTGTAATCTTACCCCCAAATACTTTCTGTATATACTACATGAAACTCGGAAACAGGGAAGCAACAGATTTGACAATAACTTTCCCCACATGGAAAGCTTTCTGCATTTTAAGCAGTGGGCATTATTCAGAATTTCACAGTAAATTAAGGTTTTTTGTTTCAACTGAGAATATGGCAAGTCAGAGAAATGAATAATTGGCCTGAATATTACAAGAAGAAAGAGAAAGAATAGAATTGGTATCCATAGGTGTTGACTGCTCAGTGTTCAAGCAGACTTCTTCAAAGACAAGTCCTAAACATGTTGCAGGATGTAATGGATATCTTACTTAATCACCCTCCTATCTTCAGTGTGATCATTGCACATTTTTCACAAGTCTTGATTTAAGAAACAATCTCAGAGATACCAGGAAACAGTTCAAGTCACACATCCATTAAGTGAGAGCCCCTCAAATTAAACTCAAGTGCCATACCTTTTTTTCTTTCTAGCTATATCACAGATTTCAGCAGAAATTCCTTTTGTGCCACAGATGTGTTTATTTTTGGACCAAATTTGGCTCTAGAAATCCAAGGGTCATATTACCAGTTAGGTAATACACCAAGCTGTCCTAAAAGGATGAAGAGCTCCAACAGGTGAGCAAGTTACCTGGCTTGTTGGCTAGGTGTCCAAAATTTTCAAATCTCAAATTCTTCTGAGGTTAATATCAGTTATTTATGGTCATAATGTTTTCTTGAGAGTATCTTTGCTCATCATTATAATAATAATTATTGAAATCACAGCACTAAGGAATAGCTAACAATAAACAAATGCTTATGGTGTCATTCCAAGCAGTATCCAAGAATTAACTAATTTAATCCTTAGACTAACTGCCATTAGTGGTGTCATTAGTTAACCCTATTTTACAAAAGAACAAATATAATCAAGTATCAAAGAGCGGGAAAAAAAACTGAGTCTACATGTAAGATGGATTCTGGGGGGCTCCCTGGTGGCACAGCCACTGCGTCATGAGTTCAATTCCTGGCCAGGGAGCCAACCCACATATAATGCACCTCTCCTGTCTAGCCCACTGCTCCCCTCAGCAGTGTACTTCAGTAGATCTGCCTGCTCTGCTCCCCATTCTGCCACTGGGGGCAAATCACAAAAGGTGTTTAATAGTCAGAAAACTGATGTTTTTGTTTTATTTAATTTTTTCCAGTTAACTATCATCCATTTTAGTGTGGCAGATAATTCTAATAATGCATAGTGCTTTAATTTGTAGACAGTATTTCATTGAAAAGTTTCATGCAAATTAGGTTTTAAAAGTACAGTTTTGTTTTCACATGGATTTAATTTGAAGTCTCATTTTTCTTCCTAATTTATTTCTAAAATTATGTTCCTTATTTCAAGTTGGTCTCTATTGCTTTCTCTCCTGCTCTTTTGTCAATTAAAGTGCTGATGAAGTGTTTGTGATCTATGAACAAGGGCTTAGATATTTTTCAGTGGCAAAACCATCTAGTTAAAGATCTCTGGTCTTTTGACAAATGTGGTTGATAAGTGGTGTTCTGTGTTTCCTGCAGGAGGCATATGACCTCTCTCCTTTGAGGATGTTAAGATTGATCAGTGGGCTCAGATAATACTTGGGTAGCACCATCTGTTAGAAAGTTTCCACCCACTATTCACCTAATGGATTTTCTAGGTGATCATTACCTAGGTCCATTATTTCTTTAACAGTTGAAAAGTACTGATTTTCTAGCTCTATTAATCATTTAGCATTGATTGATTGATTGGGATTGTTCTATAAAGAACATTCCCACGAAGAGGAGGCATTTTCAGAACTGAATGGCATCGAAAAAGATGTATCTTCTCATTATACTGATAGGGAAAGCCAAGTGCTAACATTTCAGAAGAAATGTGATAACGTAAGACTAGACACATATCTGCCCTTGTACCAGAACAAGGATCTAGTACATCCATGCACAGGAAAAACCTTACCCAAAACTAGGTGAAGCATCCCTTCGGGATAGCTAAGCATCCACCTAGACAGCTCCACAGTCTAGAAGGGTCAACCAGGTGCCAAATTAGAGTCAGGGGTACAAAATGCAGCATAGGTTATAGGGTTTGTGGTCATAATAAGGTTCTTGTGAAAGCATTTACATTCTTGAAGTTTAAAGCACTGTTCTGAGCAACAATTTACACGGTAGAGTATATATTCTAAGTAAATGTTTATATTATCTTTTCAGACAGTCCAAATGCATGTCACTTACTCCTTAGAGAGATAGAGCAATGAGAGCATAAGCACTTTGTATGCATTCTTTCTTATAATGCATGACTGAAGCAATGGAACTTCAATAATAGCTGACGTTTCATATAAATGTAGCTGTATGGCCTGACAAGTAAGTCATGAGATAAAGGATTATTCAGCTCATTGTTTTTACTTTATAAAGTTTTTATTTAAACTATTTTTTTTTTAAATAGAGGCATGTTTTATTTATTTATTTATTTGTTTGTTTGTTTGTTTGTTTTTTTATACATGCACTGGGTACAGTCAGAAGCGCAGGAGGGTGAGAGAATTCACCAGAGCCAGAGCAGGGAGCAGAGCAGGCAGAAGGACCGAAGTACACTGCTGAGGGGAGCAGCGGGCGGCAGAAGAGGTCTGCGCGCCATGCGGGACCCTCCTCCGGTGGCCGGGGAGCAGCCGGGGATCGAACCGGCGCGGCAGAGTTCGCAACCCAGCGCTCAACCGCTGAGCCACCGGGGAAGCCCTACTTTATAAAGTTTTTAAAGGGCAGAATCATATCCCCCAGACTAACTTTCAGAGAAATGCATGTTATCAACATGGAGAGGAAGGCATTTGCTCTAGAGAACACAGGGACAGTGGCGAAATCTTGAGTCACTTTCTATCTCTCTTGCTACTGTTCTGGAGTCTTTTTTTTTTTTTTTGGTATAGAATCCTTCATCTTAAACGTTCGGTTCTCACCCATATTAGAGCCCCTTTATTTTGCAATATTAGAAAAAAAACTTCAAATCTATAATTAAATAGGCAAGCCACCTCTTAGCTTTTTAACTTTGGGAAATTAATTTAACATCTCCAAATCCCTACTTCTTCAATTATAAAGTGTAATCTCAATAGTAAATACCTTATAATGTATTATAGGGACAAAATGAGATATCATGAAGATTACATCAAGGAATGCATATAAAGTCCTTTCAATTTTGCATGTCACAAAGTCAGCACCAATATACATTTCCTATTTTATGTATCATTTATTCCTGCTCTTAGAAATAACTTTTTCAAAAGTTGAACAGTTTGTTACTACTTAGTCAGGTTTATTCTTTGCAGTTACCTCAGTTATCTGACAAGTGTAAACCACATTTTAATTGGTATCAGAGACATTTTGCCGACTTAAAAAAAAAATGTAATGACCCAGCAGTTGTGTTAATTGGAAAAGCAGTATGATTCCCCATGGTGGAGAGAGGTTGCCCCCAAATGTGTCCTAAGAAGTGAGAAGTGCAAAGGGAGAATTGCTGACTCAGAGAGATGGTGGGGGTACCTGTGGTGTTCCCCATGTGACACTGGGAGTCTGGTCCCAGGGTTCACCCAGATTTGCTGCAGGTTGCCCTAAGATGCTGCTTTGTTGTTAGTTATACTCAACTCATCTGTTATTATAAGGATGTTGGGCTACTGAAGAAGATACACACACACACACACACACACACACACTCTCTCTCTCTTTCTCTCTCTCTCTCTCACACTAATTGATTGATTGATATGAGAAAAGCACTGGCATCTAAAACTACCTATATACCACTATAATCACTGCTGTGATTACAGGATTGTTCTTTTTCCTTTTATAAAAATTCTTTCATTCTTATAATTGTCTTTTTACATACCACCAAGAAATTAACATTTGAAGTTACTGATCACTCACAGAATATAGATTAATCATGGTGTTTTTTTTTTTCCCCAGAGGTGTCAACTTTATTATTCATGGTAAAGATGAAGAATGGGACATTAAATTTTTTTATGTGGTACTGTACTCTGTGCTTGAGTTATTTTCTTTAATTAAGAGTGCAAATGTATGTCTGTGTTTGTATGTGTGGGAAGGTGGGGGAGGGAGGAAGCAGGAATATTTTTGTAGTTCCATGGAAGGTAGACTTGGTCATTCCTAGTAGCCCCAGTTACTCTGAGCTCACTGGCCTCTGCCAGCCTGAGGGAAGAGTCACTACGGGGTCACTTATGGGGTCATAGGTAGTGGGATAGAAGGTTACAGGGTTCTTTTAGGCTTTAAATTCCCTAAATACAGACCATGTGTTAGTCCATCCAGGCTCCTGTAGCAAAATCCCATAGACTGAGTCACTTATAAACTGAAATTTATTTCTCCCAGTTCTAGTACAGGGAAGTCCAAGGTGAAGGTACCTGAAGATGTGTTGTCTCTTGAGAACCTGTTCCTGCTTCCTCACCAAAAGCTGACATGACATGGGAGAAGGGGGCGTCAAGTACTTGGGGTCTCTTTCATAAGGTTACTAGTCCCATTCATGTGGGCTCCACATCCCTGACAAATCCCAAAGACCCCACCTCAAGCACCATTTCACTGGGCATTAGTTTTCCACAAAATTATTTTGAGGGGACACAACACTCAATCTGTAGTATCTCCCTATCTTGTCCCTTGTCAACATGTGTCATTATACCAGGCATGGAAGACCTCAAGGTGAAGTTTGGGAACTGAGTTGAAAATAAACTTTGGGTATATTTCCTAGGGTTGAGTTAGAAAACAAACAAAAAGACCTGAATCAAGTCACTCGAGAGAGAATTCTAGAATTCTGTCATTTCCAGAGAAGCAATTCTCCCATGGAATAGTTCACATCTGTCATTGCATATTTCCTTGATTCATAGTAAAATATTTACCTTTTCCAATTCTACTATGTTATCGCTTTGGTATTTATACTGTCAAAATATTTGTAGGCGATCGGTATGTCCCCACTTAGGCAAAAAATACCTATGTAGTTTCTTTATCTTACCTCATGTCTGTCCCTTTGTCTCTTTCATCATTTTTCGCTGTTCCTTTTGGACCATGCCCAATGCCACAACATCAAGTCATTGTTAAAGCTGCCAGAATGGAGTTTAGAATTCCTGAGCTGGGCGAGAGCAGTCCTGTGAATGAAATTGCAGTATCTCTGTGTCCTTAAGCAGCTCTTAGACCACTGTGTCCTTAGTTTTCCTTTATATTTACATATGAATTTCTTTTTATATTTATAGTTATACATTTATCTCATTAGGCTGAGAGCTCTTTCAAGGCAGGATCAAGATTAATTTTTATATTCTTACTTGTGCAGTGCTTGATGCATACTAGCTAGGGAATAAATACTCACTTAAAGAATCTAGTGACATAAAGTAATACCTTCTTCCACACCGAAGTTACTTTGAAAGAATGCAGTGGATGCTTCCTTTTCCTTGTTTCTGTCTTTTCTGATTGAAAGTAGATCACAGTTGGGGGATGTTATGAATCCATGAAGCACTCCTCTAGGAGATGGTAAACTTCTCTTTCATATCTCATTTTCTAGAAAGTATTTAGATTTTTTTAGATGACATTTGATTTGCATATGGTTTTACTTTACATTTCCAACAGTTTAGCATAACATAGGGGAATTGATAGAGTAAGCTAGGAAGATTCAATAGTAGTAGTAATTATCTACTGACTTTCTGGACAATGATTAAACAAGAAAATTGATAAGGATGTCTGCTTTAGTTATTTATCATTTTATTGTCATTATTTTATAAATATGACATATATTTGAAATATACATTCTGAGCTTTGTGTCAAAATTTCTGATGCAATGATATAATGCAATGATTATAAGTGATGCCTTCCTGGATTTGGATACCTGAAAATATTTATTAAATTATCAGTTCATTTTGCTTGGAAATATCATTTGCTTTCTCAAAAAGTTTCAATTACAATTACATGCCTTTTGCTTCTCAATTATTGGTCTGAAACATTCTAAGAATACATAAGTATTCTAAGAATAAGTATTCTAAGAATACTTATATTCTTATGTATTGTATGTATGAAACTGATGTATGGAAAGTTCATGTAGTTTTCTTCCCAGAAAAGTTCTCCCAGTGATGTCTGGACTCAGAAAACTGCCATCACTACTGCTAAGACCACACCCTTGTCACTGTGGTGACATGGATCCTGATTTAACTTTAAATGAATCATGGGAAGAAGGACTATATATCTGTCCATTGTAGCGTGGTGTTTCTGTGAACCATCCCTTCTGTTATCAGTGATATCTGCCATCCTGCCTGCACTAATTCTGGAGACACTGAGGCCATCTCTACCAGTGTGTAATTAGTCACATTTGAAAGGTACTTGGTTTGTGTGACAGCTTGTTAGAATACAAGCATGACCTTTATAGATCTCTACTCCATTTAGTGCAATTAATAGGAAGCTCTTGCCTTTGACATGAGCCCTTTGCTTGGGGAAATTTGAGGATCTTGTCAGAAAAGGATGGGAGATGCCAAGGAAGTAGAAAAAGGTTGGCATCAATCAATCAGCAGCCCAAGTGAATGACAAGAGTGGTTCCTTTTAATTTTCTGGCTGACACAGCTATTAATATAAATGACTGTGCCACCATTGGCATCACCAAAACATGTCTTCTGATACCATTGGCAATGGATCTTTCAACTGTGTTCCATATTCATTTTCAGTCTCTATCAGCAACCACGATGCAGTGCTATTGTCAACCTCTGTGTGTGTGTGTTGTGTGTGTGTGGTTTGCCTCTTTTTAAAAGCTTCACAATATGAACAAAGCATGAATGCTTCTAATTTCTCTCAGAAGATTCAATTTAATGTGAGCTGCACAGATGATGAAGAGGGTGAGAATGTAATCAATGGTGAGTGACAGTGACACTATTCTCAATGGAGGAACAACAGGGGAGAAGACAAAAATCAACTCTCCTGCTATGTGTTAATCTCCATGTTATAGAAATACAATAAAATGTCCTGGCAACAGCGCCCTCAGGAAAGAGCCAAGTTTTGGTCGGCATCCCAAGCTGGCCAATTTGGTCTTAATCAGTTGTTTGTCACTGCCTGGCATGACAGCTTGCCTAGTTATTATACATTTATTTCCTTTTGTTGGGACCCATTGTAGCCCCCTTGCTACCATAACAGGACACCTGATTCATAAAAGGAGATTCTTTTTCCTGCCCTTTCAATCTCTGTGTTTAGTGCGGTTATAGAACCAGGCATTTTCACTTAAAAATAAGCAGATATACATATCTGTAGTTACTTGAGCTCAGAAACCAATTTTTCTGCCTCCTACATCTTTCTATTAGATTTTGGCTACAGGCTTCTCAGGATCAACCTAGGCATAATAGTTTTTATTATTTCAAATCTCTTATTTGTGAAGATCTCTTATTTTCACAAAATCTCTTATTTTGTGAAGGGTGGTGAAACTAAATTTAGGATATGCCTAAATCATTTCCCATCTATCAAACTTCCTTGGAATGATGATTATTATTATTTTTTACAATATTTAGACAGCCATTTGCAGTCCAGCCATCAAGACTCTCAATTATCTAGTTTAATAAGAGTTCCTAATTAGGCCTCCCTGGTGGCCTTTGGTTTAAGACTCAGCACATGACCACTATGGCCTGAGTTCAATCCCCAGCCAGGGAGCTAACGCACTTGGTGCAGCAAACCTCTGCTGACTCACCTGCTGCTCCCCTTAGCACTGTCTTTCACTAAATCCACCTGTTCTGCTCCACACTCTAACTATGGTAAATCATCTCACCACCCCCTCACACACTTCTGGGCTATACCCCAGTTCTTCTATGCAAAAATAAAATTTAAAGAAAATTAAGTGTTCCTAATCACCTTTTATAGCAACACTCTGCTGAAAAGACTTGGGTGTCACAGTATTTTGGGTTTAAACTATTACTTGAACCTGCATTATCTTTGTCACCTCAGGTAAGCTATTTTAAATTCTTTGAGTTATGCATTCTACATCTTTTAAATGTTGTAATGATACTTGCATCATAATGTTATTGTGAACATGAAATAAAACTGTATACTGAAGATATAGAGCTTAATATCAGGCTCATGGGCCTGACCAATGGAACACCACCCAGATCTGGTATTTCCCTCTTGAGCTCTTATTCTTGCTTACTCTGTCTGAAGACATTCTTTTCCATTTTTTCATGTCTATATCCTACCATCCCATTAGAAATTCCACCTGCTGGAGGAAGAATACTGATTCTTCTCCTTTGATTTCTTTCTTTTTTTTTAAAGATTTCTTTTTTATGCATATAAGAGCTGGGGTACAGGCCAGAGATGCGGGGGGTGAGAGGATTCACCAGAGACAGAGTGGGGGACAGAACAGGCAGACTGAAATACCTCTGCTGGGCGGAGCAGCGGGCAATACAGGAGAGGTCTGCTTCGCCATGTGTGTTGCTCCCTGGCTGGCCGGGGATCAAACTAGTACTGCAGAGGCTGCCGATTGCTTCATAGTGTGGTGCTTAACCCTTTGTACCACCAGGGATGCCCTCCTTTGACTTCTCAAAACACGTTGACTTTCTGTTGACCACACATAGAAATTTTAAAATGTGGTTACTTAGATTAGCTGTTCACTGAGGATAAAGAGAATGTCATATACATTTCTCTATCCCTTAGCCTAAAGCTGGAATTTATTAGTCATTTACCAAGTGTCGCTAAAGGAGTCTTTTATTAGCATGTGTAGCAAGCACTATAAATGGGGTCTGATCAAGTTCTGATGGGAGTGGGGGATGTCCCCATATATCACGAGACATTGCTCTGGGCACCAGCATGGTATCCCAGAATTTAACTCAATTCCGAAAATATTTACCTGGAGATGTAGTCAAATCCCACAGGTTAAACATTCAATTCTGCAAAATTGCCCTATCCCATCTCCTCTCCCTCCTCCTTGTTGCCACTTCAAGCCTAGATCACAAGCCCCGGGATTTTTTTCTGATTTTTTTTTTTTAAAGATTTATTTTTTTTAGCACGGGAGGGTGAGAGAATTCACCAGAGCCAGAGCGGGGAACAGAACAGGCAGGCTGACGAAATACACTGCTGAGGGGAGCAGCAGGCGCAGCAGGCAGAGGTCTGCATGCCATGTGGGACTCTCGCCGGCAACTGCTGGTGATCGAACTGGCACTGCAGAGGCTGCGGGCAGCTTTGCAGCCCAAGGCTCAACCACTACACCACCAGGGGAGGCCCAGATACCTGTACTTCTTACTAAAGGCTATAAATCAGTGCTTCCCATGACCCCTTCCTTCAGGTCAATTAGTTTGCCAGAGTGGCTCAGAGAACTCAAAGAAACATTTGACTTACTAGATTAACAACATATCATAAAATTATATAACTCAGAAATAGCCCGACTGAAGTGATGCCTATGACAATTTACGGGGAAAGATATCCAGCTTCCATGTTTTTTCCAGGCAAAACAATTACCTAAATCTACATATGTTCACTGGTCCAGAAGTGTTCTGAATCCTGTCTTTTGAGGGTTTTATGGAGGCTTCATTACATAGGGATGATTGATTAAATAATTCATCAGCTTTTGGTAATTGATAAAATCATCAGTCCCTCTCTTCTCTCTAGGGGTTAAGGGGTGAGACTGAAAATTCCTAACCTCTCACCACATGGTTGGTTCTCCTTAGGTAGAATCCAAATATCACTTCATACACATAACAAGAGATCCCTTTGCAGTTCTCATTAACTAAGAAATTTCTGGGTTTTAGGAACTCATTACCAAAAATTGAGTGAAGACCAAATATATATGTCTTAATATAAATCACAGTCTCACACTTTCACTTACAGATAGACTGGTTTAGGTGAATTCTCGTCAGCCATTCAAGTTGAAATCTTTAATGAACAATTGACTCTAAATTCTTATCTTCTGTCCCTAAAGACTTGCCATTTATTGGTGAGGGATTGATTGCCATTTGGTGGATAATTAACTATGACGTTAGATGGAGTGCAAAGCTTTCAATTGTTTGAAGACAGATAATCATTGAAACACATCACTTTATGGATGAATAATAGAGCAAACTGTCTTCTTGGAGTGTTGGTTATGTTTCTTTACATTTTTTAACCTAGAGACCTTATTGTCTATACTTTCATCACATTGCAATGCGGTATTTTTGTGTCATTGTCTATCTCACTGGATTTTTTATTTCAAAGGCCATAACACTCCCATTCATATGCCCTTAATGTGGTACTTATTACATACTGCATATTCAGTGTTCAATAATGTCTGTTGAATTGTTGGATGCATGATTAAATGAGGCAGTTCTGATAATAAAGAGAAAGTCTCTTAGGATGTAATCAGCATGAAATGAATTAGAGAAAGCAATGACATTCCTTTAAAAAAAAATCAGATGGATCAAATGAGTTCTATTTTAACCAGAAATACAATGGCTCCAAATAGTCCCACTCCTGCATAATACACACAAAAAACTCACTCAAGAGTTTTTTTTTTTAATTGAATAAGTCAATGAAAAAAAAGAAGTAAACGTATCTGAACTAAGGTCCAGATAAGTATCCAGTACAAAATTGCATGACTAATAAAAAACGAAGCTACTTCTCAAAAGTAGGTCTTTTCCTTATTAAACATTATGTATAATATCTGCTACTGTTCTCATATTGTATGTACAGTGATTGGCTTATGTAATTCTTTGCAGATTTTTTTTCTCATTTCCCCAGCTAGATTCGAAATTTCCTGAGATCAAGAAACTTGCTTTAATCTTTTCTGTAAATTTACCACCTAGAAGAGTAAATGAGACTAGATAGTCATTAGATAAGTGATACAAATGTAAACTTCCACCTTTTATCTTGTCAAAAATGAACAGTCCAACAGTATCTTCTGTGATCATACTTAGATTTTATATTCTATGGTAGTCACTAGCCATTGGAAACTATGGAACACATGAAATGTAACTAGTGTGAATATGGAACTGGTTTTTAAATGCTTATTTTTATTATTTAACTATGGTGGTAATATTGGTTTACAACACTGTATATATAGTATAATGATATAGGACCAAACCATTCAGGTGTATGTTAATTTAAAAAGTAATATGTGACTACAGGCTACCTTATTGGACAGCACAATACTTATTTGCTGCCTTAGATGGTCTTCAAAAAGATGCTCTGAGTTCCCCATCTTTCCTTTGCTACAATATTATCGTACCATGAAACTTGCTCCTCTTCTTGTAGAACTATTTCTTTCTTTACCATATTACACTGTTAGGCTTTCTTCCTTATTCTCATCATGACGCCCAATTGCCCTTAAACTCATAAATGTTTACTTATTCTGATATTGATACCCTCGGAAGAAAAGCTTTTCATAATTGGCTCCTGTTTCTTTTCCTTCTTTTTGTTTGCTTTCATCTGGTTTTCCTCCAGATGGCCATAGGATTCCCCCAATTCCCAAGCCTGAGTTTAGAAGTGGGGACACAGGAAAAAGACCAAAAGAATTGTCTTCAGAAATTGTGTTACTGATAAGAGAGAGAATAAAGAAGGTAGAACAAACTGTTTAGATTTATCAGAGTGTAGGAGAAAAGAAACTATTGAGGAGAAAAATAAGTGCATGGTGAACCCTAATGTCAGGCAATTAACAAAATGAGTGAATTTACTAAATGTCAGGGACGGAGCTCAATACATTAAATAGTTTTACATTTAATGCTCATAGCACCTTTTCTTTTCTTTCTTTCTTTTTTTTTAAGATTTATTTATTTATTTATACATACATGCACTGGGTACGGTCAGAAGCGCGGGAGGGTGAGAGAGTTCACCAGAGCCAGAGCTGGGAGCAGAGCAGGCAGAAGGACCGAAGTACACTGCTGAGGGGAGCAGCGGGCGGCAGGAGGGGTCTGTGCACCATGTGGGACCCTCCTCTGGGGGCCAGGGAGCAGCCAGGGATCGAACCGGAGGCTGTGGGCAGCTTCGCAACCCAGCGCTCTACCGCTGCACCACCGGGGAGGCCCTCACAGCACCTTTTCATAAGATATATTCCTATCCACATTTTACTTTTGCTGAAACTAAAGCCCAACGAATAGTCTTAAATAATCCAGACCAAAAATGGCTGACAAAGATTTGAACTACTCTCTGCCTACCTTGGCTCTTAACCTATATATGATTTTGAATTTTTGCATGAGACTCTCCCCCAAATTGACATTGAGTGTATAGTTAAGTACTGAATTCTATTTCCTGCCTCCCTTTCCTCCCTAATTCACTTTTTAGTTAGCTTTTTAAGTCCCGCTGCTTTATCTTTCCAGGCCCTTCTGAATCTATTTTTTATTTATTTTTTATTTTTTGCCAGTATAAACTCTTCCTTGTCCCTTTTGGTGGCACAGTCCAGATCCATTAAAAAGGAACATTGTTATTCTGTGCAGTTTGCATCAAATAACAAATCTTTAGTTGATGCAAAAAAAAATTAGTCATTAAGAATCAGCCATCTGCTTCTCTCATCTCCTTAAAGTGCCATATCAAATTGGCAGATACCATTGAATTTTTAAGGAAAAAATCCTTAGTGTGAAAAAGTGACATTAAAGGTTTATGTCCTCTTCTTGTGGCCCAATAAACATTATTAATGGCAGAGCATGCAAAGGATTAATAGGTCCTTCTTGCAAGAGGCTCAGTTATAGCAATCCTGAGGAATTCTGCAGGCTAAAATATGAGCCCTACAGTACCTCCACAGGCATAAATTATTTGGTTTTTCTTCTCCTTGAAGGAGAGCCTGTCACTCTAAAGGCAATTTTTCTCTTTGATCCTTTGTGCTATATTTTCAGGCACTCATTGCAGTGCTCCCTCCCACATAGAGTGTGTTCTCACTACCTTTAGCCTTGAAAACCATCTCTGCCCACCAGTCAGTCCCGCATAAATGAACATACTTCTAAAAGAATTAAGACCTTCCCCAACCTCTCCCCCCCTTTGTGTGTTTGAGATATGTTTACGAACATTATATGAGCGTAGTGGACAAAATCAATGCAATCTTTGCATGAAGAAGTTTCCTGAATAAGTGCCATCAAACTTTTAGCTCCGTCACTGGGAGAAGTATGAACGCTCACTGATGTAGCTCTCCTGCTTTATAAACAAAGAGTTTGAGACCCAACCCCTTGAGAAAATACATCTAGTGATTACAGTTTGAATTTGCCATTTGCAACAACGTGGATGGAATGGGTGATGAATATGCTTAACAAAATAAGTCAGTAGGAGAAAGACAAATACCTGATGATGTTGCTCATATGTGGAATATAAAAAACAAACAAGCAAGCAGAGTAACAGACCAAAACAAACACTTGCAATTTGACTGCAGAATTGAGAATGCCAGTAGGGGAGTTTGGGGGAGGGGTACAAGAGCAGATGGGATGGGCAATGGATTATATTGGAGGGTTATTGGCATTTTGGCAGTGGGTATGATGTAACAAACATACATAGAGGTGTGATATAGCATACATATATAGCATATGTTTGTATAAAGTGTGACTTTATAGATCTGAGTTATATTTTTATGTCAATAAAAATGCAATTAAAAAAACGATCTGACAGTCAAGGATTTAAACATCATCTAACCTCAGAATTACTCTCTGAAATTTGCTTTTTAATTCAGCATTGAACATCAGTCAGGCAGTAGTTAAGAATTTATTCTAATTTTTATCTTAGTTTCTTTTGCTGCAATTTATTACAATGACCGGGCCTTATTTATTTCCAAAAGGGGCATCATGATTCCCTTCTCAGAATGTTTTTAGACATTCAGTCTTTTTTCATTTTCTCTTCCCTACTTTTTCCAGTTGCTATGTCTTTTCTCCTTTCATTACTATCTCTCTGTGATCTTACTTTAATTATAAACTAGGACCTAGACTAGGCTGTTTCTGAAAGTAAAGAAACAAAGAAAAATGTAATTACTCTTTATTCTCCGAGGCAGTGCTTTTGGGTTAGAAAATTGGTATTTAGTATGTGTGCATGTATTAGAGAGCACAGGGAGTGAAAGGCAGGGAATAGATTTCTTGAGGTTGCAATAAAATAGAAACTTGATTTCACTGGACCAGAGGCAAACATACCATCAGAAGGCCTTCACTTTAATTTTGCTCCATCTTTTTATGTGAAATTGAGATATTAGTTGAAATACCTTGGTCTTAATATTTTACCCTCTGTGAAATGGGTGTCGATAATAATGACCTTCATGTTAAGGGACACCTTTGTCAGAAAATGAAGTGGTGTTAGTATGCCTCTCTATAATTTAAAACACTATGGTTTCTTATACATTTTTGTTCAGTTACTCAATTATGGTGTGCTAAATGAGACTAAATTATAGTGACGGTCTACTCATTACCTGTCCTGCTACAGCTATTATTTAACTACCTGGCTGGTATATTAATTCTTATATAACTCAGATGTCTCCAGGCCTTAATTATTTGCTGGGTGTGAGTGAGGTGGTCACACAGCATTTTTACCCATATATTGATAGTTATTGCTAAAATCTTCTAGGATTCAATTCAGTTTATGAAAAATTAAAACAACAACAACAACAACAACAACAACAAAACACTTGCTTCCACCTCAGGAGCTTTGCTTGGTGGCCACAATAGGTGTTGAGATGTGTTCAAGAATAAGGACTCATTTTACTCTGCTCATTCTTGCTGGCGCAGAGACATGCATTGTCCGCCCTTTACTGAGACTCTGCCAGTATCAACTGTACCTGCACATCAAGAGAATGCTGTTCTGGCCAGAATTCTGCATCCTTAGGCACTGAGAGAAGTAGATCTCTCATGGAACCACATGACAGTCACCTTCAGTCTTCCTTGGAGTCTAGCTGTTCTCTCCTCTCAGCAGAGAAAGGAAGTTCTCCAAGAGTAACTATAAGGAACGAAGACTTCACTGACTGGATTCCATCTGATGTGCTATCATCTCCATTTTTTTCCTCTCTTTTCTTTCTACTGAGCTACTGAACATAAACATTCCATTTCAAATTTTTCTTACTCTTGGGCAAAACATTTTTGCAAATGAAAAGTCACAAATCATACCTCCCTGGTGGTTGCAAGGGGTTAAGTCTCAGCATTATGAAGCTATCAGCAGCCACTGCAGCAGGAGTTTGAGCCCTGCCTATGGAGCTGACCCACATGGTACAGCAGAACTCTCCTGTCTTGCCCTCTGTGCCCCTCAGTGGTGTATTTCAGTCAATCTGCCTGTTCTGTTCCCTACTCTGTCTCTGGTAGGTCCTCTCACCCCCCACACCTCTGGTCTGCACCCCAGTTCTTGTATGCATAAATAAATAAATCTTTAAAAAAATGAAAAGTCACAATTCTCCTTTGTCCAGTGCCCATCCAACAGTAATAAGAATAAAAAAGCAGCAGCAGCCATCACCACATTAAGGAGAGTAACATCAATCAGAAAATTAATTGTCATGATAATAGCCAGTAGCTGATTGTGGAGCAGGTACCCAGCCATCAACTCAGCTGTGTATTTATGATCGTCAGTTCTCACCACCCACCTTTAGGCTGGTGTTATTTTTTATAAGGGTCAGATAATCTTTTCCACCCCTACTTTGTTCCTGATAAGCTGACCTGGACACCAGGCTAACTTCTCCTTCCTGTATGAATTGGAAAGACATGAGCCCCACTAGCAAGGCACAGCTATCCAGCTTCAGGCCTTCCCCAGAGGTGATCAAGAACCTTCTGAAAAGGGACAGTGGGAAGACTTGTGAGGCATCCTCAGTTCCTTTTCCCAAATTCCCAAGAGTGGAACAAAGGAAGGTGTGGAGATAAACTGCAAGTGTCTGTTCTGTAGATATTCCTCCTGGCAGTGTGGATTTCCTTTCCACTTGGGAATAGGACCCAGATGGACTCCATGTCTACCATGCCGCTCCATAGCAGCCACTGTGATGATCCCCACTTTATAGACAAGGAAACAGAAACTTTCAAAGTGAAGCCCAATCTCTAAGGTCACAACAAGAAGAAATACAAGATTGGGACATTGAATGCAGGTCACTCTCACCCCATCAACTATGCATTTCACACTCCAGAATTTTTTTTTTTTTTAAGATTATTTATTTATACAAGCACTGGCTACGTCAGAAGCGCGGGAGGGTGAGAGAATTCACCAGAGCCAGAGCGGGGAACAGAACAGGCAGACTCATGAAATACACTGCTGAGGGGAGCAGCGGGTGGCAGGAGAGGTCTGCGCGCCATGTGGGACCCTCGCCTGGCGGCCAGGGATCGAACCGGCGCTGCAGAGGCTGCGGGCAACCTCACAGCCCAGCACTCAACTGCTGCACTAGCAGCAGTTTTTATTTTTAAAAGATTTATTTATTTATGTATGCAAGAACTGAGGTACAGACTAGAGGTGTGGAGGATGAGATTATTCACCAGAGACAGAGTGGGGAGCAGAAAAGGCAGATTGACTGAAATACACTGCTGAGGGGAGCAGCGGGCGAGACAGGAGAGGTCTGCTGTGCCACGTGGGTAGCTCCCTGGCTGGGATCAAACTTGTGCTGTAGTGGCTGCGGGTAGCTTCATAGGTTGTGTCTTAACCCCTTGCGCTATCAGCGAGGCCCTCCCAGTAATTTCTTTGCATATATTTGACAAAAAGGGCAGGCAAATGAAGGAATTTTGATTGACCTCCATATTTACAAGGATCACATCTTTTTTTCTTTAAATTGTAACTGAATTAAACACACCATCATTAATAAGATGTAGACTAATTGGTGAGGAGTAAATATATTCAGAGAAAGGGATGTTACGGAATTCACTTGCATATGCTAGAAGCACTAATACTATTGAAAACATGCCCTGTTGCTGTTATAAATGTGTGATACAGTATTTCCTGAATACAAAATGTGGTAGGATACTCCGTGGGAGCATAAAGTATAAATGTGGCAGTCTCATTTGCACCGATTTTGGCAAGTCCTCAATATTTTCCTTCAAGTTCATTGCTTCTAGCTCAAAATGTAACAACCCATAAGGTATATGGAAACTGTGCTGAAACTCTTCTTGGGTACTTTTCTGTTTAAATTTAACATTGTTACAGGTTGCAAAATTGTGATTACCCTGGAAATAGATCTGCAAGAGGGAGAAATCCCTTCATTCACACACACACACACATGCATGTGTGTGCATGCACAAATGTACACACACACACACAAATTCTCACACTTTTGAATCATTCACTCTTCAGTGTTACCTGGGTTTGGAAACCTTCTCTAAAGCTACTTTCGTGAATTTCATTCATAGAAATATCCAGTGCATATTTTTGTCTCTAATCTCAAAGTAAAAGAGCATCTCTTTGGACCTTGACTACATGAACCCCTTGAGAGATCCCAGCATGTATGGGGTTAAACTTTGCAATGCTCTTCACCTCTTTTCATAGATGGCTCTGACAGACAATGTGAGTGGCATTGATATTGACATATGAACTTGCCTAATGGAAAATTATATTTGAAAATCATTTTGAGTTTTTTGCTGTTCATTATAAACTCCAAAATATCAAAGTTATGCTGCCTCTGTCTCCCATGGATTCATAATATAAATGACTTTGCTGTCATTGTCTCCCCATCACTTAAAATCATACCAGAAAAAGTTCTATCAGTGCAATTAAAAAAGCATAATGATAACACAGGTACATTTGCATGATGACCTATGTCAGAGGGTTCTCTGACAAAATGCCACTTTACAATTTTAGGGCTGCCATAATAATTTATTACCAACATTTGATATCAGGGTGTTAGCAGAGTTTCTGCTCTCTCAGAAGACTCCCTGGAAGAGCACTGCCTTTGCTCTTTTGACCTAGGGGTGCCAGACATTCTTTGGCATTCCTTGGCCTGTGGCTCTAGCCTTCCAAACTCTGCATCCATCATCACGTGACCTTTTCCTCTATATGTGTCTTCAACCAGTCCACTTATAAGGTCACAAGTTATTAGAATTAAGACTCACTGTAATCCAGGCTAAGTTCATTTTCACTAGTGACATCTATAAAAATTCCCTTTCCAAGTAAGTTCAAATTCTGAGGTTCTAGATGAACATGAATTTTGGGGACATTGTTTAGGTCAGTAGAAATTTTAAGTGAAGTAAATAAGGCTCACATATAACCACATAACTAGTTGCTCCTTAATAGCAGTCCTTTCCATAGGATACTAACACATGGAACTGTTGGAGCCCAGGGGGAGATGACCTGTGGGGATGAGCTTAAATTGACTCTTTGCACAGCAGGTGAGGTAGATTGGTATTTGAGACACAGCAAAGAAGGATATACCTTCATAAGAAAATTGACTGTATGACTTAGGCTATTCATGGGAAACAGAGGCTTATGTGGCTACGTCCCTTTGCAAACCTTTCTATTAATAAGTAAGGTCATGGTCGTAACTTAAAGAAATACGACAGGCCATTTTTCTCTGTTCCACAGATAATCTGCAAACAAACTAATTAATAATGTTTTTATGTAGTCTTATACAGAGATCAGTTTTCTTTGATGCAAATTTTGGATAGACATACTTAGAACAAGATCAAAACATGACATAAAGTGTCCTCATTATCTTCATAAATAGTATGTATGGTGCATTCATAATGCAACTTATTCCTTCGAGATATTTCTCTCATTAATAGACTACAGCATATTAGAGTTTCTTAAGTATGTTAAACTTTGGGTATGGTCCAAATGAATAAAATATTCATGTCCAGTATTAGCACAATCAAAGATGTTCACAGCATCATTCAGTGCTAATTGTAGAAGGATGTAGAAGCAAACTTCTAATTAGCAGAGTGCGCTGGTTATGTGTTTGCTGCTGCATGTCTGTCACTGGTCAACAGTCTGGCCCAGATGTTACTTCATCACAGACAGTTATAGACAAGGTGGGAACACCTCTTTTTAAAGTTTTCCTTTATGATTATTTGTTGCTTGCTCTCATTCTATGTTAGGTTATTGCATCCAAATTGGAAAATCAAAATATTTAATTTTGGTGTTTTTTACCTTCCTTTTGTGCTTTCTCTATTTTTTTCCCTCATTTTTTAATTGATTTGCCATCACTCGTATAACTTTATAATTCAGGGAGTACAATCTCCTCCCAACCAAGGGCCAATGCCCCATCACCTTCCCTCTCCCTCTTTTCTCTAACACCCCACCCCATACTTTGGTAACCAATATATTTTTAGAGTCTAAGGATTCTTCTTGCTACGCTTTGGCAGTTTACTTTCTTGCATTATTTATACTTGGACTATATACTCAATGGAATAAGGGATTTTGGGGATCAATAAAGATTCCCACTTTTTCCCCTGTTTTGCACACTCACCCTTAGGCACCCGGAGTCCTCCAGTGACCTTGACTACCTTTCTCAGCCACAGTATTGCCTGTGCTTCCAGCTCATCTAAACTTACTTGTTTTGTATCTTGCTCGGTCCAGATTCTTTTATTTCTTTTCCAGTGATGCAAATGATGGAATCTTGCAACCAGACAGCAACATTTAACTCTAGGTTATAAATATCATGGGTCTTTCTTACTCATGAATTAGTTATATCTATACCATAGTATATTTATATTATATCATACTATATAATATTAGTATATCTATATCATATGATGTAGTATGCCTCTATCAATGCAGGGGGACCTACATTCAGGTAAACATATTTTGTAAATTGCCAAGATCTAGGTAGATAGTTTATATCCCCAGGACCCTGTGTCAACCATTTGCAAGATTATGTTTAATTATCTTTCCTAAATTATTTGTTCTTCCTAAGTGATTGCATATAGATACAGTTTTAACCAGTCATTGCTCATAAATTAACTATGGACAATATGTGTGTAAATATATTGCTCACATATTTATTTGTAGTGCATATATATATGTAGTGCTGGTGCATATATATGTATATATTGGTAGTTGTCTTTCTTGAGGAGTAACTGATATAGGACTGTTTCAGTGTAATCTAGGTACTATATTTGATGCAAATTACAGTTGTAGTAATCGTTTATTTCTAGAGTTTGGTTTTGATTGGGTTTTGAGAAAGTATTTAGTGATGTTGCACATTTGGGAATCTTTGGCTTTGCATTAGTTTTTCAGGCAGAAAAGCACACTCATTGACTACCATTGGGAGGCTAAGATGGTCTTTAAGAAGGTCCCACAGTGGGGACCTCTTGGTTTGGTTTGTCTGGGTCTGGGGTTGGTGCCAATTTTGTGATGTACTTTTGTGTCATGAGTTGGATGACACTTAAACGGTGACTGAAGCATATGATACTGACAGTTCTTCCCTTGAGAGGATGTTCTGCTTCAAAGATCACAGTGCGGTGTGTGCTGAAAGTATAATAGGTCTGAAGTGTGATAGATCAATTTTGCTATTTTTCAGATTCTTAGGGATGTACTTTGGAGGAAAGTAAGCAGCTGGGGCTGCATGGGAAATTCCTGAACACCAGGAATTATAATATGCTGAATTATTCTTTTATCTGTTCTATAATTATCAACTCATGGTTTCCATCTCATGGTCCAGGATGGTTGTTTGAGCCCAAACTGTAAGTCTTCTAGTCTACAGAAAGAAATGAAGGCAGTAGAATCAATGCTCCAGTGACAGTTGCTAAAATTGCATGTGACATTCCTTTGTACACTGTACAAAACTTATTCATATGCATATACTGAGCTGCAAGGGAGGCTTGGGAATGTAAACTTTATTATAAGCAGCTCTGTGGCCAGCTAAGAAAGGAGCAATGGGTATTGTGGGATGACCAGCAATCACTGACACAACACCTAGGGTTTCCAGCTGTCTTGGCTATAATGCCCAATATATGCCAAGTCAAATGTCTGATCTAATAAAGCAGATTTCCATTGCACTTGATGGGATATATGAATGCATATGCATATTCATATTTCTAGAAGCAAAATAATAAGTGCTCACTGCTTTTTCCCCCCAGAAAAACAGGGCATTTATATCACTTAAATGATAAGATTACCAATGCACATGGTATGCACAGGCTATAACTTAGCTTGAAAATAACTTTAATGTTCTTACATTATAAATATTATCTATCTGAAATATTTCATATCGGTCTATCTACCTATTCCTTAATTGCTTTTCAGTATCAATAAACAGAGATTCATTAGGATACCCAAAATAGTGATGGGCTTATTTTGATAATTGATAGAGAAGTTAAGTCAGACAGGAATCACAGTCACTAAATCCCAGGTTGGGCCCTAGAATTGGGCCCCTTCAAATGGGAATGTGGTTAAAGAATCAAAGACGGTTCAAAACTGAAGGAAATTCTAAAGACTCCATAGTTCTCACTAGTAACAATAATTATTCTTTGTCATGTTGTTGAGTCATATTCTTCTCTGATTCTATCTTATGTTATAATATCTTATCAGTGACTTTTAGTCTTTGTGGTCTCATAGCCTAGTTTGCAGTATTACTTTCTGGGTTCTTTTCTATTTTTATGCATGGAATAAATCAATGTTAAATTACATCTCATTGTTATACTACACTGAGATTATTTAATTGCCATAGCTAATTATTGTTGTCTCTTTTAGAGAGTTTTATTCCTCTTTTCAATACCAACCATGGCTTGATTGTGTAGCAGTCCTTATGCTCCAACTTATCTGTGAAAAGAAAAGCAGTGTCTTATATTAAGGTATAGAAGACCTAACCTGTTCATACCTAGCTGCACATCACAATTGTTTGCTACGTTAATCATTAAATATATATTTTGGTATACATAGCCACTTTGGGAACTATGAAATGCTCATTGATATTTAAGCAGCCACATAAGACCACTTCCTTCATTAACGATCTGCTGGTAAGGACCGTCTTTTTGGCACCTTGGTTATGGTGCAGTTTCTATGGTTTAGGTTCTCTCTATGATTGGCTGTGCTTATTTTTTGTTTCTCACCATGGAAATCCAAAATTATATGTAGTTTCTGAATGTCTTTCCTAATTCATTGTCTATGCACTGAGATACCTCAACTGACTCACTAAAACAATGGTTCAAGCCTAGCCAGCTCTTGTAACTCTGCCTTGGCAATGTGGGATCGTTGGCCCCTTTCATTTGTTCAGTGTCTGTGTCAACTTTTTAGCATACGATTTGCCACATTCTACCAGCCATGATTATTTACACGTCTCCTAGTGCATTGTGAACAAATTCAAGGGAGATGATTTTAAATGGTTCTTAAATAGGAACACATTAGTGTTTGTGTTTTCTCAGAGACTCAGTTTATTCAGCCGTAGTGCATTACCCTAGGTGTCAGGCTTGAAACTCAAAATTTCAATATGTCTTGACTAGAACTTATGACGTTAGCTCAGCACAATCATCATCTCCACCAGAGTCAAACAATCAAAACTTCTGGTCTATCTTCCATTTCTTTGTCTATTTATTCAATTCTGCCCTTCCAGGGTCTAGTAAAAGTCCTAGGATGTTGGAAGGACTGAAACAAGTATTTGCTGAATGGATGTGTGAGCATATAATTTTTCAAACACCAGACAAATTCTTAAAGCAATTTTCTGAAGGATATGTAATACAATACTGTAAAAATAAATCTGTTTCAATTCACTCTCTATTCCCTTAATCTGATATCTTTTGATGCTTTTCAGAGCAAATGTGATGCATTTCTTTCCTGGGTTATTGAATAGGAAGCTTTTAAAAAAGTTATCAAGGAGAAAAGGATTGTTAGAATGAAACAAATGTGTCAAATCTTCCACTATGATTGGAAAAGTGATCTACTGAGATCAACCTAGCAACCTCATCTCAGAATCCTTGGTAACGTTTGCTGAAATGTGCTTTTCTTGGCCAACAAAGTTTTACATTTTCAGCCACTGCAAACTGCCAGCTGTAACTGTATGGGATAGGAGGGTGTCTAGGAAGCCTCCTAGCAAATTCTAAGGGGTTTTTAACCAAAAAATATCACCTATGACATTTTGTCTAGAGTGGTTAGTGTGATGTATCACTACTGTCAACTGCTTCTTGGACATCTCTGATTTTTGTCAAGCACCTACATTCAGTATGTACAAAGCAGAAATTAATTCCCATCTCTGGTTCAAAAATGCTTTGTATTTTTTCCCCTCTGAATGATGTAAATAGCCATCTAGTCTCCCACAACTGAAGTCTTGTTCCTCTTATTTTTTGTTCTGACTTGTATCACTGCTGCACATCGTTTTAAAGAAACAACATATTTGGTTGATTCTCCTTCAAATGATTGTGTTTCAAACAGTCCCCTCTAAATCAACTGCTACTGATTTAGTTCTGGTGCTTCTCATTTCTCAGCTCCAGTTTGTTAACTGAATCACTTTCCTCTAATATCTCCTTTTTCTGGTCTTTGATGCTTCTATCTGGTCTCAGAAGTGACTCCCTGAAGTATGATGATGATTGTATTACCTACCAACCTTAAAAACATGTTATCATCCAATTGCCTACACGATATTGTCTGGTTTTCTACAGGGGAAAAAGACAGTCTTTTATCAGTCACAGTCATCTAGCCCCAGGAGTCTGTTTTGCATGTAGTCATAAAATCTTTATGTACTTGAAGAAAAGCAACATGATTAGCCTAATGCTATGGCAAAGTTGTACAATGTGGACATATACACCAACTGAGAATTTACAGGATGTGAAACAATTCCCTATAGGGTTGAATACTATAGACTTTCAATTTTCAAGCAAGTATTAGTTAAGTTCATGAAGCTCTATTGTATTGATTGTTTTCCTATTTCGCCAACAATAAAGATAAAGGAATAAAGAATGATAGCACTCTGATATACTAGAGTGATTTCCACTGCTTCTGTTGGAACATTGTCACGATCATGGAAAATCCATTTTAGTGTTCTGTGTATTAGGTTTTTATACCTTGATTAAGGAGACTGAGAGGTTAGTATGTCTGTGTGGAATAGCATAATCTAAGTGGAAAAAAAAGGGTGCAATAATTTGCAATGTGGAAAAGTGAAGTTGTAGAAATGTAGAAACAAAACTAGTGAATTACATTCAGTATGTGGTAGGCACAGTGATTGCATTTTTGACTGAAATAATGAAAAACTAATGATTCAATTACAAGTATCCTTGTGAATGTTTCTAAAAGATGAGTGTAAAATAATAAAAATAAATCATGAATGGAGAAAGGACCCAAATCATGTCTGTAATTCAGACAACAGAATTGTACCAATGCTGAATTCTTAGCACTAGGGGAGACTGTATCAGCAACATATTGGAAAGCACTGTATTATTTTGCAATTCTCTTTCACTCTAAAATTATTGCAAAATAGGGGCCTCCCTGGTGGCGCAAGGGGTTAAGACACAACCTATGAAGTTGTTTGAAGCCACTGCAGCATGAGTTTGATCCCTGGCCAGGAAGCTACCCACTGGTGCAGCAGACCTCTCCTGACCTGCCCGCTGCTCCCATCAGCAGTGTATTTCTGTCGATCTGCCTGTTCTGTTCCCCACTCTGTCTCTGGTGAATCCTCTCACCCTCTGGCCTGTACCCCAGTTCTTGTATACATACATAAATCTTTAAAAAATAAAATTATTGCAAAATAAAAAGGTTAAAAGGAAATGCATTTTGAATAAGTTCCCTATGCATCACCCCTTCTCCCCCAGATGTGATCACAACCTTGACTTTGCCATTGACATCTGGCTGTCTGTGTCACTAGCGACCTATACTCTCCCACTTTTTAATTGTATTCCCCCTTGAAGCATTCAGTTAGAAAATAATTAGCACGAAGTTCAGTAAAGAGTATTTTTTTTAATTGTATACATTTTGTGTTTTAAAGCTAAAAAAGAATAAGGGAGCATGCCATGCTCTTGAAAGTTAAACGTGACATATTTCTTTCTTGAAGAAAATTGTATAGATTTCCAACCTAAGAGAGAAAACAGCATATTGGAACATAAAATCATCATGGGGGGTGATGTGACTTTTCTGAAGAGAGTTATGTCTTACCATGACTTAAAATTGTTGTTAAGCCATGCAAAGACATCTACCCTAGGTTGTTCTAAGAGCTGGTGCTGGTCTCTTGAGTTTTATTGACCAGAAGGGAAATTGTTTTTCTTTTTATTTATTTATTTATTTTTTAAAGACCTGTTTTTATTTATTTATGCATACGAGAACTGGGTGTAGGCCAGAGGTGTGGGGGCGGGGGTGTGAGAGAATTCACCAGAGACAGAGTGGGAAGCAGAACAGGCAAATCTAATGAAATACATTCCTAAGGTGAACAGTGGGTAAGACAAGAGAGGTCTGCTACACCATGTGGGTCAGCTCCCTGGCCGGGGATTGAACTCATGCTGCAGTGGCTGATTTTAACAGGGAGTCCCTGTCTTCCCTATTAGATGTTTGGTTTGTATTTGACTAATTTATTTTCCTTTAAATATCTTTCTTTTGATACTATTTAGCTATATATATATTTTGAAGGTTGTAATAACATGGATTCAACCAGAGGGGTTATGCAAACTGAAGTCAGCTGGAAGGAGAAAGACAAACACTGGATAAGTTCACATATATGGAATATAAAGAAACAAAGAAAACAAACTCTAGAAATCTGACTGTAGAACTCAGGTAACAAATGGGGAGGGATCCTAATGGATTGTATTGGAGAATAATTGGGGTGTTAGTGGTAGGTGAGGTATGGTAACATATCTGAAGAGGTGTGAACCTATACCCTTAAATGATATACACTTCTGTAACCCAAAATACTTCAATAACAATTAAACTATAAAAAATCCTTCCTTCAACTTTTCTTTATATATATACATATATATGCACACATATATGTATGTACGCATATATGTATGTGTGTATATATATCTAATATATATATATATATATATATTTGCTTATTCCTTCCTAACTTTTAATATTTTTTTCATGTTTTCTAATGAATGCCAGGCTAAATATCCCTTTCAATAGCATTTAACTGCATCCTACAAGTCTTAATAGGTTTGTTTATTAACCATTAAGTCCTAAATATTGTCATTATTGTTTTTATTTCTTCCTTGCCCAATGAGTTGCTTATGTTTGTATTTCTTAAATTCCAAACATTTTTCTAGTTAGCTATTTCTACTTATTAGCATAATTGTATTGTGGAGAGAAATGTTTGTAGTCTGGATCCTACCAATCATTTGAAAGTTGTTGAGACTTGTACTGGTGCTCTGATATCCAGACTACAGCTTTATGTTTAAGGATACACTTTTACAGATCTTTGATTTCCAGTCATGAATGTCAATCATGTCAACAAAGACAGATTTTTTTCTTAGACATTGCTTGTTCACCTAGATTTTGAGTGAATATATTTTTGTTGTCATTTCTTTAACATTTCCATTTATTTCAAACATGAAATTCTTTGCCATTCACGTTGGCTGTGTGTATGTGTTTGTTTGTTTGTTTGTTTTTTGTCCCCTCTACCATTGATTCTTTCAGCTGCTTAATTTTCTTTTGGATTGATTTTTAATTGTTATCATTCCATGTTTTCATATCTATGGGTTGTGATTTTTTATCATTTTTTTTTAAAAAGACTTACCTTAGGAATTTAAAATTCTGTGCATATCAAGTATAAAACACTTCAACATCCTTATTATTCAACCACACTATAAAAGATCTTATAATATTTTATCTTTGATCAACCCATAATGAAATAAGCAGTTGTAGTCATGTACTTTAGCTCCATCATTATTTTTTATAAGTGTGCAGCACTCATATTTAAGTGGTATATAGTCATGGCTTGTTAATTTTACTTACATATGTAGAAATTTATTTGATTTCTATTTCTTTATTGAAAGTTCAGAACTTCCATAGAAAATCATTTTCTTTCTACCTAAAATTTATTACTTAATGAATGAATGAATTAGAAGTAACTATTGAGAACTTATTATATCCTAAGGAACAGAGCTATTATGATTGAAGTGTGTAGACAATATTGACTAAAAATATCTGCCTTTCAGAATTTTCTTTAGTGATTATCTCTTTGTAATAAAACAGTTATTAGTTGTCTAAAGATGATTTATTTTTCCTATTCCTAATCCAAGGATGTTTTCTCAGGGTCTAAAATCCTTGCTTCTCTTTGATTTCCTTTCAGCATATTGAAAGTCTTATTCTACTTTTATTCGGTTTGAACTGATGTTTATAAGTCACTTGTTAATATAATTATCACTCCTCTAAATTATATTCTTTGATCTCTAGAAATCTTTAATACTCTATGAATATCTTCGGCAATATTTAGTTTTACTATACTGTGTTTATATGTAACTCTCCTGCTTGGAATTTGTTAGGCCTTATCAAGGATATTGTTTATTTTTAACGATGAAAAATCACCTATTCAAATATTACATCTACCTTACATTTTCTCATATTCCACAGATTCAACAGTATTTTTTAAAATTCTGTATATATTATGAAATATATCTTTACATCTTTCATTTTTACTATTTAATTTTCTCTGTCAAGTTCACAGAGGGGTGTGGGGTGTGTTTGTGTGTGTGTGTACTAAGGGGAAGGAAAATATATTTTTTAAAATTTATACTTGATAGCTTTTTATATGTGTGCATATTCATTCTGTATATAAGTGCATGTACATTGGACTTGTTAAAATTTCAGTTTTTTATATTTGTGTTACACTTGAAACTTTTCAAAAATGCTTATCAATTTTATAATTATTATTGTTATTTTTTAACTACACTGAACCTAGCTAATATTTGATTTCTGATTATTATGATGGTAGTAGTCTTTCCATGAAAATTTACCTATTATTTTTCTGAAAGTTTTTATTTATGATGCTGTCTTTATGCTTTGTGAGTTTGTCAGTAAGATCCTATTTCTTGAGTTTTATTTACTAGAATTTTTTAAATTTTAGCCTATAAATAAGATCTCAAAAAAACGTGTGTTTGCGCTTGCCTAGGAACACTTTAGATTTATGAGTTCTTCACATAGGTAGCGTGATTTTCATTGCACCTGTGTCTGAAAGCTGGATTATGGTGATGACTTCTTAGGAAAGATATTGTCATGGGCTGCATGTTTATGCCCTGCCCCACCCCCCGAAAAATCCAAATTCGTTTGTTGAAACCCTAACCCTCAAGGGGAGAGTAGCAGGAGGTAGGATCTTTCTGAAGTAATTATGTCTCAGTGGTGGTGGTCTCATGATCAGATCAGTGTTCATAGAAGGAGAGGAAGAAGCTAGTCCTCCTCTTCACTTTGTGAGGACATGATACAAAACAGCTATCTGTGACCAGGAAGATGGCATTTATTAGAAACCTATCATGCTGTCACCCTGATCTTGGACTTCCAGCTGCTCTGTTAACCTCACATCAAGGGCTCTGCTCCATGACTTCCAGTACTGGGCTCCTCCAACAGCCTGGATGCCTGGTGATCTGGGCTAAGAATCTCCTTGGAGGCTAAGCCACCACTGAGGATAATGGTCAGCAGAGCATTGCCAGTGGTATTGCCATTTTGATACCATACCTATAAAGCCACTATGTAATTATGGCCCAGGAGACTCAGCTCAGGCACACAACTCCAGTCCAAGGGGGCTGTGGAGTGGGCTGCATTCCGCAACACCATGGGGTTGGGGCACAACAAAATTATGGCTGCAAGACCCTCCCCCATGTCAGTAGACCTTAAACTTCTGGATTTACTCCACACCTGTGACTCTTTTCTTCTCCTGTTTCCCCCTTTTGGATGGTGGCTGTCCATCTTATGGATGTCCCTTCATTGTATTTGGGATGCACATATATTGTTCAATCACATGAGTTCAGAACTAGGGAGGAATTTGTCTCAGAATGAATTGTACCTTGAGTCTCATGCATAGATTTAGACTTTAAGATAATGCTGGAATGAATTAAGAGTATTAGGGTTGATAGGATGGAATTAATGCATTCTGCATATGAGAAGGAAACTAATTTTGGGGCTTAGGTATTGGAAACTATGAGTAAATTCATATGTTGAATGTTAACCCACAAAGCGAGTGGGGCCTTTGAAGGGTGACTTGGAATGTGAGTACTATCCTTATAAAAGGGATCCAAAGAGTTCTCCCGTTCTTTCTACCATGTGAAAACACAAGGACAAGGCATGGGACTACAAACTTGAAGAGACCTCACAGGGATTTCATTTTGAAGGTGCCTTAATCTTGGACTTCAAGTCTCCATAAATGGCAGAAATAGATGTCTTGTTTATGAGCTACCCAGTCTGCATTTTGTTGTGGCCAGCCAAACAGACAGACTGTCCTTGAAGCTGTAAATCCAAGGTTCAAGTTAAATGGAATTGCAAAATCCATCCAAATGAAACCCAACTTTTTCATTTTAGGTTCCCTTTATTGGTTTCATCTTTCATTCCATTTTTGTCCTATTTATATTTTTGCCATCTTCTTGATTCATTTTAATAAATTTTCCTGATAATTTATCCTGTTATTGGTGATGCTGATTTTCCTTTATATCTTTTTTTTTTTTTAAGATTTATTTATTTATTTATACAAGCACTGGATACAGTCAAAAGCATGGGAGGGCGGGTGAGAGAATTAACCAGAGCCAGAGCAGGGAACAGAACAGGCAGACCAACTGAACACACTGCTGAGGGGAGCAGTGGGCATGGCAGGAGAGGTCCGTCATGCCATGTGGGACCCTCGTCGGTGGCTGGGGATTGAACTGGCGCTGCAGAGGCTGCGGGCAGCTTTTCAGTCTAGCACTCAACTGCTGCACCATCAGGGGAGGCCCCAGATTTTCATTTATATCTTTAATATATTTATCCAAAGGGAGGGTTCAAAGACATGGAAAATTCTCCCAGTTTACTTGTCTATTTTTGCATTCTTTACTTTGTCATCACTCACTCTGTTTTATGTTCTACTACAACTCTACCTGAAATGAATTTCTATCTACATGTCATATTCCCTCCAGGTATGAGAAGTGATATCAAGTGAGGCAAAGAAAAGTGAGAATTTTCCTTGTGTTTAATCAATAAACAGAACATAAACAAATTTGCCCTGCATAAAAGCGATTCATCTCTCTTAAGTTGCTGAACTATACACAATTCAGTTCTCCCCCTTAATTACTAAGGTGTAATATGTTGCTGTCAACTACAAAGCAAAAGCTCTAGTCTATTCCATTAAAGGGGACACAACTGAAAATGCTTCCTCTGTTCACAGGGATGCAAAATCTTAAATAAAAGTTTCATTTTTCAAGGAATATCTACTCTAAAGCAAGCCATGCTTCCTTCATCCTGAATTTTCTCTTATCAGTTTTGCCCCTCAGTTAACATGATTAAAATTTCCTATTGCACAATTGTTTTATTTTACCTTCTGGGGTTAATATCAACTCAAGTACAGTAAGGGTGTGTGTGTGTGTGTGTGTGTGTGTGTGTATGAATCTCTATATGGTGAAACATGGGCCATTGTGGGGTGAATACTGGTTTTACCTTGCTCTTCCCTGTTGGAAAGCAGGAAACCAGCTGGTTTTAGACAGCAAGAATAAGGAGAGAACTAAGTTTCATACTGAGAATAATTAGAAGGGCAGAGTTTTTATTTAATTATTTCAGTGGAGTATTCAGATTTCTGCACAGCATTTACTCTGCTTTTTGAATTTCCCATCCAATAGGCTTATTTTCATATTTCCACTGTTAGATACTAAGGCTAGGAACTCTGAGGCAGAACATCAGAAATAACTTGGGTATTTTATCCATTTTGAAACAGACAAGAAATCTATGAAAAAGGCCTCAGGTGGATTGAAGTCTAGTGAAAGGACCTTTGACCACAGTCTAGAAATGCAACTCATTTATTCAATTAAATTTTATTCTGTGATATTTAGGGCATTTACTTACTTACATCCAAACCTAAAGCCTGTCTGAGGAATGTGAAGGCAACTAGTCCTCTTCAACTGCTAACTTCCTGTTAATTACCAGTGCCACCCAAAATCATTATGTTGGCTCATGAAATTGTATCTGGGAGTTTTATTCTTACCACTTACCCTGTGATTGTACTAACAGTAAATGTGAACACAGAGCTCGACAGGAAGGATTGGTAACCATGGTGATGGGAGGGTGCTTTCTGCAATAACTCCACTGTACAAAATAATTTATGCATGAATGTAAAATCACAGATGTTTTGAACCATATGCAGGCTATATTTAACCACAGTGCAAGTGACAAGTTACTTGGGAGTTACTAATCCAAAGGAGGTGAGCCCCAGTCAAATAATAATTCTTTTCTTCATTGTTGTAGTAGAAGCCTTGTAGGTTCAAGGCCCAACACTTTGGGGAGTAAAGTTTGAGTATAAATGTTAATGTGAGCATCTGTGTGTGCCTGCACAAGAGTATGAGAAACAAGGAGGAAATACAGAGAAAGGAATGTACTGAGAAGATAATGAGGGAAGATAAATCAAAGGCTATATTAAAAACAAAACAAAACAAAACTTCTTGCTAACCCTTTTTCTTATATTGTCTCTGTTCACCAGTTTTGGTTTATGCATATGTCAAATTTTAGGTATATCACTGATTTTTCAACTTGAATGTAGAAAAATTAAAGCTGAAATTTAGTGCTTTGGTTATTGGGAATGGTTCTTAGACTATAAATATGTCTTCATTGTGATCACTTAAAGGGTTAAATTACATTTATCTGATATTCAAAGAAATGTTTAATACATGTTTGAATAATTTATATACAAAATTTCTATTATTTTTGGCCTCAAAGGGATAAATCTTGAGTTATCCCAAATCTTGCATTTAGTTACTCCGCATGCATTTTTATCACCCTTGCCTTCACAGGTAATGTTGTGTTAAATAAATAATTCTGTAAATTCTCTCCACCTGTAAAAATAAATACTGCTTTTAGTACAGGTTTTCTAAAAGAGAAGCCCTTAGAAATCACAAAATGAGTACAATACTTTTTGGAATAAGACCATTATCAGTAACAGTGGTTTTTAGTCTTTAAGGGCCAAGAAGGGAATATAGAATTCAAAGAAAACAATTTGCATTCTAAAACTTCCCCTTCCCTGGGGCACTTTGCATCAAGGGCTGCCTTGTTTTCTTCATTCCCATGTTTATTATTTCTTAGTAGTGTTACATCTGCCTCTCTTAGATTAAAGTTTGCCTGGACTTAGGCCTCCTAGCCCATCTCTGCTTACTGCTTTTTGAAAAATTGCTTCCACACTATTATTTAAATATAAATTGTCTCATTGTTAATTAAGTAATTTTCTTAAGATCCAAGAGAGACAAACCTAAAACAATTGTGTTTTCCCTTTCTGGTGCTCTCTCCCTTTCTGAAACACTAATGTGCTATTAAGCATTAACAGAGAGCCTCAATATTAACCCAACTTAAATTTAATAGAAGACTACTCTACAGTTCAAGAGGGCAATTGCCTCTTGGCACATTCATTTTTGCCTTGACTATTGGTAGGGTGCTCTCAAATGAAAAAAGCTAATATGCTGCTGTTACACTCTGGCCACTGAGTGGCATTAGAGATAATAGACTTTGACCATAATAGATGGTTGTTTCCCAGCAGATTACACCAAGGCATATGACTCCACAGTTGGTAAAGAGCTTCAGGGTTTTCCAGATGGTCCTGACAACTACCAATTTCAATATTGTGTTGTTTTTTTTTTTTTTTTTTAAATTACCCTTGGCTTAGATGCTTGCTGCGTTGAGAAACTCTACCTGTGGCACTTATTCCTGAAGATTCAGTTGTTTCGGTCCTCTTGAACGATTCTGTGCAATGCCACAGAAAACACATGGGATTGAAAATATTAAGCAGTGAGCTTCCTTTGCGTCTTGAGAAACGCTATCCAGTGATGGTGCTGCTGTCCATGGTACTGCTGATTTATTTATTTATTTATTTATTTATTTATTTATTTATTTATTTATTTATTTATTTATTTGTTTGTTTATTTGTTTGTTTATTTTTGGCACTGCCGATTTAAACATAGACTCCTGTTTTCCCTGTAGTCCAGGATTTTTATTAGATAACTGACGTACATATTCTCTGGCCCTAAGAAAGATAATCTTTTATTAATCAGGGATGGAAACTTCTTTTATTTTTGGTAGAGGATGACTTTGTGTTTTTTGTTATCTGTGTAACTATGGAACTTAGTCTTGTACCTGGTGCACATTAATAAGTATCTGTTGGAATAATGAAAGGAAGGAGGAGGACTTTACAATGATTAATTGAAATCAAACATCATTTTATATTTACTTTTCCCAAAACCATTATGGTGCATACTTCAAAGAACTAAACTAAAACTTGATTCCCTGGATAACTGCAGACAGCCCACAAGCTCTCCTGGACTGGTTTCTCTCTATGCCCACCCCAGAAAATACATTATACACATTATAGATATAGCAAATTTAGAAAATTGAATAGTAGATTGAACTAATTGTACTATTATTAACTTAAATCTCACTTCCTTATATAATTTTCCCATTGAAAATTAATTGCTTCTGTCTTTCATCTCCATTATTCCCTTAAGACTAGTGATTGTATCTATCTACCTACCTAATAGAAAAATGTAAATTGTAGAACAGTATGAGAAAGTATTTAAATCACCTATAATCTTACTATTCAGAATAATAAACAGATGCATAAATGTGTTTATAATATATGTGTGTATTTACCTGTGTATATGTATGTGTATGTTGTATATTATATGCACATGTTTATACATCTTTTAAATTAAAATTTCATGTCACTAATAGTACTTCACAAATATGAATTTGAATATAGCTAATATGCTCTTTTGTGGATTATAGTAGTTTATTTTACTGCTAGTTATTTTAAAAATTCACAATTTTTAACCATTATCAACATTATATGATCATTATTCCTGTTGGAATAAGGTAATTATTTCCTGGGGATCATCATGTATGATCCCCATTATTAGTAGAGAGGATCTATGTATGCAGAGCTAAGATTGTGTGTTAGCTATTTCAGCTAATCTATCAGACCCATTTGCAGATCTCTGAACAATTTTAAGAATGTAAGACAAATCAGGCTTTTTTTTTTTTTCTTTCTACCAATAAGTCTCAGTTTGTGGAGAGAAGAGAGAATGGTAGAGTTACATATTCTTAGTAAATCCACTCCCTAGTGGCCAGGCAAAGAGGAAGAAATTAAAAAATTAAATTGCTTTCTCTGGTGAATCCTTTCACCCACCCGCACATCTGGCCTGTACCCTGGTTCTTATATAACATAAATAAATAAATCTTAAAAAAAGAATATATAGATCAAGTAATTATTAAAACAGAATAGATATAAATACATAAACCTCATCACTTAGCTTAACATTTTTTTTTTCTTAGTTTTATCAGGTTTGCTTCACTAATTGGTTTCCTGAAATATTTGAGTGAAACAGATACATGGTCATATGCAGTTATATAGTTTATATAATTACATATGTTCCATATAAGTACATACAGTGGATATCAAAGTAATGTTAGGCTCTGAAAGGGTATGATTATATTTTTCCCCAGGTTCATAGTGAATTTCTTAAAAGTTTAATTATTTATAGTTTTTGTTATGTTAAAAGTCTGACTTGTCAAAACCAGCCCTGTCAAAAAGGACAAACCAAATATGACTTTTTCTGAAATGGCCTCTGAATTAAGAAAATTAACTCAATGCATATAATAAAAAAATAAGACAGTGTAGTAACCTTCACTGACTTTCATTTACCTAATATATCAAGGGGCCTAACTACACTCCAATAATAGTCATTTCAGATGTTTGGGGTGGGGATTAAATACCACACATTCATAGCAAATACTCAGTAAAAATTATCCTCTTTTTCTTTCACTGTTATTTGGTTACCTCTTCCTTTGGACAAAGCAAATATAGCATTTCCTACCTGTCCCAATCAAGTATATAAACTCTTGTTAGTTTCTATCTGTTTTCATGAAAATCAGTGTAGCAAGAGTTTAACACATGAATGTGTCGTAAGGATCTTTTGCTTGTCAAGTAAGTTCTTTGGAAGGACATGAGTACAAGAGGATTAATTGCAGTAATCCATAGTGCCAGAAATCACACCTCTTTGATAATCAGAATAGTTCAGATGGCAAGGGATATATATTTTCTTTCCTTTTTGTTCATTTGCTCCCAATTATCTCAAAATTGACATGTCACAACTGAGATGAAGGTGAGTTTCCACAAATTAAACTATATGGTTCTTACTGCCCACATATATATTATACACTCACACACACACACACACACACACACACACATCCTGCCTTTCACTTGACATATTCTCAAAATAATCAAAACCAGATTTTTTTCTGTATCTTTCGACATTGGGATCTGACTTCTTGGTGTAATCAGAATTCCAATACTTGCAGATTTTGGAATTTTTTATTTTGTGTCTAAATCTATCTTCCTGTGGATCTAAGAGAGAGTTTCCAAAATAGCACAGCTGCTGAATCAAATGTAATAAATTGTTTTGGACATTTTATCAGCAACCATCCCCAAGAGTGATTGTTAATATGACATGATCCCTGCCCAGATTTCAGGGTTTGAAATAAGATGATAGTGGCAGGTAGGATAAATTTAATATATCAAAGAGGCAGAGAACCTTTTGAGGAACAATATGTATTTCAGAGGAAATAGGGTTTATTTTAAATTTTATTTATTTTTTAGCCAGCAGGGAAATAATCATCTTTCTCAGCAAGGAAATTTCCATCAGGGTCAAGAACAAGCAGAAACATTTTGGTAAATGTGTAGTAAGTTGACAACCTTCTTCTCATCTGATGGAAGCTAACAGAGGAAAGGACAGCATCAGGCAAATTGCCCCCCCACCCCGCAATGTGTCCTTAATAGTTGTAATTTAAGTAAATGTGGGGCTATGCAGGCTGTCTTTTTAAAAAAATAATGATACCAGATGAGGTTTTTAAATGTGAATTTAGAAAAGTGTTCCCTGTCTACCTTCATGGAGGCAATAAATCTATAAAGGAGCTTTTCCTTTTCAGTGACTTGTATCCAGGAATGACTTACTTTGGGGGAAAAAAGGCTATTTGTTGAATAATTCAAAACCTGCTTTCTATACATTTACATTTCTATTGAGAGTTGATGTCCTCATCAGCTCTCACCTGAAGTCTAGCAAGAGCATCCTAATTAGTCTCCTTGCTTGTGGTTCCTTTTCCTTTTGCAAATCCATCCTCCACATTTGCTGAGTAGACCATCCAAAACACCAGTGGCTTTATGTCCCTCTCCTGCTTTGAACTCTTCTCGAGTACCTGTCATTTTGTGGATGAAAAGTAGCTTCAAGTTGCCAGTATCCTGCTCCATGACTCAGATGGTACCTGCTCCTCAACTTCATCCTACCTGTCCTAGTCAAGCAGTATGCAGAGGATACCCAGGACCAATGTGCCAACTGGTCCATCAAGAATCCTTTATCCATCTGTCATCTCCAACCTGCTCTCTCTACCCTATTCCTACATGATTACTTTTGTCTTGATATATTAACTCTCATCTCACAGTTTGATATTTGTTCTTAAATTATTGCTGATCTCTAATACTTCTCCATACCCCCTCATTCCCACCACTATAGTATTCTCCTCTATTTCTCTATATTTGTTTAAAACTCTAAAACTGCTACATTATAGTGAAATTATCTTTTCCCTTCCCCATGGTTTTGTCTCTCATCATAATATAAATTCTGTAAGTAAAAGAACTTATCAATCATGCTTTTTCAGCATTTCCTTTTTTTGCTTAGCCTACCATTGGTGCTCAACTAATATTTCCTAAACAACAACAACAACAACAAAATGACAGACTGTAGGAGGAAATGTTTTACACTGAAGTGACTTTGGAGAAAAATGCATGTGGGAACAGAAAATAGGAAGGCATCATTTTTAAAAGTAGTCAACTTCCCTTACTATGTAGAAGTGAAAATCCAGGCTTCACATGTCTGCCTACATGTGGCTTCTTACAATAGATAATTAGAATGCAGGGAAATAAATAAATGCCTCCAGCAAGAGATAGTAGATAGAGGATACTTCCAGAGCCTGAGTGCTGGGGTACTTTATGATCCATCTGCAAAATGATAAGGATCCTTTAAGACTCCCCCCCTCCTTTCCCTATTTTGTCCCCCACAAAGAATCTCGGATGAACTATCTCTGCCCTAAGATAGGGAGGATTTTTCCATATGCCTTACTGGCACAGGCATTCATAATAATTGGCAGACCCACACCAGATAATGATTCATCTCAACACAAAATGTTCAGAGTCTGAGTTGAAAATATCATTCCCAAGGTGTTATTTAGAAAGGTGGGCCCACTCTGTTTAGAGTAAACACCTAATTCAGTTTGGTGGGTAAGCACTCAGTTATTCTGCTTATTGATCTTTTATCCCTTGGTGAGGATTTGTTAGGAGGAAATGCTGAATGTCTGGGCATTTAATGGGATTTTCTCCAAACAGGTGTTCTATTCAACTCTTGTGGGAGTGAGGATGGCACAAAGGAGGTCTGAGGGAAAGGAAGGTTTTAGAAAGAGCTGAAAGGCAAACAGATTGGACTTTGATTGTTCAGGATAGAGTGACAGAAAGAATAATGGGCAAATCTTATTCTGTTTGCTTGGCAATTTATTGGAGTGGAGGATTGTCGAGCTGATTCTGGCTTTCAACCCTCTGAAACAAAGGAGAAGAAACTTGCCATGATTGGTACTTAGATCTGTTATGATTTAAGGCCCCTGATCTGAGTACCCTGAGAAATTCCTACCAGAAATAGATGAAATGCTAACTCAATATGAGATTTTGGCTCATCACATTGAAAGTAATTTCCCAAGCACTTTGTAAAATGACTTGGCACGTTTCAACTGCAAACTAAAGGGAAAGAATTGCTATTGGTCCAGAAATCTGGTTTGCTTAAGAATCTGAATGTCCTACTGGGATAATTTTCTTCCTGGACTGATAACTTTTGAAACAGGGATCATGACTCATTAAAGCAGATGTGAACCTGATACCTGGGTAACTGGGAATCTGTGCAACATGGAGGTCTTTGGATAAGCTTCCCAGGTAGTCTTGCTGAGTTCCAGGCATCAAATATAAAACAGGTTGCAGAGAGTAGATGCCTCAGTTATAGTTCCAGAGAACTTATGCCCAGTGCTTAAAGGAAAACAACCTAAAGAATGGTTCTATATGTACAGTATATACATTTGGAAACAAACATATACACACCTACATACACATGCATACAATTGTCTGAAGCAATTATTGTGTTATATATATATATATGAAGTACCTAAAAGTCAGAATTGTTTAGTAAATTAGAATGCAGAGCTAAGATTTAAGTTTATGTGCACCCGGTTCATAATTCCAAGGGTTTACATTTTTTTGTTTGGGGATTTTATTTCACCTCTAATTTATCCTCATGTCTCATGTCTACATGGGAGAAACTAATGTGAGAAAAACAAACTTCAACTAGACATGTTGTTCATAGGATGTATTTTAGGAAAATAACCTAATTTATAGTTTTGAATAATTTGTTGTGAAAATATGCAATAATTTTTTTTTTCTGGGTTCTTCCTCTGGGTACTCGCTTATATCCTAAAAATTTTATTTCATTTGAATTTTCTTATTTCATTTGATGATCAATCATGACTGAAGTATATTCTTCTCTCTTTTATATACTTCTTATGTTGTCTTTAAAATTATGTGATTCTAATTCAGCTTTTTTTCTTTTTGGTGTCTGTCTTAAGATTGTTAAACTAAATAATTCTAATGAGTAATAGCTAAGTTTTTGATTGCTTACAATTCGACTGACAAGAAGCAGAAAGATAGGTCTCCACTCATGGACTTATCTGAATGGCAATGATCCTCTTGTGTTATCCAATGGGAGTTTAGGGATACAAACTTTATTAAAATGCAAACTCTACACCCTGGATCTGCCTGATCCCTTTTTGAAAAGGCATCTACTAGAACAGAATTCCTATTTAAATTTTTTTTAAATTTATTTTTGCATAGATGAACTGGGGTATAGGCCAGAGGTGCAGTGGACTGGAGGGGGATAAAATTCACCAGGTGCAGAGTGGGAAGCAGAACAGGCAGATTGAGACTGAAATATACTGCTGAGGGGAGCAGTGGATGAGACAGGAGAGATCTGCTGCACCAAGTGGGTTGGCTCCCTGGCCAGGGATCAAAGTCAGGCCTTAGCAGTGATAACACTGAGATTTAACCCCTAGGTCACCAGGGAGGCCCCTGGAATACCTATTTTCAAGGGGAATGTGTCTGTGTGTGATTTTATAGTATTCTTTATGGGCTTTTAATGGGAATCCTTTATAAATATCGTGCTTGATTTTTTTTCTCATTATTATGGTTAGTGCTGAAGTGATCACAGCTTGTTAACTAAAACTTATGTCAGTCAAATATCAGGCAGTCCATTTGGTAATATAAGACTTGTGCAGCTAAGTAAAATATTGCTGGTGTTGTGGGTGAGGGTAGGGGGTGATAAAAAATAGTCCAAAGCTAAATCATAATATTGAAAAATTACTCATTGGGAAACACCAATCAAGTGATACCAACAAAAAAGAGTCAATGTAGTCTTCTTATTCTCTTTCTTCATGATGTCTATGAATGGGGAGTATTTTGGGACAAATTAAAGTAATTAAACAAGAAGGTCATTAAATTCAGGTGAGGCCAGTGTGTTGGCAGGCTACATAAGCAAACTGAAATTGGAGCGAGTCAATTCCAGTAAATGTAGTCATATCTGAGAAAAAGAAATTTAATAACAATCAATCACAAGTAGCCAATGAGACTTTTCACACCAATAAGCCAACCACTTAAACTGTAACCAGTGAAAAAATGTCCTTGCTTTGCTTCTGTGACAACCCCATGGAAGACATTCTCCTAAACCTGTCAGCAGAACATTCTAACCACCTTTGGTTTGATGCTACCCAATTCAAATCCATGTTTTCCTAGATAAACTCTTGAAAACATTTATGTACCTCTCAGTTTATCTTTTAGCCCAGAGAGAAATGTGGTTTGGGTGACAACTTAGAATGAAATATCTTTAATAAGAAAGTCTCTACCTGCTCTAATTCATGCTACTAATTAATAGTCAGGAACTTGTGGTCTTGGGTTTTAGGATAGTAATTGATTCAATTGGAGTATTCAAAATGAAAAGAAAATATTAGGATGAAGTTGAGAATTAGCTATGCAGTGATTCAGATGATATTTTGGCAATGGATTACTTTAAGATGTGTTTACTTGGTTGCCCAAAAATCTCAGAATGAATATTTTGCTTTCAAGAACTTGATAAACATTTTGGAGAGAAACTCCTTTAAAGTTAAAGAAATGAACTCTCTTACCCCTAAAGACTTTCTTTGCCTGCTATTTCTTTGAGACTATGTCAGTGGCACTCTAAGATGCACCAGGAGTCAGCTTGAGAACAGATGAACTGAGGAAAATGTTTACCCTGCTGTGGACACCCCACTCAAGTCAGAAGGAAGGCTTGTTCAAGTTTGTTTACTTGGAGACAAGGAAGGGTGAAAATGGCCAATATTAGCAAAGAGAAAGAAAAAATGACCTAGGGACAAGGAGAGGAACACAGGGGTCCTTTCTGTTTACTTTTACTACCAGCAGGCTGCCAAGCAGACATATCAGAGTACTGATGGACTGGACATGTGGGTACAAGGCATCCATGTCCCTGCCCTGTGATAGGATGAAGAATGGTCCGTGGAGATAATCCAGTTCCTAACCCCTGAACCCTGGACATATTACCTTTTATGGCAAAGGGGAGTTTGCTTTGAGATCATGAAGTAGGGAGATTATACTGCAGAGGAAAAGGGCACATGATGGAACTGGAGGAAAGTAGAATCAGGGAGAAGAAAAAGTATTTTTACTGCTGGTTGTGAAGGAATCTTAGCAATCCAGCTCCTGAGGCTGGAAAAAGCCAGGAACCTTCTATGAGAGCAAAGTTAGCTGACAGATACCTCACATTTCAGACTTCTGACTTCCAGAAATAGGAGAAAATGAATTGGTGTTGTTTAATAGTGCTAAATTGGTGGTAATTTGTTATAGCAACAACAGAAAGTGAAGACACTCACCCATAAAGAATGATCTAACAGGAGCCTCTCTCTCCTCTTATAACTCTGAGAGTTCTGTATTATTTAGTAACTCCAACCATAGGGGGGTACAGACTGTTATCAGGTACCTTTGGGGTAGGGTGGTAGGATGAGACAGACAGACAGACAGACAGACAGACAGACAGAGGGACAGAAAGAGAGAAAGGGCAGGGGAGAGAGAGTCCAGTGACTAATAGGTAATCCTATTTACATCAAAATCTGTGCAGAGTAATTTATATGCTTGTCAATCAATCTGTTATCTTTTCCTGTATTTTCATTTGCTTTTATTTTTTTTTACCATTTCATTATTTTTAACTTCACAGGTTAAGAAAATGCTTCTTTAGTTGTGTATGAAACACAAAGTTTGAGAAATGCCATGGTTCTTTAGAAAAGAGATATGATTTGTGAGCAAGTAAATTAAAGTGCATTTGAGAGCAGTAATGAAAAAGTGTTGACATGTTGAGCTCATAGGAAAAAAAAAAAACTGCCATCCAGACCTGTTCTCCCCAATTGGAACTGACATTCTGATTTGAGTGAAGGATCTTTTTAGCCACATATTAATTTGTTCATAAATACTCATTTAATTTTTAAGTAAAAGTTAAACTTTATTTTAGATTAAACTGAATTTCTTTGCTTTTTATAAAACTGCTAATGGAAGAAGTATAAGAAAAGTTTATATATATTTGTATATCGACAGGGATCTTAATATGTCATGAATATTAAATTTTAAATATTATTAAAATTTATTTTTTATTTATTTATGCATATAAGAAATGGGGTGTGGGCCAGGGGTGTGGGGGATGAGAGGATTCACCAGAGACAGAGTGGGGAACAGAACAGGCGGTTTTTTGGAATATACTGCTGAGGGGAGCAGCGGGCAAAACAGGAGAGGTCTGCTACACCCTGTGAGTTAGCTCCCTGGCCAGGAATTAAACTCAGGCCACAGTAGCAGATGATAGCTTGATAGCACTGAGACTTTTATCCCTGTGCCACCAGGACACCCCTGCCATTAATATTATTAATTATTGCTTCTTTTTCGGAATGAGTTTTCAATGAAAACTATTTTTCATAAGATTTTTTTTTCCTGATTGAAATTATGGATCTTCTCTCCAGTAACTCAGATTTGTTATGCACCAGAACCCAAGAATTATGAAATAATCAGTTGGCATTAAAGCAAACTCAAGCTATTAAAACTGTATTCAAAAATCACTAGCACTAAACTGCTACTCCTAGTAACTCTAAAGATATGTCTAGTCAGTGACTTTAGTTATAGGCCTAAAAATTCAAAGTAGAATTCAGAAATAGAACTTAAAGGATAATAATCTTGTAGGTACACACTGCAATTCATGTATAAATTTTGCCTGTGACATCAGCAATAGGACTAGAAATTGATTTTTTATAGTCTGTAAATAAACATTATGTGGATCATTGTAGAATTAACCTGCCTGTTATTAAGAATTAGTGGCTAGAACTCTCTGGATGGTGTATTTAGAAGAAAATAAATATTAGGCAAGATGTTCAAATTTAAGACACATATGTGCTTGAGAAAATCATGCAGTGGCCTATATTTTCTCTTACTTCTAGGAATGTGGTTAGAACTAGGACTGACTAGAGAAGTTCATGTGTTTGCAGAAAAGAAGGTGCAGATAGTTGCTATGTTTTGTTTTCAAACTTCTATGAGAACATGTAGCTGATGAAATGGGTTATATTTTGCATTTGACATATTTTTCTGTTGTAACATTAATGACAATAGAAAAAAGCAGACAAGGTGAAGCTACGATGCCTCTTTTCCAAATGTGACCCAGTGACTTAGAGAAACACCATGCTTAGGTGACATCACTGCATCATAAAACGAATATCGACTCACATCTGGCGGCTATCACGTCTATCATTGCCATTTCTCTGTTTCAGAGTCTGGGCTGAATGTTCTGGAAAACTGCCTAGTAATAAAACTGTCAAGATTTTAACACAGACTTTTGATTTAGACCCAAACTATTTATATCAAGTATTCGTATACTAGAACCATTTTTAATATCAACTCATTAATGCCACTGGTGTTTAGCATTGTGGTAGCCTCCATGGAGGAGATGAGCAAATAAATAAGTATCTAAATTTACCTGGCTAGGAAGTTTATTATTAGAAATAAATAAAATCTATACAAATGAAATAGAAAATAATGATGTAAAACAAAAATCCTCCATGCATTGCTCCTGTTTCCTCCTTGGTCACGTGAACTGCCTTTGAATTTCCTGCTTGTACTTAAACAATAGTACTCAGCACTTTCTGCTCAAATGCCCTTTGCATTTTCCAATTATGAATTCTTTGCATATGCTTTTGCACTGGTGGAGTTCTTTTCTCCACTCCTTGCCAATTCATTTAATTAATTCATTTTCGTCATCAAGCTCATTGTAAGCAACATTTCATCTGGGAATTATTTCATGATCTCCTGGACCACCAATACACTTTTTCTTAAAACCAAATAAATCTCTCTCATAGCTCATAGAGACAAACATTAGATGTTTGTGAGATTTACAAAGAATAAGTCTGTTCCTTTTCAGGGTTGTGAAAATCCATGAAAGTAGAGACTGAATCTATTTAATTTCCCTATGATTCCAAGCTCCTTGCATATTCCTTGACTGAAGTATATGAGCCATAAAGCAGGTGGAATGATGGAAGTTCAGGGGGATTAGGGGAAGTCTGAAAACAGAGAGCTCAGTGTATCCTATGCAAGTGGATATTGGGGATGGTCCAGGAGGATTGGAGTGAGTTGAATAATGGAAAAAGCATGATTTTGGGAATTTAGACTTTAAAAAACACTTAGGCTAGAAGTTTCTCAGATTGGTGAGGTGATAAGTGAAGTATTTGAACACATAGGCTTTGGAATCAGAAAGCCTGAGTTTGAATTTTACCTAGCTGGTTCCTGTAAGTTTCAGGCACTTTATTTTTTGTCTATAAGAGTGTGTTTCCTTATGTCTGAAATAGATGTAATAATGACATGGTTCAAGTTTTAATGATTTATGTTCTATATTTATGATTTATATTTTAAAGGTTTATTTTTATTTATGCATACAAGAACTGGGGTGTAGGGGGATGAGAGCATTCACCAGAGACAGAGTGGGGCGCAGAACAGGTGGATCTACTGAAATACACCGCTAAGGGGAGCAGCAGGTGAGTCAGGAGAGGTCTGCTGCACCATGCTGGTAGCTCCCTGACTGGGGATTGAACTTGTGCTACAGTAGCTGGTGATAGCTTGATAGCTCTAAGGCTTTAACCCCTACAACACCAGGGAGGCCCTTATATTTATGATTTTTAATACCTACATTTCACCAGGATTCATTTATGTTCTTTTTCCCTTTTGTTTTCTTCCCACTCCTTTAAAAATATTTTAGTTTCCTTCTGAATTAGAATATTTGTAAAATCATGGTTTTGTACTGCCAGCTTTAGTTATTCTGGTAAATATTAAATATACACTTAGCTATTTAAAATGTTTATAAAATATCTGCAACCACCCACTAATTATCTTGTGTGCCAAAAACAATATAGAGAAGGAACTGTGGAACAGGGAGGTTAAGAAAGTAGGGAATACAGAGAAGATATCCAAATCTAATCACTCGCTCTTCACACCCAAATTCAAGTTGTTTATGAACCTTTGCTGTTCTCTGAGCATTGGTGAAAAGTGAAATGTTGAGACAAGCAAACACAAATGTTGTGGCTTTACTTAAATAGAATTTTCAGAAAAGTTCATATTTATTATTCTTAAAAGGAAGAGCTTGTTATAGAGATATATAATGGAGAGACGATGCTTCTTTTCACGTTGACATGATCCTGAATTAACTTTCACCACTAATAACTAATCTGTATCAAAGAATTTTAAAGACTTTTCTACATCATAAGCATTAGTTATTAATTTTCTCCTCATTCAAATGGAAATAGTTAAGCTCTGAGAGTTTTCCATAATGGGTGTTGATTTATTACCCTGGGAATGGGTGACAACTAATTATTAGTGCTATTTAATAGTTATTTTCTCTAGGAGCCCACCTGTAGGTGCAGGGGTTAAAGTCCCAGTGCAATAAAGCTATTGCCAGCCACTGTGGCATGAGTTTGATCCCTAGCTCACATGGCTCAGCAGAACGCTCCTGTCTCACCTGCTGCTCCCCTCAGCAGTGTATTTCAGTAGATCCACCTGGTCTGCACCCCACTCTGTCTCTTATGAATTGTCTCACCTCCTGCCTCTGTGGCCTAAACTCCATTTCTTTTATGCATAAGTAAATAAAAATAAATCTTTAAAAAAATACTTATTCTCTTGAATTGGCCCACAGTCATAGGTCTTAAAATGTAGATGGAGAAAAGAGTATTGTTGTCAGCTGCTTTGTGGAAGCTTTGTAAAAGGACAATATACACTTGTTACTTTAATTCAGGACCGGTCGGAGATATTAATATGCCAACCTGCATTTACCCATGTAGGAAATCACTCTTGCATAGTGGCTTTCCAGTCCAGTGATTTGCAGAATATACTTGGGGGAAATGTTGACCTGATGACTTGTGTTTTACATTATCTAACCTTCAAGTCTATAATTCTAACAGCACACTTTGGGGTTTGCATGGTTGAAAAAACCAAGCAGTAGAAGATTGATTGTTGTGAACAAAATATTCAGGTGAGACCAGGATAGTTTAGAGCAATATCACATCACATAGTTTAGAAATGCAAACTAAATTCAATAGGTCCAGCATCCCCCGTCTCCAGGGAAACAAGATTGGGTGATCGAGGACTAAACTCATGCCGGAAACAATACTAAACGTCCATGATCCAAATTGTGAAAGAAGGTTTTTCACAGGCCAAGATTTTGCATAAGCCTCAAAGGCAGAACACCTAGTCATAGCCTCATGCTATGATCCTGCTGTTGCCTTATATAAGGACAGTTTTCTAAGATGGAAAGCTGGGCTTGCAACCCAAGTCCCCCAGGTGTAAATAAACTACAGTGAGTTTGAACTTTGGAGGAAGACATGCCTTTTTGTCATTCCCTTGCCCTCAAAGAGATTGATACCTTTTTATAATTTTCACTAAGTCACAGTGTGCACTCCCAATAGATTTGGATGCAACCATGAGTGTGAAAATTAAAGAATGAACAGTTTGTAATCCCATAAGGTGGCTAGAACATCATCATAAGGCACAACATGTTTTTATGATTTCTTAATATGTATTATGGGAATGGGTGAGTTTAGCTTAATTTACTAAGTGAGAGATGGTATGCAATAAGTATTTAGCATCAGTTGAATATACTACATGATATTGGGAGCTACTAATCTTCCCGATCCACTTTCAGAAACAAAACTCTGTTTTGCAAAGTAATAGGGTGAATGGCACCAATTTGTAGCAACCCCTGAAAGCTTATTTGCATCATCTTGCTATATGGAAATCAGTTTGGTTTTGATATTGCTTTTTGTTATTTTAATGGTCGAAGATAGTTTATGTAGTCCTTCAATTTGATAAAAGCTAATTAGAATACACTTTAAGTTCTACTTTACAACAGTATTTTTGTAAAAGCTTACTTGCTAGTTTATTTGTTACAATTCTTACATATTCTTCTTTTCTTTCAAGCATGCCTCACCAATTGGTATGCTTTAAGAAATTACCAAATCTAACAATATTTAACGAAAAAAATGGTTATTTTACAAGGTTTGATGAAACAGAAAACATTTGGAAGGATCATATGTGATATTTCTCTCTTTAGTTACTACTGTCCACTTGGAAAAAGTGATGGCATTACTTTGGAAGCATAAAAATATATCAACAGTATAAATTAGTCATTCAATCTAACCATCTCTGAGAATGCCCTCTTGATAAACACACATGTTGGAAGATTTAACAATATATCCTGACTCACTGTTAACATAGATTATGATGTCTTTTAGGATAACTGTACTTAAGTTATGCAGATGGGAAATTCTGAAGTTTGTAGATTACAAAGAAACACAGTTATCTGTATACTCACATTCCCAGCTTTGTTTCACAGTGTACAATTTTGGGGATATAATTTAGACCCACACTTCTGCTCATAATGGCTCTGTGAAAGATAAGGTACATTTATTTTCTGCCTCCTTCTTATTCTCAAATTATTAGTCAGAAAGGCAGATAATTATAAGGTGAAAATGTACAACCTCAGCTTCATCCCTGAAAAACCACACCCCATTCTTTCCCTTTTTCTTCCCCTCTCTCTGTCTCTTCACATTATTCCTATATCCTGGATGAATGCACTTAATACAGACAAAAGACTTTCTGCACCAGCCTCCTTATTTTACACTGGAGTTTCTCTTAAGGGGATACCTTTTTTATGGCCCCTTATGAAGGGATTTTGGAGCTTGGAGGGAACAGCCTTTAAATTTTGTATGCCCTCCATGCATTTATGTCTAACCTGAGAAGAATAAAATAATGGGTGTCAACAGGGAAAAGAAGGTCATACTTGGTGAACTCTAAGGACTCAGAACAGAGAATTTACAGTTGCTCTTTCAAGAGTAATACTCTATCTTTTTCTTTCCTTTTCAGTTCTTGTCATCTTTATCTTCAAAGTTCTTTACTTGCCGTGAGTTAGGAAAGCAGGAGCATATTCAATATCTTGTAGATGGTGCATTTCTGGTATTTTTTTTTTAAATGCAGAACACTCTACCTGCCTCTGAATTCCAGGAAGAGAGAAAACCAGTTTCTAGTTCAGTGTCTGAAATCTCTGATTGTTTTGAATTGAATTTTGACTATCTTTTATGGAATGGAGTTTGTTATGTGTGTGCACACATGTGATGTGATGGGAAAATAAAGGAATTTGCCAAAATCAATAGGAGCCAACGGTTTGCTTCTCCAAGCTCTAATGGACTTCCTATGTCATATCTGAGAAATCGCACAGTAACTATATAGAAGTAGTAAGGAATAATTCACATAGGTTTGAATTTTTTTTTCTACTTTTCAAATTTTAATTTTTATAATTTGATGAATTGTTTGCACTATATTACACAATTGGAATATGGTAGGACACTGTTGGTTTGGAATTTAAGACAGATGCTAATTATAGTCTTGGTTCTACCATAACACAAGGTATCTAGGGATTCATATGGAATAACACACACACACACAAACACACACACACACACACACAAAATGGTCAGCCAGATGCCATGGTCAAATCAACCTACAAGCCAGTAAGCTATGTTTTTTGGGCAGAACTTTTTATTTTTCTTAATTTCATTTTCTTTATCTTTAAACAGTTGTATCCAATGGCTTGAAAATATTTCATTGCAATAGAAGCTTATTTTTTTTTCCTTTTCAAAATGTATTTTTATTAAGGAACAAAAGGAAAAAGACCTGGGCCTCCCCTGGTGGCACAGCGGTTGAGCGCTGGTTTGCAAGGTTGCTGGCAGCCTCTGCAGTGCCAGTTCGTTCCCCGGCCACCGGCAAGGGTCTCACAAAAAAAAAAAAAAAAAAAAGGAAAAAGACCTCCCTAATTTTACAAGGTTGAAGCAACTAGTCAGAAACAAATAATTGATTTCACATAGTGGGAAAGATCTTGGAGTTCAACAAAACTAAATTTCCAAATATATTAAATTCTTAATATAATAATATAGAAGATTATAAATAAAACAAACTTTTTCCCTTAATTGCACATAAAGCCTTATACAAAGCTTCTAGTATGGAAAAGATTAAGAAGCTGATGGGGTCTCTGAAAAGAGAATAAGGGACCTGAAGAAATGTTACTATTCATCATCCTCATTCCCTATCTTAAGATGCTAGTTGCCTGGAGCTCCTACATGCAGCATGTGTTAAAGGCTACTCTTAATAAAATCTTTATGTGGCTCCTTACAATGTCACAACTTGTTAACTCATCTCTAAACTAGAAAATCAATGGCTTTATATTAGTACCTTTGCAACAATCCATTGATAAGAATTAGTTTCATTCATGTAAAATGCTATCTATGAAGTAGTATGAATACTTGGGACTTGGAAGTTCTGTATTTTACAAAAAAACACTAGATGCTTAAAATTAGAAAATTTAGCATGTGTAGCCTCCCCTATTTTGGAGGCATATGCCTAATTGTTATTTAGACCATAGGGACTCGGGGATATCATAGATGTGTTGTATGTGCTCACTTAGCAGGGCACATGGGCACTGCCTATCACAGCTTTGGAAAACTTAAGAGTTCAAGCTCTGCTTAAATACATCAAGAGGTGGACATTGTTTAGCAAGTAAACTGGAAGTGGGGTATTATGAAACTCTCCTTGGGTCCTGATATAGAATATAGAGAATATAATCTTTGAAATATCAATAATATAATTTTTCTTTTGTTGTAACTCAGGTCTTTGGGTCAGTTACCTCAGATGGACACTTTAATGCCATATGCATGAACATAATATGTGGAAGGTAAGGTGTAAGTGATCTTTTCCTGTTGAAAGGCATGGTATCCTTTCCATTAATTATGGACATGTATGCCTTTCAAACCAATTAATATCAAACTTATTTTAGTCTTCCTCAGTGTGACAATTTTATAATTCCGAAGGTGAGGACAGAATCATCTGCATTTTAGTGACCTGCACACGTCATACTTGTGGCTGGCATTAGGTATAAGCTCAGTATTTTAAATTTAGGAACAAATGATTAAGAATCTGTCATGAACATTTTGACCATGATTCCATAGTGAACCTTCTCAAATTCTTTAGTCAGGTTTTCTAGTCTGTTTTTCAATTGCCAATTGACATAACATGGAAAAGTAACTAAAAATCCAGTCAAATTTAGAATACAAACAAAATTAAAGAGGATTTTTACTGTTGAACATTTTGGAGTCTTTTTAAAGCTGAAGTGTGCTAGGACTACTAAGAGGAAGGTACACTTGCAGTACAGGACAAACTTCCTGGGCTACAGTTTACCATATTTCTTCTAGGATGTCTTATGTAATTAGTATTCTGTGAAAAATACTTGGAATACATTGACTTAATCATTTTCATGGAGGATTCATATTAGGACACTGCCTTACTTAATTTTTCCCAATCTCATTTCACCAAAATAGAATTGGAACATGGATCAGGGAGGGTCCATTTTATTATTTTTCTGCCTAAGAGGTGACAGAGAGGGGGAATCCTAGCAAGGATTTACAGTGAGAAAGTTATTTCTGTTTGTTTAACCATTCTGTCTTTGGGGGGAAACTCTCAAGATAGAGTTTCTGATTGCAAGTGTAAAATGAGTAGAGTGGATTTAATTTTTCATTGGAAGGGTGGTGAACAGTCTTCATTTTAAGGAACACCAACTTCTGTATCACGTTAAATATTAACAACCAACGGCAATCCCTCTCCTTAATGTGCTTTGTTTTGGTGCTTGGCCAAGTCAGGAAGATGAAAACCCCCTTGGGGCCTGATATGAGATATAATTTGCTCTGCAATTTTGGTGGTAAACATGGTCATAAATTAAAGGGGGTAATAAATATGCATGGAAGAATCCAGAATCCTCCTTCAACCCCCTGTGTTGGGTAGAACATTTAGTTTGTCATCCCTACAAATTCTTTAGGAAATGTATACGACTAGGTCTATCAGAGTGAATTTCAGCTCACTCATATTTCTTCATTAAATGTTTCAATTTAAATGTTTGTTTTAAATGCATCCTTTTTATAAATGCCTTTTGGAAATACCTAACTACTCTAGAATCCATCAGGCAGCTCTTTTTATTATTTAATTCAGGATACAATATCCTCTGTGACTCTGCCTTTATCATTTCGGAGTCTCAGAAGGAGGTCAGAGAAATCTGCTAGGACCCTGTTATGTGGGCACTCCTAAATGATAATGAAGAATTTAGAATTAAAAACAATTACAATTGCAAATCTTTTGTTTGGTTGAAAGAGGGAAGTGACTATATCTAATTTGATCTTACAGCATCACTCTATCTTTTTTCCGGAAAAATGAACTGTGGGGAAGCAAAAGAGAAAACCAGGATAGTAGTTAAGAGCTAACTAGACATAACTTTGCCTAATAATTATGGACCCCGTCTAACTGTGATCACTGTAATGGATAGATTTCTATTTTATTAATTTATACATATATGCCAAGTAGAATATCATAGAAACTAAAATTGAATAAATTGATTTTTAAAAAATATATAATAAAAGATGAACATCTACCACCCCAGCGATCTATTGATATTTCACACCAATTTCACCTTCCTATTTCAGAGGCTAGTTTGTGCCACACACCATCTTAAGTCGAGGGTATACTGATCAATAAAGCAGTAAAGTTTCTTCTTGGATCCTAAAGCTTTAGTGAAATATAGGAAGATATAGAATCCAGTATAATTTTCATTGTAGCCCTCCTTCCATGAAAACTGAGCTTTCACCAGGGTATTCACCATAACTGCTGTTCAATAGTTTCTGCTTGTTGAGAGAAAATCTCTTTTTGAATAAGATGAAAAGCTAAACCTTTTGAATTAAGTAGTCAATAGTGACTCTAAGTTTCTATAAAACTTTATGCACAAAAGTTTTCAGAAGGAACAATAAATTGTATTTAAATTAACACCCTAACTCAACTTCTTCTTGATTTTCAAATATATACTTTAATTTGCTATTGAGCATATTCAATTAACCACTTATTCATTTTAGATCAAATAGCGAGTGTTTGTTGAGCAATTTTTATTCAGCACTGTTCAATGTGGAAACAGATTTAAAATATAATTCTAGTTTTAACTGAGGAGATAAAACTAAAATCCTGAAATAATTATGTTCATATTTATGCTGCAGACTTTCTTGAATATGGTGGATGGTTAATATGCTTGTTTTGGTTAAAAGCTCTGTGAAAGCTACAGAAGGTGAGGAGAAAACAGCTCATAAATGAGAAGGGAGAAGAGAGAAAATCTTTTCAGATGAACTAAGAGTTATCACTGTTATCCAAAAAAGCTGAAAATATAGGAACGTGTTCTTTAGGCAGAGAAGCTTTTGAGCTGAGGCTGTGTGGGGGACTGAATAACATGCTTTTCAAAGCAGAAGACAAAAGCATTGGTTGCACAGTAGAGGAATATATTTTGTTTGCTCTTTTAATGGAAGACTCTAGAAACAGAGGAATATCAATTAAATGAGCTAAAAATTCAAGTCACCTCTGTGCTCTGCCTAGTAGAAATATCTATATTTTGTTTCAATAAGATTCAAAGTGTCTGTGGCTCTGTAACTGGAGTGAAGAACAAACATCTCAAAATTTATCATCAAATTGGTTTCTGGATAATAGTTGATGCTTATTTCCCTTAGGTACTATCTCTGAAATTGGGAGTTCTTTCCTAGAATAATAGTTCATACCATAAAACACCAAGATCCTTCACAATTATGAAAAATAGCTATGCAATTCTATTAACAGTTACCATGTACGTAAAAATAAAATATCTTTGTAAATACACCCTTTGGAAGCCTTTGGTTTCTATTCTGAGCTGCATGAGCAAAGACTTTTAAGACTTGAAAACACTTCATTGACTGATTATCTATAGGAAGAAAAAAATGTTGTCATTGCTTTAATTATACTTAAGTTATATCCAAAATTAATCTTTTTCCTTGCTTTTTCCTTCCTTGCATTGAGAAAAGAAAATCTTTTCAATAAATTGGTCTGAAATCACCCGTTTTTTATGAGGGAAAATAACCCACCTGTACCACTTACTCTTCACATGCAGATAATATTTTTTTAATGTATTCTTTTTTTTTTTTTTGAAGATTTATTTATTTATTTATAGAAGCACTGGGTATAGTCAGAGGTGCGGGAAGGTGAGATAATTCACCAGAGTCAGAGCAGGGAGCACAGCAGGCAGAAGGACCGAAGTACACTGCTGAGGGGGGCAGCGGGCGCATCAGGAGTGATCTGCATGCCATGTGGGACCCTCACCTGGTGGCCGGGTATTGAACCAGCGCTGCAGAGGCTGCAGGCAGCTTCGCAACCCAGCGCCCAACCGCTGCGCCACCGGGGAGGCCCCAGATAATAATTTTTAAGTGGGTGATGGACCAACACAACAAATTTAAAGTCATAGTACTTCCAGAATACAGCATAGGTGGTAGTCTGTATTACCTTCAGAAAGGGGAAGGTTTTCTAATGGAACATACAAAACGTAGTTTCATAGAGAAATTTGACTGTGAAAATTAACATTTTTTGCTTATTAAAGCAGTATTATGAGAATGGATAACCAAATCAGTTTAAAAAGAAAACATTTTCAATATATATTTCTGTAATATATTCAAAACATTTATTTTTTATTTTTTTAAAGATTTATTTATTTATTTATGCAAGAATGAGGTACAGGCCCCATGTGCTGGACGGTAAGAGGATTCACCAGAGACAGAGCGGGGAACATAACAGGCAGACTGATGAAATCCACTGCTGAGGGGAGCAGCAGGCAAGACAGGAGAGGTCTGCTGCACCATGTGGGACTCTTGCCTGCCTGCAGGGATTGAACGCGAACTGCAGAGGCTGCAGACAGCTTCACAGTTCTGCGCTCAACTGCCTGCTCTACCAGGGGAGGCCCTCAAAACATATTTTTTTAAAAAACACATGTATGTATTAATATGTAATAAAAAGCACAGCCCTAGTATTAAAGATAACCATGTAGCTACTGTAGGAATTCTCAAAATATAATCTGAGGACCCTAAGTATACTATTATACAATTGTATTAGTGAAGTCCAGTCTTAAACAAAAGTAATCTTCAGTGGCATCTATAACTGCCTCTGTAGTTTGGAAGATTTGATTTCAAAAATAGGTAACATAATTTTCTGGCATTTATCTAAGATTAAATATAAAAGAATATTGTAATAGGTACATATTAAGGGCTTTTGGTGCCTCTTCAAAGTTAGCTCACTGAGCAATGATGGTGTATTTAATATGGGATTCTTTTAAGGAAACTGGCTACTAAATGAAAATGACATTGATTCAGGTTATAGGAATACAACAGACATGATACTTGACCTCATGGGATTACATTATTTTGGGAAAAATAGTAATTATTAAATAACCACAAGTGGGGAAGTAGAAGGCTAGGAGAGTGTAGCCCAGAGAATAAGGAATGTTGTCCTTTAATCCTTCTTCACTGAAATGAGATTCTGATGACTAGATATGATCAAGGGCATAATTGATAGACTGTCATTTTTTTTAGCTATTTTTGCACATTGAAAAGCTCTTATTGCATATTTTTAAATTCTTTTCTAAGAAGCTAGGTCATTCTTAGTTCACTAAAGAGAGCCTGTCAGTCTTTTTTTCAGCTGGTATCTGTGCTAATTCTTTAGTATCTTCACCTACCATACTACTATCACATTCACACCTAGCTTGCCTTCAATCCTTGCTGAGAGATAACAGCAGCAACTTCACATACAGGCAAATCAGCTTCTTTCACCTGCTTTACAAATCCCGTTTTTTCTCTCTATCTTACTATTTATTCCTTCTCCCTTAAGACACTTCAAAGTTATCCACTATAAACAGAGTAATACATAGGGAGGTAGACACCATCACAGTGGCAGAGTTTACTCACTGGCTTTTATTTCTTCTGGAAACTTTGGTCATAATAAGTGAGTGCATCAAATTTAAACTTGCAAAAATCCAAGAATCAAAATAGAATACATATTCCATCCACTAATATTAGCTAGAATTTATTGAGTGCATGCTATATTTGAGGAACCCTCCTTAAAGAGTGCTACAAATTTTCTCATTTAATTGCTACAAGGAAAGAAGTTCCATTTTTACAACTTTATTTTCTAAAGGAGGAAACTGAAACTTAGACACTTACAGCAACTTTTCTGAGGCTTCATTACTAATGATTGTACAGAGGATTTGCTATTGGATCTGTGACTCTGTTGATAAAGGCATTGAACACCAAAATGCCACATAGCCCACTGTTTCCTTCCTGTCTTTTTTTATAAATTGATTAGGTCAATCAAGAGATTTAAGTATAAAATCCCCTAACAAACTACTGCTGTTGAAAGTGGAACCCAAATCCAACTTTCAATTGAACTCTTACTCTTGGTGGAGGACTTGGAGATTTAGACAACGTATCTTCCCTCATAAATTCTCTTGTGAATCATATTCCCACAAAAAGATCACTGAATATACAGGATTTAGTTTGTGATTTCTTCTAATCTTATGATTTAGTCAAAAGTAGGGCTATTTCCTTATGCAGAATCTTTGTAAGAACAGCCATTTACAAATATAAGAATACCTGTTTTGCCTCTAATATTTTACTCATGTAGGATTGGAAAAACCAATCATTTCCTTCATCCTTAATTTTCCCTTTTATAAAAAGAGGACCAAAAGCTACTTCTTAGGATTATGGGAATCAATTGAGATAATATAATCTATAGAACATTTTAGTTGTCTTTAAATTACCTTCCTTTGCAAATGACTTTCTATTTAACAGATATTAAAGGGATGTTTCAAAAGATCCTAGAGCTATTCTCATATATTTAGTTTACCAACAGAATGTTTTTAATCTAAGCTTTTGCCTTTTCTCAGTTAAAACCCATTTATTTAAAGAACTTCATGGAGATCACAGAGATGCAGGTTACTATTTGGAGACTAGCTTTCAATAAATAGGTTCTGTATTGTTGGACATATCCTTATGCTACCTGTGAAATTCTGAATTATTTAACTCAAAATGCCTGTAGTTGAGAGATGAACATACTCTGGAAAAGGCGCTTCAGTGATCATCACTCCAGTGGGAAGTGCCTTGTGTAGGTCAAACTGTTAGGAGAATGTGTTATTTAAAAAAATAACTTGCATGTGATTTTTTAATTTGCTATGGCGAAAGGTATATAGCATTCTTTATCAGGAACTTGGGTGATGGTATTATTTTGTAATCTCAATGCACAGTCTCTTTGATATCAAAATGGGCAAACATTACTGAAGAAAGAATTTTTGTTAGCTAAGAGGGGATCTCTCTTTGATTTTTAGTTGTAAGCCTCTAAAAGATACTGGAGCATTGATGCAAGAAATTGCAAAACAACCTTTGCATTTCATTTGGACTTATTGCTGGCAGATTGAGTTATAGGCAGCATTTATTAAAAGTGATAGGAAATGGTGTCTTTGGGGATTAGTTTTGTGTATAGTGCATATCCCAAAAGGAAGAAATTTATTCAATGATGATCTATGCTTTTTTGTGAATTCTTCTTTTCTCATGATTTATTCAAGAACATGTTTCTTTATGTAGAACCTTGGTAAAAGTAAAGACATAAAAACCCAAGTAAGAATCTGTGATTAACTTCTTATATTTTGTCTGTCTAGGGTTGAACAAAGTCAATGAAGTGGGGTGGTTTCCATTATTTTCCTTTGATACTTTTTGTGAATCAAATATTTGCATAAAGTATATGGATACTTTGTAAATTTAAAACATTATATCTCATTTTAAACAGGCAAGTCTACTAGAATTTTGAGATCCATCACAATTTATTTGATATTTGCTGTGGGTCACCCCTTCTTGTAACTGCTTCATTTGTATTTCATTTTATTCCAGAAACAAGTTTTAAGTGTGTTTGTGTGTGTGTGGAGGTACTGCTGTTCCAACTGAATAAATGAATAATTGGAGTCTAAGCAATCTGATATTAAGCAATGAATATGTGTTTTTTAGCTATTTTTGATGTAAGTTAGAATTCAAATTAACATGGGTGAATTGATGGTGGGAATTTCATGGGGACTATACTGAGATGAGAAAGCATTGATTGTATAAAAATGAAGAATGATGGAAAAAATATAAAATAATTAAAAAAAAAAGATCCTCTTATTATACATGTTGTTTTTCCTAGTTTGGATTCTGAGTGCTTTGTACTACACCAAGCTCATAGATTGTACTTGATTAAGTTTTATTTGCCTTTCACAATTTAATTTTAATTTCATGTGAGACTTTTGATTTTCTATAATCTTCCCTTCACAGAACATATTCCCATATCCTTTCTCTTTATGTCCCATTTTATGTCCCATTTTCCTGCCTTCATTCTAAACCTCTGCACCTCTTTGCAATAATGTGGCTATTGCAATGAATTGTTTTAAAGATTAAACAAAATGATGTTTGTTAAAAATCTAGAATACTGGGCCTCCCGTGGTGGCGCAGTGGTTGAGCGCTGGGTTGCGAGGCTGCCTGCAGCCTCTGCAGCGCCAGTTCGATCCCCGGCCACCGGCGAGCATCCCACCAAAAAAAAAAAAAAAAAAAATAGAATACTGACAATGGTCAATACAATAGAAAATTTCTCTCTCTGTTTAGGATTGGAACCGACACCTTGGGCAACCTTGCAGCTCTGGTGTAGCTATGGCAAATCCTCAGAGAGGAAAGATAAAACAGGATGTTCAGAATAATTCCTGTCTCCCTAAAAGAAACAGGACCTTTGCATTTCTTTGCATGATTAATGGTCTCCTTGTTCAGCCTTTCAATATCTGCACAGCAGGAAGAGTGAAAAGAAACTGAAAGCTACAAGATCAGTGCAGACATCCCCACAAGATGCCAAAGATGTACACTTGCTTTTTGATTCTTGGCAAAATTAACTTTTTTTTCCTATTATGCTTTACATTTTGGTGGTAACTCCTGGCCTCTGACCTATTTTTCTTCATAGAATGTCCTTCAGGAGCCTGAGTTTTGGGAAACTATTTTACATAAAGACTTATTTGAAGCAACTTGTGTGTCTTTCAGACCTGTAAAATAAAACAACATTTTTTTTTTATTTTGCTAAATTGATTCATAACTTGATTATACTAAAAGGACCACTATATTTAAAAGAACAAAATCTATAATTCTCAGCGAATCATCTTTCAGGCTAAAGTCTTTTTAAACTGATTCATTTTCTTCCTCTTTGTTAGTTCTAAGTTTTACACTTTGGGTTTGCTTCACGAAAGGCTCTAGATCTTAACTGATTCATGCAGTTGTTTTTGCATGAGACTCAAATGGTTAGGAGACAAGGCCTATGGGGGACAAGACAGGAAAATATAGCCACTCAGAAATAAGAAATAAACTCACGCCATAAACAAGTGGATCTAAATTTCTCATTGGTGTTGCTGGCCATTGTGTCTACTCTTAGGGCATCCACAATGATCCCCACCATGGGAACCACAAATATGAGAATCTTGTTTCCTGTCCTCAGGGTTCCTGGTGTAGTGAGAGCCACTCATGAAATATTAAATAAAATCTCATACCAACAGGAAGTTAGGAAGTTCAGTGAGGAGAAGCAAAGTTCAATGGTAGAACAGAAGAGAGGGATTTTAAGCTCTGTTCCCTTATGTTTATTTTTTTATCAATCAAAACCATATTGAAGACTTAACTATAAATGATAGATTACTGTAGGCACAGGCTCTGAGGATAAAGTGAGATATACACAAGAGATACCCAATATGTACTTCTGAAATCATAAACAAATATCATATGTATATGTGTGTGTGTATATATATACATATAAACACATGCACACATACAAGTACATACAGAATCTCTGCTCTTATCAATCATGCATCTATGGAGGAGTCACACAGTAAGTATAAGAATAAATGCATAAAACATTTTGGGCAATAATAAAAGTCATGAAAAAATTAAATCTCAGGAAGAAATTAGGCATAAGAGATTGATGTTGTAAAATGGTTTTACAGAGTCTGAAACACTCAAGCTATACTGGAAAGTTAGGTGAAATTTAAGCAGATGGAAATGAAAGTTGAATGTCTCTCTCCTAAGTGGTGCTTTGACTCCCTCTTCACTTTTAATGTTTGGGGAATTTTAATTTACTGGTTCACCTTTACCAATGAGAGGGTGTTCTTTAGGGTAAAGACACATCTGATTTATCTTTATATCCAAGCACTGTGTTTAACATGTACTAGGTTCTTATAAATGTTTGTGGAACCAATCTGTTCATATTTAAGTGATGGGGTGAAATAAACAGTGGTGGCTGAGAGTGCCTTTGGGGATTTTGGGTAAGAATCATGTAGTGAATGAAGTAGGTTGTAGTGACATGTGAGTATCGAATGGAGGACACAGTATATATGGGCCATTCAGTGGCCTGAATGTCAGGCTGAAGCCTTTGGATTTGAGTGGGGTGTCATTGGGAGAGATCCTTGAAGGAAGAATTTATAATTGTATACAGTGAGTATCAAACCCTCCTATGCTTGTTAAACCTTCACAAATTGAGTACTGAGTCAGCCCATCAGTCATCTATTTTATAGCATGTGAAAGTGAGGAGAAAAGAAGTGAACGTCTATAATAAAGTTCAAACATTCAACCTGGAGTATGGGAGAGTGAGAGAACATTAGCTGGAACAGAGAATGCAGGTAGAGACCAATTGTCAGAAAAACTGTGATCAAACAAACAAACAAACTTACTGTCATGAGGCGTTCCAAGTTTTAAGTCTCTAAGCAAAGTCAACAAATTGTAAAATTCTGTAACAGAGGCATCTGTGCTGTGAATTTGAAGAACTGGTTAAGATTCCTAGAGGCTTCCTTTAAAAAAAAGATTTATTTATATATATATATATATACAAGAATTGGGGTACAGGCCAGCAGTGCAGGGGTTGAAAGGATTCACCAGAGACAGTGGGGAGCATAACAGGCAGACTGACTGAAATACACTGCTGAGGGGAGCAGCAGGCAAGACAGGAGAGGTCTGCTGTTCCATGTGAGTAGCTCTCTGGCTGGCCAGGAGTTAAACTTGTGCTGCAGAGACTGTGGATACTTCACAGTGCTGTGCTTAACCCCTTGCACCACCAGGGAGGCCCTAGAGTCTTCTTTTTAATTCTTATCCTACCCCCTACAAATGATAGATTCTCAGTTCGCCTCAAGGCTCTATGTCTACTGCAAAAGCTATTTGCTAATAAAGGGAAATCCCAGATGAGAATGAAATGTGAAATATTTTAGAAAAAAACCCTCAGAGAGAATTTTAGTTGGTGCATAGAAGTGGGGGCATCCAAATAATAGCAATGAAATTGTTTAAAAGAATACTTTCTCTTTCGGTTATTGTCATAGATTGATAAAGGAGAGCAAGATGTCTAGTTAGCATTTGCAACTAACTGCATGATGTCACCTAAAGAAAAGCAGAGTAATGTTGATCTGAAAAAGAAATTAGACAGTAGAATACATGTAAATAGCTGCCTTATATTTCTTGGTCTATGAAGAATGACTTTAATTTATCAGTAAAAGCATTGTTGAATAAAAGGGCTTTCAGCTCACTTATTCAGTGTCACTAAAAGGCAAGCTGAAGCTGTAAACACAGTTTGTGGACATTTAGTTTACAGACTCTCATGAGTTTTAGTTAGAATATCTGTTATGATGATGATGTACCCAAGCATAAATTTCATAAATCTGTGTTCAGGTTGAAACATAGATAAGATTTACCTGAATGACAGTCCTTAGGATATGAAAAAATGTAAAGCAAAATGTCCATGTCATTCTTAAGGCATTACTACTGATCTTTTAATGATAATCTTTTAATAATTTCCCTAAATCATTCTAGAATCAGTTAATTATAAAATTGAGTATATTGTATCTGTTTAAGGGAGAAAAAGCTCTAGTTTCCTTAGCAACAAAGTTTGCTTGAAAACTTATTTTGATCAATACTTTAAGGAGCAGTAGAAGTCATGCTTGGAAAAAACAGTTTATTTTAATGGAAAGAAACATTCTCATTTGCTTAGCCTGACCTTGTCCTACTAAAATATTATATCTTAATTTTTACTTCTTAGCAATGATCTGTTCTTTCAAATATGATTTCCTCTTCAGAAATAGAATAAGATATACACATTGTTTTGTTAACCAAACCTGTTTGCCTTCTCTCTGCCCCCTGGAATTCAGAAACATTTACAAGAAAAAGCATTGCTTTGTTAAACTCAAATATACTTTCATAAATTATCCCTGTTGAAATTGCACTGGAATTCCCAGGGCTCAAGTGGAAGTTCAGATTTCTGGGGCATTGGTGCTGTCAGGGCTGGTAGATAGGACCCAGGATACTACTAGGGCACCAAATGGACACTTCCAGGGAGCACCAAGTGTTCACACTTCCTAAAGTACTGTGGGTACCAGTGCTGAGTGGTAGAGATCCGCAGTGGAATCTGCCTTGGGTCAGCTCATCATCCAAAAAGCCTAAAACAATTTTGCTCCAGTCTCAATCTCTAAGCTGTGATTGAGCAATATCTACAGCACTGGGAGGGGGTGATGGCTAAGACAGGGTCAGAGTAGGGATTTGTTCTCTTCTCCTTCCCAGTATGTATGGAGCCTTGTCCTGTGGCACTTTCCTAAATGCTTTAAACTCTGGATAGTGACAGTATACCCTTTAGTTGTCATCTGGGTTTTGCAACTGCCTCCTCTCTAAGGAGACACATGTGATCAGGTCTATCCTTCCCAGCTCATTTGGACTCCAGCTATTCTCATTTGGGAGCCAAGAATCACAACCCTGCACCTTTATTCCTATAGGTCCTCAGTGGTGCAACCTCCATCCTTTGCACCAACTCTGTGCACTCCCTTCTCCAGTATGGTGCAGGTTGCTAAAGTCCCCAGGGCATACTTGAGCCCTTCAGACAACAGCAGTGGAGGAAATTCAAATAGCCACCACCTTCCCCTCTCTTGGATTGTCCTACCCAGGTATAGCTTGAATAGAATGTATTTGTACTTTTACCTACCACTCTTCATTGTCTCTTCCCTCCTGATGCCTTCTATAGTCATCCCTTCATTACTCAGGAGTCATCGTCTATGTTCAGGTGTGATTTGTTTGTAAATACCTGGAGGTGAGACTTGTCTCATCACACTTCCACCATCTTGTAGGATTCTGGAACCAAAGTCCATTCCTTTTCTTTCCTTCCATAACCATGTTCACTTGTCCCCCACCAACACACACGCTTGCTCTCTCTCTCTCTCTCTCTCTCTCTCTCTCTCTCTCTCTCTCTCTCTTACTTAGCAAGTAAGAAATAAGAAATTTTTTTTCATTGTATTTCTGCTTTCTGTTTGAACAAAAGGGAGTGGAATCTTAAAGTTCATGAAATGGTATTTATCCAGAAAGTGGAGCAAACTTTAAGAATACTTTCAAACATTCATTATAATACACTGATTCTAATTTATCTCTTGACTAAGGCAGTCCATTTTATTGAATAGCCTATAGAAGTCAGTGTTCCCTTGTATGATTGTGTGAATGGAGCAGCATCCTTCCCAAGCTGACCCTTTGGTGGGAGCTGGCTGGTTGATCTAACAATGAAGAGACTGGCTCCTGAGCTCACTCATGTTCCACAGCCATCCTGACTTATTTCCTTGTGTAGGAGCAATGCTGTGAGGCTCTTAGGAATAACTTACTTTGAGTCATTCAATTGCACAGAAACAGAGTTGGGATTTGCACTCTTGCTGCCTTATATATATATTGGAATGATCAAGATTTGTCCTCTAATTGGAATTGGACAAATATTCATTGCTAAACATGCAACAGCAGGCAAACCCTCAGATGCTAACAGAACTCTGGATTAGATAACAAACCATCAGGAGTTAGAATAATTGGTAAAAGTTAAAAGTATTGCTTTTTAAAAGAAAGACTAATGGTGATCCTTGTGGGATATATCAACCAATGAATTATGATTTCTAATAGAGTTTTAATACAAGTGCCATTCTATACTGAAAAATGTCATAAACAAAAAGAGAAGTTTAATCTGATGCAGTCTGAAGCAAAAATATTCTAAGCTGTTTTAAAAATGAAACTTTTAGAACTTATTGTATGTTTGTGTGACTTTCTTGCATTTGGTCAGCTGATATCACACAACTTCAAAAGTGAGAGAAGCAAAGGGAATCAGCCTAAATCTTAGATGGTTTGTCTTGCACATTGCAGATTTGACTTGGTCCTGAATGTAGCTACTTTCCAAAAAGAATTCCATAATGTTAAAATCCTATGTTATTAATTTGTGGTACTTACAAATTGGCATTAATTCTAGTTTGTGTTTATTGTAATATTCCATGCATATGCTGATTAATGCTGACATTACTATTCATCCCAATTAAAAAGTAAATTGGATATCCAATAACTTGAGTTCTAATTCCAAATTCCAGCTCACTCAATCAGTTGAATAAACACTTAGTAAGCATCAACTCTCTGCAAGACACTGTTCTGAGTCTTGGCATTAGATAGTAAGACAGACAAGGTTGCTGATCATAAAGACCTTTTACATTCCTGTGGGAGTTAGCAAAGAGCAAACTAATACAAATAAGTACAAAAACTTACATGTACTTTAAAAATAATTTAAAAAATAGAACAGGATTGTCCTGGGAATGAGGATAATTTTTGAACAGTGGGCATAGATGGGAAGATCTCTTTCAAGTAAATATTTTTAGTAGCAAAGTAAAGAAAAAGCATAGCTCTGCCAGCACATGTGCTGCCTATCAATAAAATACCAATGATACCTCTACTTTTGCAGAATGCAAGCCTGGGGATCATTTCTTAGTGCCCCATGTTTGTACTGGATTTTATCCTGCTCTTGACTACTTAGTCAGATGTGTTTATGAGGAAATCTGGGAATATCACTTTACAGATAGAGAAAATACCAGTAGTAATGTCCTGAGTTGGGAACAAATTCATATGCTTAAGAAATATTAGGAAATCTAGTGTGTCTGGAATAAAGTGAGTCAAGAAGAGGATTATGAAATCTCAGTGAGCTTCAGGATATTTAAAATTGGAAAGCTTGGACTGACTTTTCATGCATTAATTTAAAAATACTAATTGCATTTATATGTATGGATTACATTTGTTTCTTTGCAAATGGCAGAAACCAAGTTTGGCTTCATTAATCAAATGCCTTTGAGTAAATCAAAATCAATATGAAAAGAAACTGTAGAAAAAATATGGTGCTCACAGATCAAGAGAAGGTTACAGAATCATCCTTAAATCCAGTAAAAGCAAGACAATACTGGACGATAAGGGAAGAAGAATTAAAGGAAAGAGTGATCTCATAACAGAAATATTAGGTTCAGGGCCCGAGTCTGAAATGAATGAAATCCAATTATTTTCAGATATTTATTTATTTATTTTCCTTTCAGCTCAGGATTTCAAGACAGTGATTTTTAATAGACCCACTTTGGATCCAAGGCTTATTTCTGTAGCTACTATAATGCCAAGCTCCTGACTTCAATCCCAATAGACCATTTCCAAGGAGGAATTTTGTTGGTAGGAAAGAGATTGAATGCTGGCTAGCCAGCACCCCATATGATGATTACAATATGCCAAAGTGAACACTAAACCTACAAGGTAATGAAAATGAATGATCAAAATAGTGCCTCCAACACTGATGAGTAATTTATCAAACAAGATCCATTTTAGATTACAGATTCTTAGGCACAATTAAAGAGAGAAAAGAGTAGATTCCTTCACCTTTTCTCATGAAAAGTGCACTGATACAGGGGTGTTACATGGGAGGATACATGACTGTATTATGCAGATTTCCAAAGTGGTAAATTGTTCTGCATAAGATCTAAACAAAGTGCAGTTTTCTCTGGGTACTGGCACTTCTGAAAAAAAAATTCAATATACAGTATGCAATTTGAGGCTTTTTTTTTTTTGTACAATGGAATTAAGGTCCAGTGTTAAGTAATGATAGATATTTTTCACCTCCTTAATGACAAGTTTGTCTTTTATTTTCATTAATATTTTTTCTTACATCACTGCAGTCCCCATAGTTCTCCCGTCACCATACCACCATATTTCCACGTGTTTGTCACCCCCTGGCCAATGGGTCTTTTTTAAATGCACTTTGCCATCATATGCAACTGTCCATATTTTACAACACTTCTATCCACCAGACCCATTACATGTCAACACAGTCTCCCATCAATGTAACAACAAAAAAACCCACAATGCCCCACAATGTAACAACAAAAAGCCCCACAATTGCCAATCCTCACAATGGACAGGGTGCATCTTTGAGAACTCTAAGTGGACTTGATGAGGGAATGAACATATCTCATTATGTTTTTTCATTAGTGCCAATTTGGTAAAGGGATACCTGGGCATGAAGTGTCAGGGAAACTTGAACTGAGGGGGTAAAAAAGAATATTAAAAAAGGAGGCATATTTGAAAAACATTATAATCTGGGGACTAATTAAAAGTGAGTGAAAAAGAAAATGAAGAACTGGAAATGTTTGGGTCATGGTTACAGTTTGTGAGTGGGTGACTGGGTAACATTATCCAAAACTGGCACTATGGGAGAGGACATATTGCAACAAGAAGAGATAATACGCATCGTACCCCTCAACATATTAAATTTAATGTGCATTTGGATTTCCACCTGGATATGAAAATTACCTAGCTAGATGTTTTGGCCTGAAGCTTAGGAAGGTAATCCTAGGCAAGGATATAGATTTGAGATTCTTCAGAGTATGAATAGAATGGATAGAAATACAGCTATTAAGGGTGTGGGAGGAGACACAGAGTCAGTTTGAGAGAGCAGCAAATATGATTTAAAAAGTTAGCATATTATTTTCTGTTGTAAGTTACCGATGTGCAGCCTTACAGAAGGTATTTCCCTAACTACCCAGAAATTCAATAGGACAATGACATTGAAATGATAGAAAATGTAATATTTGTTTGCTTTCGTCATGCATGAAACTCACACTGTTCTTCAGCCTTAGAAGGTGGAGCATAGCAATCAAAGCACATTCAGGAGTGGATGCACACCTTAGTTCACATCTTACCTACACATTTGTGTTTGGCTAACCCATCTGAAATGTATGAGACCCAGTCTTTCCAACCTTAAAAGTGGATAAAATATCTGAATCACAGGATCATTCTGAAGATTACCTGAGAAAGTACCCGCAAAATGGAGGTACAGCTTGAGCAGGAGAGGGGCTGAGAATCCCCTGACAACCAGGGAGCCTTTGTGTCGTGACTGAGGAGTCGCTTGTGTAAACCTCACATGGGAGGGGCTGCTGTTGGGTAGGCATTGCCCATTCTCTGAAGGACTTGGGGGGCAGTGCTACCACCTGTGGTAGAGCCGAGGGTCCATGTGTAGGGAGAGGACTAACACCCGCTGAGCGCAGGGAGCAGAAAGATGAACAGGACTCCACTAAGAGGGAATTAGTGGCAGAGGGAATTGCTGTGCAGTTTTGGGCTTTGGTTTGTGGCCATTTGTTTGCCTTGAGTGTATCTTCAACCCTTAACCTGCTAGAGGGGTGTGTGTGTGTGCACTCCTTTACGAGAGACAGGGCTCAAGGAGCAGCTAAGGTTTTAAACAGGGAGTCCCAAAGAGCATTGCTTTGAGACACTTCTCAAAGGAAGTAGGGTTGGTGAGTGGCAGATGAGGGGAGCCCTGACACTTGGAGACTCTTATTCTTGCAAGAAAAGGATCCCCTAGACCCACCTACAGCAATTGTAATACCTGAATGGCCAGGAGGGTACCAACTAGTCCTTGGGGGAAGTTATGGCACCAACCACAGCAGAAAGCTCAGGAGCAGGAGGAATTGATTTGCTTGTGGGCACACGGGAGCCATCCTCTGACTCCCCACCAAAACATGAAACCCAGCATGGTTGAGATGGGAAAAATAAGACCTTGTGACTACAAAGGCTCCTACTGAATGAACTTTTACGAACATAAATCACTTAGCTCAGGTCCTAATATATAGTGATTGATTTGGAGTATTAGAAGTCAATTTACCACTAAAAAATAGTCTTCCTATGTTGGGATATTTGAGTTTCTGCCAAATTTAATTCATTCATAAAATAACAAATGCTAAGGGATAAATGTGTTTATCAAATATTTGATGTACCAAATATATATTTTAAAAAGAGTGAAAAGTATTGTTTCACAGTTTGTACTCAGGGTGTTGCAAGAGGTGTTTTTGCTGTTCCTCCAAGGTATCCCCAGACATTCTGATAGACAGCAACTCACCAACTAGACTGTAATTGAAAAATCAAGGGAAATTAGCCTTAACTTTCATTAATTAAAATAATAATTATGATATCCAGACCATGAAGAAGGCAGGTTTGCCTTCTCCCTAGAATATGTTAACACATAAAGAAAGAGAATGGGATTAAATGAAGTCTTTTGCATTTGACCCAATTAAGTCCTCAGTCCTATACATCTCAGCCTCAACTTGACCTCTGAAACTCTTAAATATTTACAAGAATCTGCTCATTGACAAGGCCACTGTAGGAAATGGGTTTCTTGCCCTCACTGCATATTATGATTGACAATGTAATCTGCAAGAATGTTGTGGTGTCAGGAACACCATCATCTATATGAGATTTCTGTGTTGCCTACCAGGCTTCCCTTAATTGTGATAGAGTACCAGGAGGTATGGGAGGTATGGGTGCAGACACAAAGCTGTGCAGGATGGAACAAACACTTTTTCTTATCATTTAGGCTATGCATATTTCAGAGTGCACTGTAACCTGGAAGGGTTTTGTGCTTTATGAAACTTTTTGTTTAAGGGTGTGTGTGTGTGTGTGTGTGTGTGTGTGTGTACACGTACATGTGCACTTGTGTATCAGGTGACAATGTAAAATCTCTATTTACAATATTTCCAGGCCAAAAACCAGAAAGAACACTGGTGCATCTGATCTACACAACTCATGTTTTAAACTTGCATGTGTCACAATGCCTTTTAAGTAAAATCTTCATTGCTGCTGAGAAAAAAGCATATAATCAACATTTTACATCCAAGTTCATTTCATGTCTGAATTCTTCAACAAACATCTGTTACACAGTTAACTCTTTCTTTCTGCAGTCAAGACCTAAAAAACTACTTCCTACTTCTGTGTATGAGAAAGATTGGGGAATTCATCTTTTTAATAGAACACACATATCCATAATGCATATTTTGATAAGGGTAGAAAAGACATGTAAGGGCAAGAATCTCGTACGTAAGCCACATTTGTGGGGACGTATGTTATTACCCCTGTTTTAGGGGAGAATAAATTAATGACTATGCAATACCTGGAACATAACAGCTGTTCAATCAATACTGTAAATGAAATGAAATGATGACCTTATTCATTTCAGACACAGCAGACTTTTTCACTAACTTCTAGTGAAGTTAGTCATTATTGTAGCAAAAACTGTAGTCTAACATGAATGAATTTTTAGTGAACAGAATATATTTCCTCTGTAGACAATCCATTCACAACAGTAACTGAATACATGTTCTGTATGAAGCATAGAGCTTTGCCTTCCTCCATTTCTTCCTTCACTTTTACCCATTATTTTAAAGGAGAATGTAAAACATGCTTCTCACAAAAGTGAATACTTGTTAGGACAGTTTGGACATTATGTGATGATTTTCCAACTTAGCCCCAAGCATAAAAATTCTGGCCCTGTTTTGTTTGTGCTTTATTTTTACATGATTTTTACTTAATATAAACAATACATTATTAACAGAAATTCACCTGAGTTCCAATGATCTTGAGATGATCTTTTAAATGATGCACTATCTAAATATTTTCAAATAGAATAATTAAATTTCTGAATTAGAGACATAATAGTGGTAAAAAAAATCCAAGATATTACTAAATTAACTTTCTGAGAAATAAATGTACAGCAAGATGAGGGAAAATTTGAGAAAAGGTGGATTGAGAGACATAAAAATCTTGTCCCTTCTGAATATATTCTTTAAACTTTATTTTTATTTTCCCCACATCCCTGAATACACTGATGGAATATGTCCTTGCTCAGTTTCTTCACCCCATCAACATTTGACTTTATGACAAAGTTCAGTCTTGAACAGAAGACCAACCCTTATTATTGGAAGACATTTTAAAAGCCACTAACATTTATTGAGTCTGTAGTGTTATAAGTGTTTTAAAGGGAGCATGTCACTTAATCTTCACTGAAATTCTTTAAAGTAAACTCCTGCAATGTTTCTGATGCTCATGTCTCTAAAAATTGTTTTACTGTGGTTTCAACTCAACTTCTCCCTTCAGTACTGACTGTAGCATGAAGACCTCATCCCTGGAAATGTGAACATTTGAATGTGGTCCCTGGGGTGATATTTTTTTTGTGTGTGTGTGTTTATAAAGCTGTATTTATTGAGGTAATGTTGATTTACATCACTATATATATATATACACACACATATATACATACATATATATGTGTATATGTATCTCTTAGCAGTGTAAGTTTACATCTCTATAATTGCATGTTATTTCACCACACCACCACCAAACACCAGTCATCCACCACTGAACTCCCTTGTTCCCTTTGCTCCCACCCTACCATGTCCCTCTTCTGGTAGCCTGAAAGTCCAGTGTGCTCTTCCCCTCATTTTCCACCCTCTTCCTTTTTCTCCCCTCTTAGATGCCTCAGATCCCTGGTATATGTGGAATATAGAGAAAGCCAAATAAAGGGTCAGCAAAGAAAAACCTTGGGGTGACATTTTCAATCAACTGTCCTGGTAATTCTGGTAAAGCTGGTCTATAGGCCATAGTTTAAGACTAAATTTCAATGCTCAGAGATCTCTCTTAAGTATTTTTAATATATCTATCAAAATGAGACCTATGTTATTGATAGATCTGCTTTCTCATTGTGGCTAGTCTAGAACTTTGCTTTAAATGAAGAGGTCTCCTTATATAAAATATAAAAAATACAACATTTGCTTGAGATTGGTTGTTAAATATAAATTAGACTATATTTTTTTTATTTTCATATTTTCACCAGAAATCTAAGTTTCCTTTTAAATCTTTGCTTTTCATTTGAGTCATTCACTGGGTTCTAGCCACAGAAATCTTCTGAGATCTAATGGGTGCTTCAGTCATCCAACAAAAGCAGGACTCTAAGGAAAGCTCATTGATTCCTTACAATTTCAGTTATGTATTTTGCTGGCAGGCTGCATAGGGAATGGATGAGTAACATTAAGCAAATTCATTTTCCTTTAAAAGCATATTGTAATATATTTCAGATTTGGAACAGATGAACAGGCATTCCCAGAGAAAGTGTGTTTTTTCTTCATATATAGCGTTCAGTGTGATGGGTAAGTGCATGCAGTGTGACCCTACACAAAAAAGTCTTCATCTCATCTCCCCTTTTCCCATAACTTGACTATGTTATTTAGATAGGAAAGCTTATATAGATTTATTTTATCCTGTGATGTTCTCGTGGAAGAGGCTGAAGAATAGCAGTCTGAAAAGCACTATAATTTGTAGAACCCTTAGCTGGCTGACTGTGAAGAATATGGTAACTTGACAATATCCAATGATGACATAATCTTGGTCTGTGCAGACAGAAAGGTAGTGTTCAGATCACAGGAGGCAATGAATCACAGAGAATAAGAAATGATGTAGATATTTTTGAAAAAAAGGAGCATAAATACAACAATCTGCAGTTATTAGGGGGTATTTTTTTTCTTTTTTTGCAGCATACCTGACATGTACTGATGACACTCACATTATCTTTACTTCACTATTTTACTTTTTTCTGTTCATGTATTATGATAGGATTATATTTCTGTTCAGATTCCCCTTTGAAGTTAGGATCATTTGACTTGACTTGGCTAATGCCCCATTTGACCAAGAGCAAAAGAAGTATGTGTTTGTGTTGTGCATGCACACACACGTTTAAGTATACATGCATGTTCTGAGTGTTCACATGTACCTACTTGTGTGTCTCTCTGTCAAGGAGGAAGTTTTCATTATCAGTGCAAGGCTCTGTTACACTCTTTTCTAACTTTTTCATTGCTTGTGGAAACATGTTCAAGTGGAGCCTTCTCACCTCTAAGTGGCTATGATAATCAGACTCCCTTGCAACTCACATTTGATAAAGCCTCTGATATAAATGCATTTTATAATGACTGATATCCATATGTTCACTGTAGTCATTACAAGAATTAGTATTTTAGGTTTTATTAGACAACTCACATTTAAAGACATTTAAGGATTAGCTGTATAGGATTTAGATTAGTGAAGATTTTGCAGCCCATACCCTGGGGGACCTATTGAACTAGCTGGTGATATTTAGCCTGGAGAAAATGCATAAGAGAATCTCGATAAATGATTTAAAATCATAAAGATCTACCAGATTGAAATGTGACTGAGAAAAGATAGGACATTAAAATGCATTGGCTATCTTTTGCAGGGGCCAGACGTGCACAAATTAGTAATATTTTTAAAAATATAAATTCAAAGGGACTGCATATAGTGTTTCATGAAATTATATATGTCAAACTCACAATAAAGTATCTTGTGATACATTGAGCTTCTTTCCAACAGAGGTGGAATTAAGGAAAATATGGTATGACCATGACTCATAAAAATAGTTTAAAATAAAGGTTAAGTACATACACATGCATGTTCGGAGTGTTCCAGAGACATGTGGTCTCTGGAATACTGGGTACAATAGCAAGCTGTCCTTTTTACTGGGTGGAGGGATATTGGATAAATTACTTAACTGGTCTATGTTTTCCTTTCCTCTTGTATCAAATGATATTGATGATGATTATAGGGGTATCTGATCCAGTCTCATTGTGGGGATTAGCTGAGTAAAATCAAGCAGGACCCTGAGAATAGTCTCTGGCACCAAATAAATCATTAGGAGCTATAGATTGGCTAAGGGAGTGCTAAGGGAATTAGATAAATTCTGCAGTTCCTTTGACTCAAGAAGCTTTTTGTTTTTTGTCCTTGACTAAATATATTATATAGCAGTCCTAGAAATGAAAACTTCCTGTAGGTCTTGGACAGTCACTCTCAACAATGTTGCTATAAACTTTAGAATTGTGTAAATTTGGAAGCATTAACATCAATGAAATAGATTTCATGTAGCCTATTATTATTTTAGTAGACAGCATACTCTGGATAAATGTTTGGATGACTCTCCATGAGTTTCTACCCGAATCCTAGAGACTGTGAATATGCTCTTTGACTCCTGTTATTACCCTGCAATTGTTATTGCTAAATTACATGGTAAAAGGAATTTTGCAGATGTCATTAAAGTTACTAATCAGTTGACCTTAGGGTAGGGAGATTATAATGGCAGACCTTGCCTAATTGCAGGAGCCATTTATAACACAGTTTTCTCTGGTTAATTGCAGAAGGGGTAGGCACCGAATTTCAATGTGAAGAATATTCTACAGGAGGGATCTTGCTATAGATTGTGATATTGAGAAAGTGGGTAAGGGAAATCCCACAGCAAGAACTGTGAAATATAGAAGATGACAGTTGCTTAACAGCCAGGACCAGAGGCTCTCATTCCCACGATTACAAAGAACTGAATTCTGACAACAACCGTGTATGTGTTTGGAAGTGAATTTTCCCCTAGGGCCTCAGGGTTAAACACAGACACGTTGGGTATGTAACTCTGAGAAGGTGATCTAGTTTGGCTATATAGGACTTCTAACAAAAGGAAAACCTGGTATAATATGAGTATTTTTCAAGTTACTTGATTTGTCTTAATTTGTTATGCAGCAATAAAAGCTAAGAAGTTACTCCAAGGGATATGGAAGTTGAGCAGGTTTAGGAAAAGAGTCCTTTTCATCACCAAAAGTTAACTGGACCACTTGTTTTTGCAAATGTGTATGCAGAGCTGATGAAAATAAGCTAGTGCGATGTACTATAGATGTGTAATCAGACAGAAATGGAAATCACCATTCCATTGAAAGCATTTTCACAGAATCAAGAGTGATTCACCAGCTAAGAAGACCTTGACCTTTTTACTACAAGCTGCTGAACCATTTTCCACTAGATTTGTTCCCTCATTGAAGCCTTTTTTTCTTCTGTCTTTCATAGGTGGATTACCATTTTCTAAATTTTAATTAAGGTCAACTGTGAATATAAGTTTTAAGGAAGCATTCATACATCTTATTTAAAATAAAACCACTATTTAAAGCTATGGAGATGAAGAAACAACTCTGTTTTTTCTTTAGAATATTAGCTAAAAATAACATGCAAATTGGGTTTTGTTTATAGTCTCAATTGATGCCAGTAGTAAATGTGATAAATAAAAAGACAGATTGGCGATGATTGTTGAAATGACATACTTTCAACTATATAGCTTAGAAAATAAAAACTCAAAAAAATTTAGTTGGCAAAGATAACGTAAGGGTATATTTGAATTTGTTCCTCTGGTGGTAAAATATGAACTGTGTCAGTAAAATGTGGCTATATCGTTCTGCGAGGACCAGTGTCTTTCAACTAAAAAGATACTTTCTTGTCTACTACATGCCTAATTGATGGATATGGAAATTAATGATCACAGATACAAACTGATTTGTAACATGTTACCCCAACTAGATTTAAATTCAGAATTTTTAGTTTCTTGTTAATTCAGTGTTTCTTCTATTGTATAACATCTTAAGTCTTTTTGACACAATGGTTCTGGTAATATTACTTAATTTTATTCTTCTTATTCAGTGTAAATAATTTGCCTGGCTCATAGCTACAATCATTTTGTATATGTTGCATTAGAATCCTGTGCATTAGAATCCTGTGCTGCTGGTCAATTAGCTTCAAAACTCCTAAGGAGGGGCCTCCCTGGTGGTGCAGTGGCTGAAGACATAGCTATCAAGCTATTGCCAACCACTGCAGCACAAGTTCCATTCACTGGTCAGCCAGGGAGGTGACCCACATAGTGCAACAGATCTCTCCTATCTTGCCTGCTGCTCCCCTCAGCATTGTATTTCACTAGATCTGCCTGTTCTGCTCCCCACTCTGTCTCTGGTGAATCCTCTCCCTCCCCTCTCCCCACCTCTGGCCTACAGCCCAGCTCTTGTATGCATAAATGAATAAATCTTTTTTTTAAATATTTATTTATTTATACAAGCACTGGGTACAGTCAGAAGTGTGGGAGGGTGAGAGAATTCACCAGAGCCAGAGCAGGGAACAGAGGAAGCAGACTGACAAAATACACTGCTGAGGGAGCAGCGGGCAGCAGGAGAGGTCTGCGCGCCATGTGGGACCCTCGCCTGGCGGCCTGGGATCAAACCGGTGCTGCAGAGGCTGCGGGTAGCTTCGCAACCCGGCGCTCAACAGCTACACCTCCAGCGAGGCCCAATAAATAAATCTTTTAAAACAAAGCAAACAAACAACTGCTAAGGACACGTGGAATCAAAAACAAATGGCCAGTCACATTTTTTGATTTACTGAGGTTCCGGAAGTCTTTGAGAGAGTATATGAACTTGCTCTAATGCTGGGGTTCAGTTATGTTAAGACCCAAAAGAGATCTGACTGGCAAAATATTAATGCTCCAAAGGAAGATTGTTGCTAGTGAATTCAGGTAGAATGTGAGAGAATTGGTAACAGGCTGGGTATTCAGTATCCATGAGCTATACTGTGAGGTTGGAGATGACAGTCTCTAAAACAACTACCTCTTTAGCTTCTTTTTGGAATTTCTACTATTTGGAAAGGAGAGGCAAGTGAAATAAAATACACACACACACATAATCACAAACTCATACAGAGGGTGAAAATACCTATGTAAAAAATAATTAGAGATGAAGGGAGAAAGGTATAAGATTCTCTTTATTCTTTGTAAGATCATCAGCCGCTTGAGAAGCAACATATGGGCAGCAGAGCAAAAACAGGTAAGAGAGGTGAGATAGTGCTACAAATAATGGATTTAACGAATTGGAAAATGCTCAACTCAGTTTCCTATGAGAAGAGGAAGCAATAGGAGATAGGGACCTTGAGAGGAAACTAAAATCACTACTAATTAAGTCCAATGCAATGGAATTCTACCAATGTGAGTTGTTAGCAGTAACAGGTGCGACCATGGAAAGTTATATATGGTATGGCATAAAAGGTATACTTTTTTTTTTCTTTCTAGAGAAAGACAATGTAGAAAGTGTAGATAAGACAATAGGAGAAAAATAATTGCATCAAATCTATAGCTAAACGTATCCACTATTAGTATATATACCGTATTACTAGATATCTTTTTATTAGTGGTGTTCCTTCAGAGGCAACTATCCAAATGTTCTACATATTGTTTGATAGATTGGTTTTTCCAATAATATAAAACTCTTCTCTCTTCATGCTCCTATATGTTTTTGCAGCATTACATTAGCATCTGCATTTTAGCCTGTTGGATGCATGTCCTATTCTACTTTGAATCAATCTGTTTATTTTTTTTTTCTCTGATTCTATGGACAATTCTTCACCCCTGTCTTTATAGCTTAATTTTTGAGTGCATGTTTATTTTTTGGGGATACATTTCTAGAAATAAACTTATTATTCCAAGATGCTGACTTTCAAAAAAGGTGTTTGATAGGTGAACACTTAATTTATTTTCCAGCAAGGTTGTATAAAATTATGATTTATGAGTCACTTAAATATTAGCAAAGCAAGATCTCATTGTTCTTCATGTTTTTTCTGTGTCAGTAAAAATGAAACCATTACCTATAGTACTGTTTAGTCTATTTTCTCCCCTATGTTCCTGTGCTAGGCAACTAAGATTTTTAATAATATTTTCAAAATGGTAATAATAATATAATAATAATAATAATAATAAAGCAAATGCATTATTATAAATATAAGGGGGAGTCTGGAAGACTATGCACAAACCACTGATACAGTTTATTTTGGCTAATGTGGGTATGAATAAAAGAATGGAGTTGTGTGATATTTTAAATTTCTTCTTAAGCCATTCCTATGTGGGCTGCATTTTTGTCCAATATGCTCATTTTAAAAATTATCAATAGGGGACTACTATGGCAATAGAAAGGAAAGGTAAGAAACTCCCATTTGCTATATTCAGAATTAACACTACAAGTTTACATGCATAATTTTAATTCTCACTCTTGAAATAGGTATTATTGTCACCCATGTTGAAGATGAGAAAGAAGTGGCTTAGCAAAGTTAAATGGCTTGTCCTAAGTCAAATAGCTATGCTGCAAAGAAACTGGAAGTGAACTCAGGTTCACCTGATATGGACTAATTTGCAGCGGATCTGGGAGTTTGATATAGAAACCTATGTTCTTTCCCCTGTGCTAAGCTGTCTATCAGGAGGGCGGTGAGCTGACTTCTGAGATCAAGATATCTGTGTACAGAAAAGGGAACTGTTGGCTTCTTTGCAGAATCCAGTTCTGAAGTTAATGAGTTCGAGTATCTGGGAGAACTGGCTTCCCACAAGGTCACACAAAGGGAGTCAGTGATTTCTGACTTTCTGCATATCTAGTGCATTTCCTTGCCAGTTCTTTTCGAACCAACTTTGTGGTTTCATTTCATACTGACAGGGACAAATTCCAGAATCTGATTTCATATGAATGAGTGGGATTAAAAAAAATAAAAGGTGTAAGTGAGTTCTGATATACAGTGGCTCCTGCCTTTCGAGTATTAAAGTAACTGTCTGCTTTCTTTTCTGAATAGCAATCACTTTCCTTGTTACAATAAATGGCAGAAACATGGTGATGGAGATTCAGCACAGTATAATTATGATGAGAAGCCAAGGGAGAAGAAAACAATGGCTGTAAATATCAGGAGCCCTCCAAAATGAAGCAATATGGAAAATACATAATTCACAAACCAATGGAACTAAAGTGCAAAGAAATGAGACTTTCAGTCCTTAAATTCCTTTAGATTTCTTTAGATAATATATATTAATAAAGGTAATACAAGGTTAAAAATTACACAAATTATTCTAACTTTTCTTTTGAAAGATTTATTTATTTATGCATACAAAAGCTGGGGTGCAGGCCAGAGGTGCGGGGTGGATGAGAGGATTCACCAGAGACAGTGGGGAACAGAACAGGCAGACTGGCTGAAACGCACTGCTGAGGGGAGCAGTAGGCAAGACAGGAGAGGTCTGCTGTGCCATGCGTGTTGTTCCCTGGCTGGCTGGGGATCTAACTTGTGCTGCAGAGGCTGGGGATAGCTTCCTAGGTTGTGTCCTAACCCCTTGCACCACGAGGAAGGCCCTAGTCTCACTTTTTTAATGAAATATTTGAATCAGTTACTATTGCATTGGACAATAAAAAAGGAATTCCCTAAACCCCATAATTAGAAAGCCCTAAGCTAGGGCGGACTTTATGTCTTTATGATTTAATCAACAAAACCCAAATTTCTTTCAGCGTATTTTCTCTGCCATCATAGTGTAATGACTATCAACCCTTAGAGTAAAAGAATTTCTTAGTCACAGAATATGATACAGATTTTTGCATTCATACTCTGTTACAGTGAAAGAGCATACTATTACTAATATTTCAAGGAAGACTAAACTATCGTCACTTATAGACTCCAGAGCTATGGAACATCTAGAATATTATGTGTTCAATTGAAATGTTATTATAATCAGTATTTTACAAGTATGCTATTATAAATTATATATGCGATGTGAATATATGCTCATGTCACTTGAGGTCACAGTAAGAAATTTGCTATTTATGAGTCAGGAGAAAGATCCTCACCAGTTACTGAATATGTTGATTCTTTGATCTTGGATTTTCCAGCCTCCAGAAATGTAAGAAATAAATGTCCATTGTTTATAAGCTGCACAGTCTACAGTTATAAGCTGCACAATCTGCAGTCTACAGTCTGCTGTTATATCAGTTCACATGGACTAAAACAATCACACATTGAGTATGTGTGAAGGCAGGTTGTTCCAAAGATCACTCGGGACTAGTATAAACTCGATAGCCCTACCCACTGTAGTGATATAGAAATATTGTGTCAGCAGTGCCCCTAAAACTGGTTTATGCCTCTTCATTCTTAGAATGTTTCATGGGAAGATATTCTTGAGAGTCTCAGAAGAAATGAAAACTGATTCCCAAAGTAAATGGTAGAGTTTTGCAAGGTGTAGGAGATACTTCAGACCACTTAAGAAATGATAAAATCCAGAAACTTTGGCAAAGAGTATGGGAAATATAAAAATCCAAGAAAGAATCATAACCAGGCTCTGAATAGTTCCTAAAGGAGTGTGTGTGTGTGTGTGTGGTCCAATTAGTCAAATTAAGAGAACTCAGTTCTTCTATATCAGTAAAGAAGCAGGTGGATTTATTCATCAATTACTGCTAAACTTTAGTTAATGTGTGCAATGTGTTCATCATTGAGCTGTTTCTGACTCCACAGATACCTGTCTTCTCATGCAGTGTCAACCTGAGACAATAAAGATGATATGAGATAGTATCCACAGGCTTGGGCTATAATTTAAAACGGGAACCCATACTTCCATTGTCAGTCAGGATCTTGGGAAATGTTGACAGGAACACCTGAGTGAGATCTCTGACATATGACAGAGAAAACGGCTGAAAAGGCTGTTGAAGATAACTCTTATAGCCTTTTCTTAAATGTCTATGTTTGCTAATGTAATTTAACATCTTTTAGTAAATTGTTTCTTCTCATTGGTAAAGTAATGAGAAATAATTGAATCACTGACTCTACAGAGAGTTTCTCTGAGTTTAGACAAGTGATTTAACTCTTACGTGCCAAAATATATTCCCTGGTTCCATCACCACAAAACGGCTGACTTTACACATGAGCTATTAATAATTCCTAGAAGATCAAATGGAATATATATCCTCTGCCCTAATTGAAAAATACAGCAAAGCAGGTGGATTTTTCTTTATAAAAAATTTATGTGAGCTTACTAAGATACACGTATGCTAAATGATCATGGAATAGCATTTTTCTTGTTCCTGTTTTTGAACTGTTCTAATTTGTTTCAACAAGATGATGGCAAATCCTGGATCATGCACCCTCTTGATTTCTGCAAAAATTGTGTCAAATCAAAACCAAAACCAAAACATGAAAAATATCAGGTGGCTTCACTTTTAGGAGGAATGTAGAGGAACAAAATAAGGGATCAGGAAAATAAAGGTAATTATGATAAATTAAAAAGCAAAATTGAGGAGGAGGGAGACGGGTTAAAATGGGTGGGAAGAGCACAAGGACCTATGGGATGTTGCATGGGTGGATTGGTGGTGGGAATTTCATGGGGCCTATACCAAGAGAAGACAGCATATATTGTAGAAAAATGAAGAATGATGTAAAAATATATAAAATGAAAAAAAATGAAAAATGCAAAATGTCCATGAAACTCTAGGCCCTGTCAACACAGACAACAGATTCCTTAATTGATCATGTTGCCACAAGCCTTCCATTGCACAGGTAGCATGACTGCCTAGCATCTAATGCCATCAACAGATCCCCCAGTTGAATTGGGGAAAGCTGCTAGTTCCTGCTTTATTTCAAACGTGCATCTCAAACATTCTCTAGAACTTGTTAGGGATGTTATCTGTTCCCCAGTCCACTTACATGCAGCCACCTTGAATAGCTTCTGGGAACTAGAGGGGAGCTGAGTTGCCAGGTGAAGCTCTAGAATGCAGAAAGCAGGTGGGCTTGAAAAGGGTCGTTGCTTTTCCAGTTTTGACTTGCATGTGAGACGTGGACGGAATTGAGTGATGGAAAGATATGCAGACACTTGAATGACAGGCCTGGGATGGGTCCTGCCTTACCCACTTCTTGCTGTTCCCCACCAGAAGGAGCCTTAGACTCCTGGCAAACTTTTGGCCACCAACCCTGCTCAGGTTGACCATGTTGGCTAAGAATTTGCACAAGAGGGGATAGGTAATTTGGGTGTTTTATTGGGAAACTGTTAGTAGGAATATTCTTTCTTCTCTCTATATACACACCACTTTGTTAAAGATCTTTCACACTAAGAGTCTGCTTCCTTTGTCTTTGGGATGCTAGGACCCTGTTTTAGAGTATGCACCCCTTAAGTTTGAGGTCCCTGGTGCCCCCCGGTCATGTACTATAATGCTAACAGACTGAGTTTCTTTGCTTTGTCAAAGAGACTGGATGTAAATCAAATGTTCTGTGCCCTTCTCAACCTCTAGGTGAACAGTGCTGGGGCTGCATCAGCCCTGTGGCTCTCATTATGATTGTGACACCCTCAGCAATAGCCACCATGAAACTAAGAAACAAGCTTTTCTGCTCACAGGGTGTAGAAACTACAAGGCACACCTGGAGGCTCACAGAGCATGTGGAGATGGGGGTGATGGGGATTTGGGTGCCAAGGGTCCCCCAAGTCCTGGACTTTGGTACAGGAAATAATTCTTATGGGAGACAGAATAGGTGAATTAGAAATGAAGCTTTTATTATAAGTGGTAGTACTCATAAGAAAGAAAGTGTGGTTAGATTCGAAAGGGAATTTTCACCTTGGATCTTGAGGCTGTGGAGAGAAATATATATAAACTTAGTTGAGGGAGCAGGAGTTCATAGATAAGGTTCACAGCCCTATTTTGACCATTTTTGTTTAACAAGGCCAGAGGACCATAACGTCCTGTTGCTTAAGTAAGATAGAAATCTTGCAATCTGGGCCTCCCCTGTGGCGCAGTGGTTGAGCGCTGGGTTGCGAAGCTGCCCGCGACCTCTGCGGCGCTGGTTCGATCCCCAGCTGCTCCGCGGCCACTGGAGGAGGGTCCCACATGGCGCGCAGACCTCTCCTGCCGCCCGCTGCTCCCCTCAGCATTGTACTTCGGTCTTTCTGCCTGTTCTGCTCCCCGCTCTGGCTCTGGTGAATTCTCTCACCCTCCCGCGCTTCTGACTGTACCCAGTGCTTGTATAAACAAAACAAACAAACAAATAAATAAATAAAACATGCCTCTATAAAAAAAATAAAAATAAAAATAAAAAAAAAAGAAATCTTGCAATCAATGGTGTCCAGCATGAGATAAATGGGTGAGGGATTGGGTCACTAATTCTGGAATATGCATAATTGTTATTTTCAGAGTTACTGAATGGGGATGGGGAATTGCAGTACCTGTGCAAAATTCTTGTTTTATTGCAGGGGGGGGTGAGCTGAGCATGCCAGAGTACGGCCAGTTTCAGCACCTGCTTTTATTGCGGTCAAAATTGGGGCCATTGGGTCTTGCAAGCTCATTCTTTATGGTGAAGTTAAAATACAAGAGCAGGAATTTAAAGTGCAGGAAGAGAAAAAAACAAATAGCCCAAACAGTCAGTTACCTAACTCACCCTGAACCTTTAAAACCAAATTGCTTCAGGGAAAAAGGGTGCATTGAGGGTGAGTGGCTCTTTCGCTAGTCCTGTAGCTGTTGATGTGTTTGAGCTAACTTTGAAGTGGATACCTCCGCAATCAAAACTTAAATCAGCCACTTGCATTTCAAAATGAAAAAAAAAAATACAGCAACTGTCAGGGTTTACAGTAGGACTGCCTAGTCACTTGACTACAGTGCTTAGAAATAATACTGCTGGAGATTGTCTTGTTACAGTGTTATGTCACTTAAATATATCTACAGCCTGTCTCCGAAGTCAAAAATGTATTAGAACCTGTGCACTAGAGACTTTACAAGGCAAGTACAAAATTGCTTAGATGGTATACAGAGTTATATTTCAAATTTTATCTGCATCTTAAAATGGAAACTTTAGTCCATATCAATATATGAAGACATAAACACAATATTGTTGTTTTTTCTTTTTTTTTTTTTTTTGTTTTCATAGTGGCTTTCTTTCACTTTGTAATTTTTCTCCCCTAGACTGGTTGCTGTCAATGCTTTAGTTAAAAAAAAAATCAAATTTTAATCCAAGGCCAGATAAATATTCCTTAATAATCATAACTAAGGTTTCATGGTGACTTGTTGAGAGTCAAGTGTCCTAAGCACTTGAATGAGTTAAACATGTTTCACCATCACATTAACCCTAGAGGGTAAGTGCTGTAGTTTGTTTGATGCTTGAGTAAACTGAGTCAAAGAGTTTGTTTGGAACTTAAGAAACATTATCCCAATGGATCCAAAAACAACTAAATGGTTAAGGTGAAATTTGAACCCAGACTGCCGGGGTCCTAGATCCAGCCTCTAGCCTTAATCAGTCAACTTTATACAGAAAGAGAAAAGTTGAGAAGCTAAGACATTTATTAAGTATGTCATATATGTCACACACAAGTGAGGGGATCATCATTCTTCTTCCCAAAGCATTTGCTATTTGTTGTCTCTAACATGTGATGTGATCTGAATACAAGACTTAAAATGAGATCTATAGTTGGGTCCATGTGAAGTAGGGCAATGTGGTCTTAATACCAATCTTCTACAAACACAGCTCAAACTTTAGAATTTTTGCCTTTAGAGTAGTCATATCTCCCCCATTTTGAAACAGAATAAAAATTTAAGAATAAGAAACTCTAACCACTCCTTTTACCCCCCTCCTCATGATTAAACATTAACTGGCTCTAACTGAATTCCTGGGCATTTGAAAAATTGATTGACTTAACATCCATAATAAAAGTATGTGCTTCTCTGAGGTTGGTAGCTGCATCAGAAACAAACCTTTGCTGATGAGAAAATTCCCTGCTGAGAAAGCCAAACACCTTGACACCTGTCACCTGTGTCTTGGCCTTCTGCTGAGCCATCTTGTGGGGGCAGGGATGATTCACTGTGTCCTTAAACCAGCTATGGAAACTTAACAAGGTGAGGGGCCAGAGGTCTGGGTAGAAATAGTTAACAATATTTACAGCAAGCCAACCCAACTCCAGTGAGAAATTCCACCAAGGACAATGAGAACTTTCAAACAAGAATAATATATAAGGCCAACCTTACCCTTTTGAAAACACAGCCTTTGTCTACTTGTGTTAGTGTAAGCATCACAGAAACAGCCTGGGGAAAAGACATGACGAGCTGGTAGGAAGTGTTGCCCCAAGTGCTGTTTGAACAGGTAGACAGAATCATGCCTGGTGAGCCCAAACAACTTGGCCCACACACTGACCATGAGGTGTCATGGTAGACAAAAACCATTAGGTCCTGACCAGTGATTGTCTATAGTTTCCTGGAGGGAGAAGGCTTAGTTGCAGTGTAACCAGCATGCCTAGGAGCAACACAGTCCAGAACAAGTAGATCCCACCTCATGGACCTATCTTTCAAAAATCTCTTATCAACCCCTTTTAAGGAACCAGGATAAATTCTCCTCCCCTGCACTAGCTCCCTCATATATGAGTGTCTCAGTAGCCTGATTCAACTACAACTTGTGTTCCCTAATGAATTCTTTCCCTAGTGGAAGATTTCCTTTCTCCTACTAAATTCACTGTATGCCTGTTAAGGTGACATTGTTGAATTCATTTTTGAAGGACTCCAAGAACCCCTCTTTTTCCCCACAGGGTACTAAGATCTCAATTTAAGATTGAGGTCATTTAAAATCTTGAAATCCCATTTGGAGGAAAAGAGAGAGGAAACACATTGAGAAGGAGGAATGAAAAGTTATAAAGACAAAACAGTAAGATTGATGGATATTTAGGAAATCACTCCACCAAAGCACAGCTCAAGGAGAAGCAATCTGAGGTGGCAAGGACAAGGTGTGATGTCAAAAGATGATAACTGAGCTTGCTTAGCCTCTGACTTGGGTGTATCCATCTGCTACCTGTGAGGGAACACCAAAGGGATCTGGGACCTTGAAATATGGAGAATTTATTTTAAACAACTGCTGTGGAAAATTACAATGGGGAGTTAGCATATTGGTCTTTATTTATAATTTCTTTATGTTTCAATGAAGTTGCCACAGAAACCTTGTGTCATCTTGTACTACGCCTCAATTCGGTTTTGACAGTAGGCGTGTGGGAGGAAGGGTGCAGTGTGCACATGAGTTTTAATTAACCTCATGGTTGATAGATATGTAGGGGAACATTCTGTGTGTAAACTAGGTTTCCTGCTCTTTATCCCCAAAAGTTCAGTGAGGTACTTCTAAAAGTACCTGAGGAGGGTCTCCTTTTCTGTTCCAAAAGGAAATAAGTCACAGACCACAGAGCATCAGTTGTTTGCTCTGTCCCTTCCAGTGTGTTTTTTTTTTTTCCCAGTGGCCATTGCTGCTTCCTTTGGTGAATAAGCCCTTCCTTTCAATGGATGTGGATCTCTAGTCCAGGCAACTGGACTGTATTAGTATCATCGTCACTGTGGGCTGCCTTACTCCTTGCTGCTTTTCAACCACTGCCACTACTATGAGGTGACCTTGTCCAGGTCCCACTGTGTCAGGGTGCAAAAGAAATCACCTCATGCCCCTTTTCATTCTTCTTGGACTGGATGAGTAATCAAAACATCACCAGAGAGGTTAGCAAAGGGAAAACAATCAATTTAATAACATACATTTAGAGGATGAATGTGGCTGTAAATTCTAAAGAGTAATGGAATAGATCAGGAATATTTATTCTGTGTTTTGGGACCTTGGGTGTCAAGGACAGAGAAGGGGAGATATCACATGACAGAGAACAATAGGGTGACCTCATTCTTATTCTGAGAGTAAAGATGAGATCCTTAGCACATAGTGATTGATAAATCTAGAACTGGAGGAGGCCTCCAAACTCCATTCTTCTAGGTCATAAAAGGGAGAGCTGGAATTGTTTGTTTGATTAGGAAAAGGGCAGGACCACAGGCCATGACGGTCTCTTCCAATAGGGAAGGCTAAAGGGTTAAGGCAAGAACAAGAGCTTCTCCTGTCTTTCAAGGCTCTCCCTGCTTGAGGGAAAAATGAGCTGTATCTTCTGAGTAATAGTAACAGGCTCACAAGGTCTTGACCTATCGCTCGTTCTCACATCAAGGTGACAAGAGAAAAGTCTGTCTTACCCTTTTGGGGTTCCTGACCCCACAACAGTCACCCAACTCAGCTGAGAGGTCTTAACACCTGGGGCTCAGAACCCTAGGCTTGTGTTGTAAGGTTAGAGTGTTAGCATCTGTAAGATTTCTGTGGGGTTTGTGCACTCGTTGTGTTGGTCTCAATTTCTTCTGAAAAACAACTGTTTTCAGCTTTTGTTTGTTTCAATACTTGTGGCTCTTCAGAAAACTGAATCCTGAATACACAGAGGGAAGGCACTGGTAGGTAAATCCGAGTAACTGTCATCCACTTAGATGATCTCTTCCCCTTTCAACACCTATGGTTTTAATAATGGCCCAAATGTACAGTTCCTGCTTCTGCTTCTTGTAGGATTTTTTTTGTTTAATTTTGTTTTCCAAGGCACTCCTCAGTCTTCAGTGTGAATGTACACCTGGGGGCTCACCCACCAGTTAGGGGTGTCATAGCCACACAGGGTGGGAGTGACATGCCTTGGGCTAAGCCGGAGTTGTTGCTAGATGACATCATATTATACTGTTTGCTGTTTCTGCTTAGGAAAAGAAATGAAAGAAAGGTCAGCCTCTTGTTGTTCTGTCAGTGCCCTTGTCATTGCAAATGATTTATCCCCAGGTATTGACAAGCCCTCCAAAATATGTCTCCAGAGAAAAAAAAGCACTTCCCCAGAGTTTTGACCTTAGAAGCTACTTCTGTCATTGTGTACAAGCTGCCTTTTAAAAGAGGGATAAAACCATGACTGCAATTCTTTCTCCCAGGCCTGGTTAATATCAATACTTCCTCAAGGTCAATGATATGGGTAGTTCCTGTTGACTTCTGGCTTGTCTCCTGAGAATGATGACGGCATACTCATTGGCCTCCAGTGAGTTTTAAGGATCACATGATTTTTGTAGAAAGATGTAGGCCTGCATGTGGGCCACCGAACACAGGACACAATCTCTCTTGGGCTTGTCTATTCACACTAATGGCTCAGGTTACTAATAACTATGCAGTAAGTACTCTCCTGATAAGGTGCCTTTCCCGCATTTGCTTCACCTTTTTAACTCCTCTGTGCAAGATACAGTGGGTGAACTCTTAAGTGAGAGTTTTATCATAAAGGAAATAAGAGAAGGCTGGAAAGACAGTTCCCTTGGAAGGAATTTCAGATTGTGCCTCCTATTGTTGCTAATCTTTAAGATGCACATGGGATTTTTCTTTTTCTTTCTGGCTTATTTTGCTGAGCATGATCCCTTCCTGCAAATTGCATGATTTTATCTTTTTGATTGCTGAGTAATATTCCATTGTATATCTGTACCACATCTTCTTGAACTAGTCATCTATTTTTGGGCATTTGGGTTGTTTCCACAGCTTGGCTATTGTAAAGAGTGCTGCAATAAATATAGGGGTGCAGGTGCCCTTTTGAATTAATGTTTCTGTGTCCTTTGGGTAAATACCTAGGAGTGGAATTGCTGGATCATATGGAAGCTCCATCTTTAGCAGGTTGTGGAATCTCCACACAGCTTTCCATAGTGGTTGGACCAGTTTGCACTCCTACCAGCAGTGCAGAAGAGTTCATAGCAGGAGTTTAGAAAACCTAAATAAGGGACCAGGAGAAAGACTAATTATAATAAAGTAAAAATCAAAATCAACAAGCAACTATAAATGAGAGACACACTACAGGGGGTGGGGGGGGAGAGTAGGATCAAAACAAGGTGGGGTGGGAATTTTATGGCAACTATAACTAAGATGAAAATGCATACATTGTGCAAAAATGAAAATTAATGTAAAATCTATAAAATTAAAAAAAAATGATAATAAAATAAAAAAAAAAGATGAACATGAGGATAAACTAGTATTCCAGGAAGGGGGGTTCTTCTCTCCGATATCAAGGCTCTGCACAAAGTTGGTTGGTAATGAGATTCTCCACAGTGGCAAACTGCACTGTCCATTCATATTTCTTTTCCACCTGTCCCCACAATGGTGTCTGTTTGCTCAGCCCACATGTAACAAGGCTGTGTTTGTAAGTCAGGGCCCATTCACTGGCTATCTATTTAGAAGTCTTGACAGAAAATCCCATGAAAAGCTCCTCAATTCAAATTCCTCTTTAATGACTTGCTCCATTCACCAGAGAGGCCCAGGGGAGGGTGCTTGGGGCTTGACTTCTTCCACTATGGGAGACAAGAAAGCATTTTTTATAAAGCTCCTGACGTGCCATGATTATTAAACAATAAGTCATGAAAAATGATTGAATCTGAGTTTTTTTTTTAATGAAACCTTCATCTAGTTTTCAAAATATGTTCTCTCCAATTATCAATGGTATGTTTTCAATTTGAAATTGAATTGCTTTCTTTGCTTTCCTTTAGGCTGCCCCCTCCCCCATAGAGGGGGTGAGTCAGTTGCTCGATTGGTTTTCCCTGGATGTATTTCAATATCATATTGGGAGAGAATTACATTTGTAGTTACACTTGCTAACAAAGCCAGAGGACAATTTTCTATTATGTAGATTATATGGCTGGAGTGGTGGCTTAATTAGTTTAGGTATACAGAGCATAGGAAAATATATTTTTGTGTATTTGATTCTCCCTTTCTTTTTGTCGCTCTCTATTTCTTAGTTTGTAGAAGAAATCCATTTGGTCTTACATAATTAGCTATGCAAACATTCCCTAATAAGTGCGCAATATATGGCAACATCACAGTAAAGCAAAACATGATGGTTTCTTAGCCCAGCTCCAGATTTTAGCTTTCTTGAGTAACTTTGTCCAGACTTGCACACTCAGAGTTGACAGATTTCTCCAGAAACACTCTAAACATTTTGTACTTTCTCTTTCATATCACTCATCACAGTCAGGAATAACATTTAATTCTTGGCCCTCACCCCCTTGTAGATCTTGTCATCCATGGGACCAAGGACCGTGTCTGACATACTGGCAACTCTCTGCCCAGAACAGCACCTGGCAGGTAGTCTTTGCCCAGTGAGGAGTGAATGAATGACTAATTCACAGATGACAATCTTGATATCTCTCAAGAACCCCTTACAGGAGTTTTTCCTAGGAGAAGTAGAAAATAAATTGAACAACCCACAGTGAAGAGTCAATTAACCATTCAAATCTTTCTCTTAGATCTTTGTTGTCAATATTAAATCTACACGAGTGCCAGGTAATCAAGTGAAAGGAAGATAAAAGCAACTTTCCATCCTCAGTTAATTTAAAAATGAGTAGTAGTGATAGAAAAAGTAGAAATGTTGAATGTTAAGAAAGAGAGAGAAGTCAAGGGCTCTGATCTTTCAGGCAAGAGATGGTGACCTTATAGACAAGGAATTCAGGAAATCATGAAACAGTTTTGAGGATGAAGCAAATGTTTATGCTTCAAACAGAGCATTTAAGGAAGTAACCAAAATCTCAGGTAGCAAGAGATGCGATATTTTCACACACAGTTTTGCAAAATCAGTGTAGATATCAAAAGTTCCATAATGTATAAACATTAACATTTTAAATAAAAATTGGATTAGTGTGACTGATTGCTTTTGTTCCACTCTAATTTGGCATGGCCTTGGTAGCCAATTTTAAGGAAACAAGCATTTTGCAAAGACATAGGAGGATTGACCTGATAGCAACCTGTTATGGGGAACCAGAAATGGCCTGATTTGAACCAAACAAAGCAGCATAGGATGAGCAGTAGTGAGATTCTAGAATGTATATCAGAAATTTAGGTCACAAACAAAGAATAAAGACTTATTGTGAACAACTGAGAATCTCTGACTCAAAATTTGGCATTGTTATTTAAGTAGTGGGGGGCTGCTGAAGATTTCTGAGCAGAGTGACATCATATTAAAAATAATGATAAATATGTTTTTAAAAATCCTGCAGAAAGCTTACTCTGACAACAGGAGGGAGATCTCATGTATTGTTTTTGTCTCTTTCTTTAATAAGCAATTTATCAGGAGATTGCATCAATTTGTGCCCTTTGAAGTGCATCAAATTCAAAAACTGAATTTGTTATTTGACCTGAATATTTACTAACTTTGTTTAATCCAACCCATTTATAATAACAATGGAAATTCCAGGGACGCCATATCTCCTTGAGAAAGCACTCACTAAGGAGACAGTGCTTAACCACCACTGCTTGAGGTTCTTCGGCCAGGGAACAAACCTGCGCTGCAGAGCCTGTGGGCAGCCTTACAGCCCAGTGCTCAACCTCTGCACCACCAGGGGAGGCCCCTCTCCCTCATTTTTAAATGTTGGCTTTCTTCTCCAGGATGTACTAGCAGCTTCAAAAAGTTGCATCCACTCTTCTTTTCTTTTTAGATGTTCATCTATTTTTGGTGACATCCTCTTCCTGTTAAAGTCTTTTCTGTGTACCTTTAGAATTAAAGGTATCTTGGAGAGATCAACATTGCTTTCTTACTTTCAATTTTTATGTCATTCCACTGTTGAAACCTACTTAAATAGATTTTGATTGAAGTTAAGTATTTTCCTGTATGTTTTTGTGAACTGTAAAGTGCATTGTTGTACAGAGTCAAAGATGAATTTTGTGATTTGGTAGGAGCAAAAGGCACCATGTCTGCAACTTACTCTCAACAAGTTAGCTAAAACCAAATGCAAATGAATAAAAATAACGGTAGAGAGTAAAGGTAGTAGAAGTGAAGTATGTAGAGTTAGAAAGTGGAAAAGAAAAATAGCCAGTGCCAACCACTGGTGAATGTAGGTGAAGGGCATGGAGGAATTTATTGTTCTTATTTTGCAAATTTCTTGTAAGTATGAAATGACTAAAGACAGGGGAGAAGAAGTCTATTCAGAGAGACTTATGGTTAAATTAGAAACTCTCATCTGATAATTGGGAGCAGTTTTTGATCATTTGATTAAAGAAATTGGTAAAGTGAGGATATTATAAAAAAGAAAATGTTTAACACCTAACATAAAAGACTATTCACTAATGTATTGTTATTAGGACATGGCTTTTCTTAGAGCTTCTTTATACCACTGAAAACTGAGTCATCATGCATGCGTAAACCACTCCTTACTATAATATTTAATTCCCTTTTTAGTTTCCCTCAACTAGAACTAGCATTTAAAAAAAAAAAAACTTTCAAAGCATTTTGAGAGTGAAATGCATTTATTTATTTATTTATTTATTTTTCATGATGTTTTTCCTCTTCTTTTCAGGTTTTTCCCACCCACATCAACACAATAACAAGGCTTTTAGCAACTCACTAATGTCAAGTCTTAATAAAGCATTCAATTTGGTTTTCATAGAAATGAGATTTTTTTATCTTCATTTCACCCATTTACATAATATTTAAAATATTATGATTACTATTTAATTGGAATTAAATGCCCTCATTACAATAATTAGTACATAGGTTTTAGGAAAGTATACAACTGACAAGCAGGCATCTAAGCTCAACGAGCAGAGCTATTGGTGTCTTGCATAGTAGAGCAACATGCATAGTGTTTAAGGAGCATAGGCAGAACAGAATCTAGAACACCTGCTAGACCAGGGATTGCATTAAGTTGAGGACATTGAATAGGGTCTGTATGACATTCTAATTTTGTATTAATAGCCAACAGAAATTTTTATTTTATTTTTAAAAAATATGTGCTTATTTATGCATTCAAGAACTGGGACACAGCCCAGAGGTGTGGGGAGCGGGGGTGGAGGGGTGAGAGAGGATTCACCAGAGACAGAACAGGGAACAGAAGAGGCAGACTGACTGAAATACACTGCTGAGGGGAGCAGCGGGTGAGGCAGGAAAGATTTGCTGTGCCATGTGGGTAGCTCTCTGAATGGCCGGGAATCTAACTCATGCTGCAGAGGCTGATAGCTTCACAGTTCTGTGCTTAACCCCTTGCACCACCAGGGAGGCCCACCACAAAACATTTTTAAATAAAAGATGTTTAACTTCTATTATGACTTTCCAATGGTGAGCCATAGTAAAATTCAAATCCCACTACCTCCCTTGTCCCTCTGTCTTTCCTTTGTGGCCTCTTCCCCACAATAAGTAAGTCATAGATTGGAGACCGGGAAATTGAATTTTGTTGGCAATGCACCAGTGACATCTTTCATATGAAGATACACAGTACTGATATATTGGGTCTTTCCAAAGCAAGCATAAATGCAAGATTTGCTAACTAAGCTCATAATACCTGACCCCATTGTACTACTGGAGATTCTGGCCAGCTTTGGGTAACTTGTGATGCTGAGAAGGAGTTTCAAGTGGGAACAGGGAGTAGAGGAATTCATAGAGAGGTATTCCCTGACCCAACACCACTCTTCTCCTTGAAGGTCTATGGATTCAGAAAAGGGAAGACAGAAAATTGGAAAGAACCCAAGAATTGTTGATAAAAATTGACATAACAATCCACCATATTGAATAGGTGATCTCAGTGTTAGATTTGTCCGAGCGATGATAAGTCCAGGACACAAGGATTTTGAGCAGAGTTTTAAATTTTTTGTATTTGAGAGGAGCTTTGAAATCATAGAGGAAAAAACATGAAAATGAATCTCCAAGGCCCTGAGTAGACACAATGGACTAAGTGCATGGTAGGATATTAAATAAGTTAATATAAGTAAAATTAGTTAATATTTTTTAAAGATTTATTTATTTATACAAGAACTGGGGTACAGGCCAGATGTGTGGGAGGGCAAGATGAATCACCAGAGACAGAGTAGGGAGCAGAACAGGCAGATCTACTGAAATTCGCTGCTGAGGGGAGCAGCAGGTGAGACAGGAGAGGTCCGCCAGCTGGGGTCAAATTGGCAGTTTACAGCACTGTGCTCAACTGCCTGCACCACCAGGGAGGTCCTAGTTAATATTTTGGAGAAGATTCCAATGTGTTAATGTAAGCAGTTCTACATTAGTTTCATATTGTATAGGTCTAATGCAGATCTCCAGTAATTAAAATCACCCTTACTAACTTTAGCCTAAAATTAAAACTGTGAAATGTTAGAAAATTGTTTCTCTAATGACTCTTTGAAATCTATAGCTTGAATTTAAATTCTTCATGTAGCCCCCAACTCCCACTGGGTTTTATTTATCTGTGTAAACCCGGTCTGTTCATGGTTCCCTCATTTCTGCCAAAATTATTTTTTATTCCACCTAATAAAAAAGTTTCTCCAATGACTGTGCATTCATTATGTTCTTGGAGAACTTACGCCATTGCAGATAAATTCAATCAAAACACTGTTTTTACATAATTGAGCTAGAATCTGATTTAATATATTTACCAATCACCATTCCTTCTTCTCTTGGTCCAATAAAATAAGTTCATTTCTCTTTTATATGGTAGTCACTCATCTATACAAAGTTATCAAGTTCCTTTAAACAGATGTTGTTATATTTGAAAGAAAAAAAATTCTGGAAACTTTAGTACATTAGTAAACAATATTTAGTTATTTGAAAAATTCAATGGTTATAGTTAGAAATACAGATTTAGTTTCCATTCAGGCAGCCTTTGCATATTTCAGTATGCTTTAAATTTCAAAGTTTAAGAAGGACCAATAATTGTCTTTATTTTTCAAAATACTTTTTCTTCCAGTGTTGATGATTCTGTTTCCCCTTTTAACTATTTGTAACATATAGAAGGGACAGATTTCCCTTTGAAATAGAATGAAACTTAGATATAGCAGCTACTAATGATCTCAAAGATGTTATGACATTTTGAAGTGGCCCAGTTGGTTGAAGAGATTAAGAATAATGAGGTACAATTGTATGGGGAATATAATCAAAATAATAATGCATACATTGTGCAAAAATGAAAAATGATGTAAGAATTATATAAAATAAAACATTAAAAAAAGAATGATGAGGTATGCAATTGTTGCAAAGTGGACAAAGGAATGTTGTGCATGGATTGATGCATTGTAGCATCAGTGGAGATTCTCTGTACTGTACTTGCTTAGTGTTATTTGAAAAAGCCTGATAGTCTTATTTTCACCAAACTCTTAAACCTATTACCTACTCTTAATTTGTATGTGGTTCAGAGAGAATTAGAAAAGTAATTGATCAAGAGAAGAAACATTTCTTTGTGTTTTAATGTGGCTTAGTTATTGATGAGCTATATGTTCAAAAAAAGAGTTTGACTGTTATCAGTCACATAACAATCACTGATTGTTATGAAGTATTGTATAAACTTGTTGTCTATACAACTTTTTACCTCTCATTGTATCAAGACTCTATAGTAAACATATAAAGAAATATTTCCATTTATCTTGGAGCTGGGGTTGGGATCATCATCCAGTATAAATTGGCCGATAGATTTCAGCAAGGGTAAGAACATTATTTCATATTATCTCATAAATGTTTGTTTTTACTTGTTTAAAAAGCACAATCTAAGCTTTATTCAAGAGCAATCTAAGTTCCTTTTTTTCCTCACACTCCCCAATGAGCTATTTATTTTATCTTGGGCAGATGTATTGGGAATTTGTTATGGAGTCACCAGTATGTTCACATACACTGTTACCTAATAAATGTGTAATAGAAAAAAAAAAACGGAATACTATGAGCCATATTAATTTCCTGTTTTAAATTATTCTTCTATGGACATGCTCATAGTTTCAGAGGGTAGTTGTACTTTTGTAAGGACTTATGAAATAAGAAAAAAAGTCATGCTAAAGAATTTGTTTTTGTTTGTTTCTTGGCTAAATCCCAAATTGAAGTAAGTTGTTTTGGATTTGATCCTAGTTTTCATTTGTAGGCCTCAAAAAAAGTGTGGCATAATTTGTCACCAGGGGAAAGCATGTATAGGAAATGCGAAAACAGGGCAGCCACCACGACCTCTTTGGAAAGAGAGATATTGTGGCTAAAATACAAAAGTAATGTTGGTCCCCTAAGATCTGAGCACTGAGTTGCTGTTTCTCAAAAAACTGTAAAATAATTTGCTATTTTGTAGAAGAATGGAAGGAATATTGATCATCACTTCAGTTTTTCACCTTCTCTTAGCTTCTTTTCCATACCAGGTTCTGGAATAGAATGTTCCAGAATCTTTTAGGAACATGGGATTTTGAATTATTGATGGATTTTCTTTGGGAAATGTCCAGCAAGCATTAGAGTAAAATCTGAGCAGTGCAGCTCAACGTGGCCTAGGTGTTTCTCATCCTGGGCTACCTCTCTGGTAACCCCCTAGAACAGAGTTTAGAGAAAATAGCATCTGAACCTGCCTAGAGTTGCGGTGAAATCATTCAACCCCGTCAGTCGCAAGCTCTTCCCAGAATCACTTGAGTATAGTCAGGAAATGGGTTAAACAGTAGGTGAAGGTGTACCATTAAATAAGAAAGTGAAAATCAAAATCAACAAAAAACTATGAACCAGAGACACTTTTTGGGGGGTGGGGGGCGGGAGGGGAGGGATTGGGGTCAGAATGGGGGGGGTTGCAATTGTATGGGGAATATAAAAATAAAATTTATTATAAAAAAAAAAGTGGACTGAAATTAGTGAGACTTGATATTCTCTCCTCTGTGATGTTGCGTCTACAGATCATGCCCTAGAGGAAGTGTTGGTTTAAAGTCATGGAAAATAAAATGCCTAGTACAAGGTTACTTGCTTAGTCCTCAGCTTCTGTTTTAAAAATGTCTATTGTCCTAAACATAAAAACTTGAAGATATGCTGTATTTCTTTTAAGTTAATTATTTTATAGTTATAAAAATGAAAATAAAATATTACGCAGTACTCTAAAAGAAAAATAGAGCACCTGAAACCAGTCACTTGACCGTGATTTCACTTAAGTGTCTCATCTTGACCCACATGCATGGGTGTTCTTCATCACTGAATCACAAGTATTTTATTGTGCTTTCTGCCTGATTTTGTCTCCCATTGTATGACCTATTGGGTCATTAGGTAAAATATATTAGACAGTAAAACATAGACCAGATCATGTATGTTCCCCAGTGCCATTAATATATTTTTTAAAGATTTATTTATTTATACAAGAACCGTGGTACAGGCCAGATTGTGGGAGGGTTAAGAGGATTCTCCAGAGACCGAGTAGGGAACAGAACAGGCAGACTGACTGAAATACTCAGCTGAGGGGAGCAGCAGGCAAGACAGGAGAGGTCTGCCTCGCCATGTGGGTATCTCCCTGGCTGGCCGGGATCGAACCTGTGCTGCAGAGGCTGTGGACAGCATTACAGTGCTGCTCTCAACTGCCTGCACCACTAGGGAGGTCCTGTAATATTTATAAGTTCATTTCAGAAGGTCACAAAATTAAGCTAAAATTTGATGGTCACAAATTAATTTTTGACAATGCTCCTAGTTTTTGAATACTAGTCTCCAATTTTCAACTATTTTGGATAATTCTATAATGCTGTTCCCCCTCCTTTGAATTAGATTTTCAAGATAAATCTTAGGGTGGAAGAGTGTAGACATTTCACGGTTTTGAATACCTATGACTCATGCCAATTTACAATCATGGCAACCATGTGCAGGGGTTCTATCAGTAGCTAGATATTGTATTTTTGATGCATTTGTTTTATTAATCACCCAGGCTGATATTATTGGGAAAAATCAGTGTCAGAAGAGGGATTGCTATACTCAGACCCTCACCTGCTCAGAACCTTCACAAATTATATGCCTTTAATTCATTATTTCACTAATGATTAAAAACATTTTGAGCTTCAGAGACTGTGGGCATGATGACTCAATTACCCTTATCCTTGTTAATTCTCTTTCCCTGCAATAATAGTTTTATTGGGATACATTATGAAACTTGTATAACCATAAATAGCCATGGGTCATACTGCATTCTGCAAAGTACAAGTTACTTTGACATATAAATCTAAATGAAAAATGAGACTATATGCACATTTTAACATTAAGAGAAGGTGACAATTTTATTGTATTTTTTTCCTTTGTAAAATTTTCTCCATTGTACATTCTTGTAAATGAAATGTGGTAGGCTATAATAACCAAATGGAAATCCATCTTTCTTTAGGATAAATTATTTGATTAGTCAGTTACTCACATATAACCCAAACAATCTTTGCTTTTTTAAAAATGGAGAGGCAATGCATACCTTGGACAAAGATGAATGGAATTCAGCAACAAAATTGATTCATCTAAAATCCCAGGTGGATTGAGTGAGTGAGACTGCATATCTCAGCTCTTTCTCTGTGTGACGTTGTTTCTCTCTTACTCAGTGACCTGGATTCTTGAGAGGGAGCCCTTTGTTTTTTCTTCAAGTGATTTTTGTTTTTGAGGCTTAAACATTGGACCAAAGCCTGGGGACTGTGAGTGTAAGTAGTGCATTCTCTTTTTGGAAATAAATGGGTAGATACTTGAGAATAATCCCAGAGCTAAGAATAACTTGAAACTGCCTTTCGAGATTGGCCTGGATTTTAGTCTTTTACTCACTAGGAAGGTTTTTTAAAATGGAGTAACTATGTTTTGGTTCCATTCAGAGAGGATATCGGGGACTCACAGGGAGGTACCCTGTTCATTTGTCTCTAATTTTGCAAAGTTCAGAATGTATGTATGTGTGCATGCTTGTGTATTTGTATATACACATGCATACTTGTGTATTTGTATACTTAATAACATTAGTGACTTTTTTTTAGAATTACAAATTAATGCACACTCATTGCCAAAAGTGTGTGACATTAAGCTATAGAGACCATAAAGTGAGAGTTTTCTTCTCATATGTACTCCACTAACACTTAAAAATAAGTGATATTCAGAGTTCTGTGTATTCTTTCCAGAGATTTATAACGTGTATATCTAAATATGATTTCCTAAGAATGGATTCATACTAATGTGCTTTTCTTCCATTTACTATTATAGCAAAGTACATTTTACCTCACTATAGTATACAAAGTCATAGCAGGTAATTGTGAAAATATAGATAAGGATAACAAATAAAAGAGATGTGCCTGTTTTCACATTCCTAGCTTTCATTCATTTGTATTTTTTGAATAAAAGTTGGATCACTCCATATATATCGTTAGGATTTTTTTATCCTAATATATTTGTACATTTCCCTTAGGATTAAATGTTTCTCTATGAAGTGCTATGTTCTGGCTGGTTATTAAAAAAAAATGCCAGAATTTATTTAGCTCATATATTGTTGGGTATTCTGGTTGTTTTTACTATTTTTAATAGTATAAGTGATTTTCATATCCACACAAACATATCTATGTATATGTTTACTGATTCCACTGTTTCCTAAAATTGCAATTGCTGACTCAAAACATTTGAAATTTGCTGAAATATAACTAAATTCCACTCCTGAAAAAAGAGTTTTAATTTTATTCTCCAAGGAGTAATTCACAAGAGCACCTGTTTGTGAAGAGATTATTTTTAGACTCTGCTATGGTCCAAAGGATTAATTGAGATGGTACATAAACTGTGGAATGAGCTTCAATGTTACTGAACCACTAATTTAAGATTAAATAGTTACAAATTTATCACTGGCATAACTCTAGCTAAGAATTACTTGTCAAAAGTGATTTGGTGAGTCTCTAATACAAAAATATCAAGTATAAGATATACACCTAAAATAGTATATTGAATGTAAAATATATTATTAAATGTAAAAATCACATTTTAGCACATTTTAACCAACTTGTCTATCATTGTACCTATATTAGGATAGGCTGCTAGTGTGCTGGAATAACAAATAACATCAAAATCTAAATGACATAAAAGCCAAAGAATATTTTTTTTGATTTATGTTACTGTTAGCTGTGGTTCCCTATAGCTCTTTTCTTTTCTTTTTTCTTCATTTCTCTGGATTAAGGTTGGTACACAAAATAAATAAATTGAAGTTATGATTTCAAGCCCTAGAAATTTGATTTTTTTTTAAATAATAAATTTTATTTTTATATTCCCCACACAATTGCAGCCCCCCCCATTCTGACCCCAATCCCTCCCCTCCCGCCCCCGCCCCCCTAAAAGTGTCTCTGGTTCATAGTTTTTTGTTGATTTTGATTTTCACTTTCTTATAGTTATTCATTTTCCTGGTCCCTTATTTAAGTTTTCTAGATTCCTGCTATGAGTGAGACCATCCGGTATTTTTCTTTTTCTTTTTGGCTTACTTCGCTGAGCATGATCCCTTCCAGCGCCATCCATGTTGCTGCAAATTGCATGTGTTTATCTTTTTTGAATATAGCTCTTTTCTAATCCATATTCTCTCTGGAACCCAAGCTGCAGAAGTTTTATTGGGAATATCACTGATTTTGTAGCAGAGAGACAAGAGGTGTGGTGCAACCACAAATAAACTTATGCTCAGAAGAGATACACATTACTTCTTCACAATTCATTAGTCAAAGTGAGCCAAATAGCCATTCCTTGCATCAGTGGGGTAGAGGAATATAATTGTCCTACTAGAAGAGGCAGCATAAGTAACATCGCCAAACCCACTATCAACTCTGCAGGAGATTTTAATTCTCTCCCATGAAGGAGCAGCAACTATTTTAGACCAGAATAAAATCTTCCTCTTCTTGATTCTGGAAGGGGATGAACATTTGGAAAGTTTTTGTCATGATGCAGTGCTATATTGCAACATTAGTATAAGCCTCAGTTTGCTAAAAACAACAACAAAAAGAAACAAAACCTTTTCATTCCCTTGCACTAGAGTTAAGCTACAAAATGAGTGATTTCATATGAATGAATTTCTATCAGTATTCAGTACTCAAAGGATGCAAACCTTTGTCTTGTTCTCACAGATAGGACCCATCTTTTTTTCCTATTGCTTTTGGACAATTTTTTACATTAAAAGAAAGGTCTGCTGCAGAGTAGCTGTTCAAATGTGATTTAATGCAAAGTCCCTTTTCTGTGTCTAGCACTGTTCTCTGCTGTTTGGGAGAGAGTAGGGAGAAACTTTTTAGGGACTCTGCAATTTTATATGAAAAAAAAAACTATATTTTAGCTTTTGTGTTAGTTGAAAAAAAAAAATCCCTTCTTATAAAATCCATTTTCTCTGTGGATGTTCCTTCTCTCATTATCAAGAGCAGCTCCAAAGAAAACTGATCTGATAAAATGCTACCACATTGAATTTTGCAGTTTAAATGTTTCATGTTGGAGAGATTCTATATAGCCCAGTATTAAATGGATGGAGGCACAAGAGATTCTTAGCATGTCTTAGGAGGTAAAATGTCTAGGAGACAAGATGACAGTCGTGAATATCTAAGGACATATGTATATGTGATATGATTGCTGACTCTTAGTTTTTATTTATCACCCATGTGTATCATGCCTAAAATAGCAGTCCATCCAATTCCAGTGTCTGAAGTCAGTTGTTTCTCACATCTTTTACTAGGTGGTGAATATAGTCTCTGGCTCATTGTATAGCTTGAATACAGATATCCTCCAGATTTCTAAAGTTTGCATTAAGCCACTTCAGTTTTAGGAAAGACTTACATTGGTAGCTTTTTTTGCCAACAGAAAGAAACCCAAAGAGAATTTTCTTTTTTTATGGCAACGGACAAAAAGCCAAAGCAGGGCCTCCCTCGTGGCGCAAGGTGTTAATCATAGCACTATGAAGAAATCAGCAGCCTCTGCAGCATGATTTTAATCTCCTGCTGGCCAGGTAGCTACCCACATGGTGCAGCAGAACTTTTGTGACTTGCCAGCTGCTCCCCTCAGCAGTGTATTTCAGTCAGTTTACCTATTCTGCTCTCCACTCTGTCTCTGGTGAATCCTCTCACCCCCACCCCCACACTTCTGGCCTGTACCCCAGCTCTTGTATGCACAAATAAATAAATCTTTAAAAACAAGTCAAAGCAGTGTTCACTGTTGATTTTGCAGCAACCCTTCTGGAGGAAGGGAGCACCCTGAAATCCCTGTGCTCTTTCCTGGTGAATTAAATTATATAGGCTGTGTGTTTATTATACCATTCTTGGTTTTGGTAGTGTTACCTTAAGGTAGTGTTACCTTAAGATTTATGTGTTATTTGGTATCATTTGGGAGGTTATTTGGAAGGTGGGGGGTGCTGGTAATGTTCCAAAATTTTCCCTTGTGAACTAATGGTAATTGCTTCTTCACTTGCCATGATTTGGGCCTATGAAAGGTTTCATAGGCAGCTTTGCTTTTAGATAACCAGCGAAAGTTCTACTAGAAAATCCCAAAAGTCTTTAAATCATATTTTTAATGTGCTCACACCTTGTCATTGCTATCATGAATTTATTCTCTTGCATATGAACAGGTTTTCACAGAGGTTAATTTATTTTCATTTTAGCTCTGAGTCACACTGAGATAATAGAGGATAGCTTTGTAGTTTACTCTCTTAGCTCTTTGCTAGAATTTTTGCAAAGTTGGCAATCAGAGTTTTTTGTATCACTTGTCACTTAAGATAGCAGAGATACTTTGTTGCTTAGAAGTATTAACCCTTGTTCTGCCCAGAATCCAGGAAATACTAAGTTCAAAATCATCAGGGACAATGTCTCCTCATGATCTAGTTCTGAAGTTGATGATGATACTTCCCTTTTCACTGAATTATACTAAGACCTTCACACTTTTTGAGGTTTCTCTGTAATGCTAGGTCTGTAATCATTGAAGTTTAAACAGATCTACAGTTACAAAATTTCCTCCAGAAAGATATAGGGGAAACAAATAAAGGATCAGGAAAAAACATAATTAAAAAAGACAAAGCTGGCAGGTGACTATAAATCAGAGACATTCTGAACGGGAGGAGAAGGCAGAGAAATTAAAGCAGGGGGTGGGAAGAGCACAAGGGACTATGATGATGGTTCACAGGTGACTTAGTAGTGGGAATTTTATGGGGACTATACCTGAAATGATAGATTAAAATACATCATTGTGTTTCAAAAATATTAAAATATTAATATTAATAGGAATTTGAAAAGTATGTGTAGCCTGGATATCATGACTTAGAAAGTCATCATAGCCCTAGATTACTCTTTTTCTGTGTGACCAGGATGGGGGTATAATGTTTATTGTCACATTTGGTAGCTCATAGGCTATAAGATGGCTATTCCACCATTAATACATCTTGTACAAGTAAGGACAACATTCCCTTGTTTTCCTGCATGCTTTTTATTTCTTTAACTTGCTATCCTGCACTGACTAAGATTCCTAGTACTATGTGAGATAAGAGAGGTGAATGCTTGTCCACATACTTTTTGAAAAAAACAAAAAAACAAAAAAACCTTTGGGATCCAAACATATGACAACTATCAAACTGAAACCTTATTTTGGAACTTACTGTCTCTCAATTCCTACCCCATGTGTTCATTTCACAAGGAAAAACTGAGTGAAAAAGCACTGTTGTTCCTGGCATGAAGTCTGAGTGGTAAGCCAGATAGATTAAAAAACAATTAAAAAGAAATAGTGAAGTGAGTGGATGTCCTTGCTTTGTCCCCAATCTTAGGGGAAAAACATTAAATCTGTCATTGTAATATATGATCTAACCTGTAGCTATTTTTGTAAATAATCAAATGGAGAAAGTTCTCTAGTCCTAGTTTCATGAGAGTTTTTATGATGAGAAAACACTGAAGTTTGTCAAATATACTTTTCTGAATTGATGTAATAATGCAAGTTTTTTTTTCTTCTTTGGCCTAAAATATGATGGATTATATTAATTGCTTTTTGGATACTATGCTAGACTTGAATTTCTGCACTATAGTACTTATTTGTAGTGTATCATTCTTTTTATGTATTGTTAAAATCTATTCACAAATCATTGATCATGTTTTTTTTTTTTTTTTTTTTTTTGCATGTACATTCATGAGCGATATTGGTATGTAATTCAGGTCTCTGTTAGGTTATGGTATCAGAGTAATACTGGCTTCATAAGCTGATGTGAGAAGTATCCTCTCCTCTTCTATTTTCTAGAAGAGATTGTGTTGAGTAGTAATTATGCAAAGTTTTGTTAGAATTCGCTGTTCAAACTATTGGTCTAAGATATTATTTTTTAAGATTTTTCAAAATTACTAATTGAAGCATTGGATAGTCACTGAACTGTTAATATTGCTTATTTAATATTTGGTGATTTGTGTTGGCCATGGCTTCTTTTTTTGAGAATTGGTCCATTTCATCTACATTATCAAAAATTTATGTGTAGAGTTGAGCATGGGGTTTCTGAATTAGAGTAAAGGTAACAATAGAAATTACACATTGTTAGGACTGGATTGTAATTCTCCACCTTTGAATCCAGTATTTCCTTTTTTGAACTATGACAAGTTATTTATCTGTATATTTACTGATTATACTTTCTCATAGCTTACAATTTTCATGAGGACAGATTATATCTCTTTTATTCTACCAATGATTAAAGCCTAGTAAAGAAGCAGGAATAGGCTGTACCTCAATCATTTTTTAATATGAATAGCCCAAACTTTAAGGGGCCTGGGGTACATCCTGTACCTCCCTTCTCTCATGCATTCTCCCCCCCTTGCAATCAAAATGTTGCTAAATAAGTACATATCACAACCTAAGGCATAAGGTATTTCTAATTTAGTTGAAGTGAAAGGGAAGTCATTAATAAGAATCATTCAGAAAAAAAAAAAATGATGTATACAGCCCAGAGAATCCATACTAATGAGTCAGGGAAAGGATTTACTCATGTGGGCTGAAGAAATCAAGGAATGATTCATAAAGTAAGGGAGGAAAAAAATGAATTCAGACTATTAAGCCAAGGATTAGGAGGAAAGAAATATCAGGAGCAAAAATGTGATTTTATGAGTTGATTCACACATGGTTGATGGTAATTAAAACTTCTCTTGCATCATCATGTATATGTATGCTTATTTTCCTATAATTATTGTTGAAAATAGATTATGTGTAGAAACACCTAAAAAAATGAACACCTAAAAAGCTATTTAGATGTTCATGGAGATGATATTCAATTGCAAAGAAAAAAAGTAAGAAAGGAAGGAAGGAAGGTAGGAAGGTAAGAATGAAAGAAAGAAAAAGAATCAAAAGTTCCCTATAGTTTTTATACTTCAGTCAATTTTTGGACCCTTAGTTTTCATCTTTGGAATAAGATAACTCCCTATGCGTGTGTGCACATGTACACACACACACACATCTGTTGTCTTGTTACAATCTGATTTGAAGATTGATTATATCTAAAAAAATAGCATTGGCATATTAAACATCAATTTGGTTTTCTTTGTTGTCATTCTGTCTATGTAATAACCAGATCAGACCATGACCAACATTTTTAATGATATTTAGTAAGCTCCATAGGCTTGGATTACACATATAATAATAACCAATGATGCCTTACACTATTGAAAATTATTAGTTTTTATTCACAGTCATTAACTTTAATTTTGTTGTTACTTTTGCTGAACAAAATATCAAAAATTCATACTCTACTGATGATATTCTTTTTATTTAAGGAATAAACATGATTATTTAAGGAATAATCATTTTACCCTGTGCTTATCACTTTCACCACTAGAACTTGGGCTGGGAGTTTCAAACTGGTGTGGCCATCTCTAATCTTTATTTGTTAAATAACAAGAAACTTTCCTAAGTTCTGGAGATATAATATTTCATACTAGATCCCTAAAAATCTATTAAGTTAATGTTGGAGAAGATAATGATAATCCAAGAGCTAATTAGAATTAAGCCACAGTACCAAGATGACCTCCCTCTTTGCTTAAAACATCCCTCTTTGCTTAAAACTATAGGAATCTGATCTTTATTTGAAGCAACCTTACTAGAGCTCTCACTTGGAGATGGAAAATACACCCCAGGGACTACCTGAGAATGCTCATCCTATTAAGCCTATGAGTTCCTTCTATTTGGGTCTCTGTATGGGGTCAATTTTCAGTGCTTAATTGTCTTATCTTCAAGTATAAAACAAAGTATATTTTCGTATGAACATTTAAATGGTCCTTTGTTATCTGCTAGAGATTTTACTCAATTTCAAATTTAGCAGTTGAATCAAAACTATCCAAAATACTAGAAACAGCTCTTTATTCTAAGAAAAACATAATTTTTTTTAGAAGAAACTCCTTAAATTAAGGGAAAAAAAGGAGGTAGGAGAGAGTGAAGCAAATTGTGAATGCAGTCGCAAGAAGGAAATCCACATTTTTCTTTAGGTATGCATGTTGCTTTGCAGAAGTGATTGATCATGTGATAGCTTTGCTATATAGGACCAGCACCATGAATTTTTCCATCTCTGATAACAGACTATATGTATGTGTGAAAATTATTCAGCCACATCAGGCATCACTAACATGGGGAAATCTGCAGGAGACTCAGGATCTCCTACTTGGGTGCCATATTTCTTATGTAAGGCATTTCTCTCTAGCCAACCCAGAGACATGTCACTTCATTCTCTGTATCTTGGACATGCTATTATTTTTTCCCTTACCACATTAGTTTCAACGTGTGTGTCTCCTTGTCCATATTCCCTATAGGGAATGTCAGTTCATTTAGGGATAGGGAAGAATTGTATTAATTATATTATCAATATCTTGCTATATACTCACCAACATTAGATACCAAATGAGGTGGCACTGATCTATTTTCTATAAACTGTCAATTCAAGTTTTTATTTTTCTTAGTTTCATAATGACATACACGTATAGCTCAATGGGTAGGTGAATGAATGGGTAGGTGGGTGGGCAGAGAGATGGATGGATGGATGGATGGATAGATAGAGAATGATTTGTAATGAAGTATGATGGGATTCATTGTGTGATGCCTCCATGGCAGATAATATGCTAGGAACTTGAGTTACACCAAACCATCCAACTATTTTTTTTTTCCCCTGGGATCTCTTTCATTTATTCAATTTAAATTCTGCAAATATAAACTGACTTTAGGAAAAAACAATGCCCCTAATAAGGTGGAACTAAATGTCTTGGTTATGAACCCAGACTAGTAGAATTTATTTGCTAGGCATTTACAACTTTGTGTTTTAGTGGTATTTCAGATGTAGTAGGAAATCAAGAGTGAAATAGGTGAATTGCTGTTTCAAACAACATAGTGTTTCAAACAATGTAGTGTTGGGAAAAAATCAGTGATTTTAATAAGTTGTGACTAAGAGTAAGTGTTCAGATTCTATATATCCAAGCTCCTTTCTCTAGAAATCCAGCCACATACCCTGAACTGAGCAGAGAGTTCTATTTTATTGATAAATAGACTGTAAGAATGAGAATTTAATACAGAATTAAAATGCAACTGTCTGTGGGAAGGTCTGGAGCAGAGGTTGGGAATGCATTTTTCAAGGTGGTTAATGAAGTGTGGTGTCAGAGGAAGCCAGTGGTAATTAGCAGTGTGTATATTAGGATGAGCATGGGTAAACTTGTCACCTCACACCTCCAAGGACCCAGCAGCATGGCGAAAGGTGAAGTACATAGGTGCCACTCTTACCCTTTGGTAGGAAAAAAAATGTGTGTGTAGCAGAAGGGGAAGAGCCTTTGGACCCCAGAATATTCATTGCTTACATTTGTCTGCTCATTTCCTATGTGAAATACCCTTTCACAGAACTGTTTTCATTGTTACAGCCATTTCCATAATTTTTACATTTATGATTGTTTACCATTATGTAGATTATTTGTGTATAGGTAGTAAACTTGGGTAGAACAGAAAAGAAAATTTCCTCCAGTTAAGGGAAAATGATCACTAATATTTTGGCATATTTTCTGCCCAACAACTTTCATGTAAGGGTTTTATTATTAACAGTTGTAATCTTGTGATGAGTACAGTTTTATCTGATTCTCCTTCTAATGTTTGGGCAGATTTTATGTCAGTAGAAATATAATGACTAGAGCTAACTTGCACTGCTTTCCTGCTCTATACACTTTATATACTCTGCTGCAATTATCACAGCAACATTAAGAGGCAGAGACTGTAACTATCTTCATTTGACAAGCAAGGAGATTGAGGCACAGAGAGGGAACCATCTTTTTTAGTATCACATGAATGGTCAATGCAGAATTGGCATTCAAAACCAGGTAGTCTAGTTCCAGAATCTGTACACTTTCACCTTGATATTAGACCAGCAACTGATCAACCTTCTGCATACTATTTGTAGTATTATGGATATGTCTATAGCATTCATGTTAATCTCTTTAAATATTTGAGACTTTGTGGTCCTGTGGTCTCTGTTATAACTATTGCACTATGCCATCATAGCACAGAAGCAGTAAATGGTCTGTAAATATATTCACCATAGTTACATAAGTGAACACTTTTGTATTTGGACAAAACATTACAGGCACAGAGGTTTGAATGTGTTATAATTTTCTTGGGTCACAGAATAGTATTTTTCAATCATCTTTTTTCCAGCCATTTCAAAATGACTCCCAAATTACAGACCAAATTAAAACAGGTTGAAGGCAGCTGTTTGTGGATATCTTTATCAGATTAATTAATGTTTTCAGCTTGAGGATGATATCCACAAACTAGTTTGTTGGAATTACTTGGTGTGCCTTGCCATGGACTAGTACTTGTTTTTTAAATTTTATTTATTTTTGTGTAGAAGAACTGGGGTGTAGGCCAGAGGTATGGGGGTGAGAGAATTCACCAGAGACAGAGTAGGGAGCAAAACAGGCAGGTTTACTGAAATACACTGCTGAGGGGAGCAGCAGGAAGACAGGAGAGGTCCGCTGTGCCATGGGGGTCACCTCCCTGGCCAGGGATCCAACTCAAGCAGGCCGTAGGAGTAATAGCTCTGAGACTTAATCCCTAGGCCACCAGGGAGAACCATAAACCAGTGTTTCTTGACCCAGGCTGGATATGAGTCATTTAGAAAAATCTTTAAAAATACCAATCCAATGTCCAGGTTTTATTCAAGATGGATTCAATCAGAATCTTTGGGAACAGGACATAGGACTGATTAGTTTTAAATCCTGTCCCAGGAGGTTGCTGATATGTGGCAGGTTTGAGGAGCACTGGCCTGCTCACAGATCCAGCTGTGCCACACTTCAGTGACATGGATGTGATCAGCCATTGTATTTTTCTCATCCAGTAAGAAGCCAAGTGTACCATTTCTGAGACTCATCTCCAGCCCTGTTTGACGTTCTGCCCATTTCCAGCGGAAGACTGAGCACGGCGTAGTCTATTTCCAGGCCTGCCATGAATATTTATACGTTGCCTGCATCTTTACAAATTAGAGAGCAGCGAGATGAATGAGAGTAGTGAATCAGAGAAGACACACAGTGTGATGCGGGCAGAAATTTACTATCTCATTTCTATTTAAAACCTGATGATTCAGAGAAGGAGGCAGTCCACATTCATTTTAGTAAATTCCTTAATACTCTCCAGCATGGCACTTTGGATTTTAACACTACTGGGGGTGACTTAATTTATTCCCAGGAAGAATGCCGCTCCATGTGTGCATGTGTGTGTGTGTGCGCGTGCGAGTGTGTGTGTGTGTGTATAAGTATGCATGATAAGCTAGATTTAAAAAAAATACAATACAAGGAAAAATGACTAGGTTAATTGTTAATTATTTTTGTTAAGCCTCCTTTCCCATGTTGTCTTGGTGATGGGGATGGACCTCTGACCCCTAATGAATAATTCTGAAGTCTGACAAAATGCTATTTGTTTCTAAATTGATTTTTAATGTTTTTGGTTTGCATTTTCTTCACTTAGTTAGCTTCCAACAATTATTCATTAGATGACTTTGCCTTTCCATCTTTCCCATGCTCAAGTTCAAAATAGATTTTACAGGAGACAAGTGTCAATATTTATTGTAGTGATGTTATGTTGTGACACTTCTGTACTAGAAGGGCACAGAAAACATGACAATACACTTTCATTTTTCTTAGTCTTTGATTATCTGGAAAAGTAGAACCATTTAAACACTGTCATTATAGTATAAGTACAACTTTTACTGTAAGTTTCCTATAATGTAGTGAGACCAAAGGTATTCCTGTTGCCTCCCAGAGGGTCTGCTTCCTTTGACTGAAGATCCTTTCTGAAAATAAATAAATAAATAAATATTTTAAAAATACAGAGAAGAGTGCTGGAATCAATTGCTTTCAGTCACTGCTCACAAGAGTGGGTGACAGAGATCTGGTGAAACACCAGTTGTCTCCACTTCAGCAACATCTTCTCTGGATCAGTAGCAACTCCACATGGACACTTGATGGATATGCAAATTCCAGTCTTCAATTGAAACCTGTGGAATCAGAAACTAAAGAGATGGGATCTGACAATCCTGCTCTAACAAGCCTTTGGGATGTATGCTCAAATTTGAGAACTGCACTGCTGAGAACATTCAAAATAACTGGTAGAGAGTTCAAGCTCCTCATTAATCCTGAAGAAAATCAACAAAGGAAGACAATCGTCACCAAATTTCTAGTTCTCTAAAAAAGATTCATATAATTACAGGCAGCATCTTCAACCTCACACATGAATTTGTAGCTAGTGGGCTATCATTTTCATTTTCTGTGGATAGTTAATTTTCCCCTGAAATCATGCTCCATCATCAGCATCTGGACTTGTACTATAGCAGTCACATCACTACTATGTGCTGCAGAAGTGATCTGGCAAGTAGGTCCACGCAATATCAGAGATTACTGACACAGAAGGGAAATGGCAAAGTAAAGGGAAAATTAATCTCCATTTTTTTAATAGCCAGTATGGAAATATATTTTCCAATGTTACTCTACCTAGAATTTCTAGAAGATCTTTAATAAGAAACAATACAGCCAGATATTTGTTCTTAAAGTTGTATCAGTGGGGTGATTTTAAAAATTGGGTGTAACTGCAAAGGTCCATAATGTATGGGAAATTTATGTAATTGATTTAAGGACTGTGGAGAGGATCATGTTTTTTAAATGCTTTGTTCTTTGCTGCAGTTCCATTTATCTCACTTATTTTATTGGGAAAATGTATTCATTCATTCAGTGAATATTTATAAATTGCCTACTACATGAATTAAGAAGACATGGTATATAAACGTAATGAAATACAGCTCAGTTACTGAAAATGGTCAACTCTTGCCTTTTGCCATTTGCGATGCCTGGATGGGATTATTCTAAGTGAGTTATGTCAGAAGGAGAAAGACAAATACCCAATGGTTTCACTCAGATGTGGAATATTGGGAAACAAAACAAAGGACTAGACAAAACTGCACAAAGACAAACCCTGGGAATATGACTATGGAGGATACCCGAGGCAGAGACTAAAAGATGAGAAATGAGATGGGTCCAGTGAACTCTGGTGAAAGATTATAGGTGTTTTGGTGAAGGGTGTATCACAGTGACACACATCTGAAGAACTGAGAACCTACACCACTAAATCATACATAGTGTTGTAAACCAATGATTCTTCTATTAAAAAATATTACAAAAATAGGGCCTCCCCTCTTGGTGCAGTAATTGAGCGCTGGGCTGTGAAGCTGCCCACAGGCTCTACAGCGCAGGTTCGATCCTGGCTGCTGGCGAGGGTCCCGCATGGTGCAACAGACCTCTCCTGTCGCACCTGCTGCTCCCCTCAGCAGTGTATTTCTTCAGTCTGACTGTTTTGTTCCCCACTCTGTCTCTGGTGAATTCTCTCACCCTCCTGTGCTTCTGACTGTACCCAGTGCTTATATAAATAAATAAATACATAAATCTTAAAAAAATACAAAATAAAGCAAAATAAAAGCTGCCTACTTTGTTCATGACCCCTTGTGAGATACTATGGAGATAGTAGTGAACAAAATGGCCTGATTTTCACGATCTGTATTAGCTTCCTTTTGCTGTTATAACAAACTACCATCAAGTTAGTAGGCTAAGCCAATGCAAATTTTTATGTTACATTTCTGGGCATCAGAAGTCTGAAATGGAATTTATTTGGCTAAAATCAAGATAGCAGCAGGGTTCTGTTCCTTCTGGAATTTTCAGGGCAGAACCCAATTTATTTTATTTTATTTTATTTTTGGTATGTTTTTTAGTTTCTTCAGACTTCCGACATTCCTTGTTGCAAAACACTTCAACATCGGCTTTTGTTATCATAACCTTGTCTCTTCCACTCTACTCCTCTTGGGTTTCTCACTGTCTTCCCCTTATAAAGATTCTTGTGGTGACAATGGATGTACCCAGATAATCCAGGGCCATCTTCTCTCTCAAGTTCCTGAATGCAATCACATCTTTTGCCATTTGAAATAACAGACTCCCAAGTTCCAAGTAGTAAGATGTGGATGCATTTTGGGGAGAGGAACCCTATTTTACCTGCCCTACCATCTAACAGAGAAGAGAGTGATTTCAAAAGCTATCACATGAATTTCCAAATAAGTATAAATTTTGATAGATCAATCACTTATTACAAGGGAAACACTACAAGGCAAATAATTATTTTGTGATCAAGTGAAATTTAAGTGTACATGAAGGAAAACAAGAGTTTATCAGTTGAGTAGTGTACAGAAGGAAGTGTGTTTGAGACAAGTATCTTTGACTACAACCTGAGAGAAAAGTAAGCTTGACTTACGCAAGGAACTAAAACACAGCATGTTTCACCAATATGGACATGAGTTGGGGTGTAAGGCCTCTCTGCAATCTCCAGAGCTTAGGGAATATCAGGTCACAAAGAATCTAGGAGTATCCAAGCTCACACTCCTTATACTAATACTAATGTTTCTGGATATGGTAAATTTTGTAATTATTAAGTACGTCACTTAATATCAACTGCTGTATTTCCAGAGTTAAATTTGAGTACCACCTGTTTCAGATGGGTAGAATATTAGGTTGGTTGTTATTTTTAGATTTACAGCTTTCCTTTGCACATACTTCTTTTCTTAATTATTTTACCTCCCCCCCCCCTTTAAAAATAACATTTGCATGGACTGGTAAATTTTTTCTATAAATCTGTATATACATTTTGTACATTTTCATGAAAAGTATCTTATATCACAAGCCAGTGTTAGTCACCTGCATATGTAGACTTACAAATATTTTTTTTTCCTAAGTATATATGTACATACAGAAGAGTGATGCTTATATGCTCTTGGATAAGCTTCATTTTATATCTACACAGTATGTGGTAACAAATAGCAATTTCATGTAGCAATCATATTCTGGTTTCATAGCAATGACTTTAGAAATGTATAATGACTAATTTGGCTATGCCATCCCCAAGTTTTTTTTTTAATAAACAGCAGTGAATATCCTTGTCTTATCCTCCTACAATTAATCCTTTCTCCCCTTGTGATAAATTCCTAACAATGGAACTTAAGGCCAAAGGCCATTTTTGTTCTATTTCTAATTTATGTTATCCAAATATATTTTATACTCCCAGAGAGTTGTCTTAAAATCATTCTGAACAAATGGTAATTAATTCAAGCCAAAAAAAAAAAAAAAAGGAAAAAGAAGGTCTTCCCTGGTGCCACAAGGGTTAAAACGCAACCTATGAGGCTGTTTGCAGCTGCTGCAGCACGAGTTCAATTCCCAGTCAGCCAGGGAGCAACCCACATAGCACAGCAGACCTCTCCTGGCTTGCCTGCTGCTCCCCTCAGCAGTGTATTTCAGTCAGTCTGCCTGTTCTGTTCCCCACTCTGTCTCTGGTGAATCCTCTCATCCCCTGCGCCTCGAGCCTGTAACCCACCTCTCGTGTGCATAGATCAATAAAATCTTTTTAAAAAAAGGAAAAAGAAAAAAAAATAATGCTTCATTGTTCTGCTTCTGTAGATGCAAGAACAATAATGGTGGGGAAGAAGTGACACTTCACTTAATACACCTGGTTTTAATGAAGTGGCAAAAATCTCTGTTTAGGTAAATGTATCAGTTTTCACTTAGTTATTCAGACCTAAAATTGGACCTCATTCTTGTTGCCTCTCTTCTGCTCATTTCTCACATCTGGTCCATTAGCAAACCCAATTCACTCTGATGGCTTCTCACCTTCACTCTGGGTGCACCCACCCTTGCTGGAGCCACTATCATGACCTTAGCAGTGACCTTTCTGACTTTTCATCTTTGGCTTTTGATCGTTTTTTAATTTATTCTCAACACAGTAGCTATTGCTATTCTAAAAAAAATGTCAGATCTTGTCACCCATTATTCTTCTTCTTCCTCCTCTTCATCGCCTGCAGCCACCTTAGCCTCCCTTTGTTCCTCGACATGCCATGCAAGCTACCAAGTTGAGAATTTACATTTCCTATTCTGTCTCTAGGCCACTACCTCAATAATGGACCAGCCATGCTTCCGAGTATTTCCAGATCTCTGCTCAAACATCCCCTGGCACCACGCTCCTCCTCAAAAGCTTTCCTTGTTTTGATTTCATAAGCTAATGCCTGGAATTGTGTTTTCTATCAACTTGTATGTATGTTTAGTGTCTGTGTCCTTCACTGGAATATTAGCAATAAGAAGGCAGGTACTTTGATTATATTGTGTGACCAGTAACAGCCTATGAGCAGTCTTCATAAATATTTATTGAATGTGCACAGTTTTTTTAAAAGATTTATTTATTTATGCATACAAGAACTGAGGTACAGGCTAGAGATGTGGGGGGATGGGAGGAGTCACCAGAGACAGAGTTGGGAACAGGACAGACAGATCTACTGAAATACACTGCTGAGGGGAGCAGAGGGTGAGACAGGAGAGGTCTACTGCACCATGTGGGTCAACAACCTGGCCAGGGATCAATCTCATGCTGCAGTGGCTGCGGATAGCTTCATAGTGTTGTGCCTTAACCCCTTGCACCACCAGGAAGGCCCAGATGTATACAATTGTGTATGAACCGAGCATCATTTTGAGATGTTGGACAGGCCAGGTCTGACCCCTAATTCCTTTATTCATCTGGCCACAGATATTCTTGGGCATTGAATAATCTAATGCTTCTGAATTGTACATAGTGGTTTAGTAAAGATATGTCCTGCAAATGATTAACATTAGCATACATTTCAAATGTCAAGTATGGTGCTTGGAGGAAAGCTGGAAATAAGCATATCTAGTTTCTTTGAAAGGCAAGGACTGGGGAAAGTATTTGCTCTAGGGACTAGTTTGATTTTAAATCCCTAAAGCATGTGTCAACATTTAATATTGTACCTTTATATAAGTATCTTGAAGTATGTGTGTTGCATGCATGCATATTTAATTAAAAACAATAGCTAATATGGTTTGAAAAGGCTTTGCAAGTATGTTGGGAGCCTATGGAACAGGAGATGATAGTTTTCTAACTGCAGATTAAAAAGTTGAAGAAATACTTTATTTCATGTATCTTAAACTTAGCTTTATCCTCTGTATTGGCTCCAAATTCTCCTGTCGGGGGCACTTGAGACCCTGCTTCCCGCAAGTTTGATGGAGATCAGAGGCATGTTTTGAGAACTACTAAATGCAGCGCTGGATAATTTTGTACAGCAGTCAGAGGAGGTCTGCATCAGTTCTTAGCCACCCACAAAGCTAATTAAATTTACCCATGTGAAAAGCAAACACCCACCCCAGTTATTTTGAGCTAACTTGCTGAAATACTGGTTAGTTCCTTCTGCATCTCAGCACTTCCCCACCCCAAATCCATAGGAGTCCAGTACATCACCAAGAGGTCAACAGAAACCATTGCTCCTTTGAAAATCACCAGAGAAATTCTTCAAAAAAAAGTCTAATATTCTTGTGTACTTCCTATAGTAAATTTAATACAGCCTTAAAACTTTGTTCTGTCTGTCTTCTGTGGACTAGACAGTTGAAAGAACTTGATCTGTGAAGTGAGGTAGCCCTGGGGAGGTGGATGCTTCATTTTCCAATTTATGTGACCTTGGCAAAGTCATTAAGTCTCTTGGCAAATTCATTAATCTCTTTATACCACATTCGAGAGGAATACTAGAACCTCCATCATAGGATCAGTGTGAAAATTAAGTGAGTGTATATATGTAAGGATTTACATATATTAAATAAATCTATGATAGTTGCTTAACACAATGTTATTTTTTCATGCATAAAACAAAACTTTTAACACCATCTCTTCAGATGTATGTTGCATAGCACACCCACCATCAAGGCACCCATGGTCCTCCACCATTGTCCTCTGGACTCTCTACCACTCCCCTCCCCTTTGTAGTCTCAATTTCCTTTTTTTTTTTAAGATTTATTTATTCATGCATACAAGAACTGGGTACAGGCCAGATGTGTGGAAGGGTGAGAAGATTCACCAGAGACAGAGTGGGGAACAGAACAGGCAGATTGACTGAAATATACTGCTAAGGGGAGCAGCGGGCGAGACAGGAGAGGTCTGCCATGCCGTGTGGGAATCTCCCCAGCTGGCAGGAATCAAACCCGCACTGCAGAGGCTGTGGACAGCTTCACAGCGCTGCGCTCAACCGCTGCGCCACCACAGGAGGCCCTCAATTCAAGACTTTTCAGTTAACTAGCAGAGAATGGACTTGAGTAGGACAAAAATTGAAGGGGTCCTGTCTGACCTCTGTTATTAGCACGTGAGAACAAGTGTGTTGGTTGAATAGTGTCCTCAGAATGATATGTCTTAGTCCGGATCCAAGTCACAGCCTGTGACTGTGACTTCCAACGACAATAGGGTCTTTGCAGATGTCATTAGATTCAGGAACTCAGAATGAAATCATCTGTATTGGAGATGGACCCTAAATCCAGTGATTGGATTTATAAGAGAAAGAAGAGGGGGGATTAAGACAGAGAGACACACAGAGCATAAAGCTGTGTGATGATGGTGGCAGAAATGGAGGGAAACATCTACAAGGAAGGAACTTCCAGCTCCCATTCCAGAAGCTGCCACAGTTAGGAGAGAGGTGTGGAATATGGCTCCCAAAGGAGCCAGTCTTGGCAAACGTTGATTTTGCACTACTGGCCTCCAGAATCATGAGAGAATGACTTTTTCAGATTTTTAAGGAACCAAAATTATGGTAATTTGTCAGGTCATCTCTGGAAAACTAATATAGTCACCAAGCGATCATTTATTGGAAGAAAAGGCAAAAGGCCTGGTTGACAGTCATAGAGTGGTGGCGGATATTAGGGCTAAAGGAGGAAAAGAAACTATCTTCTATAAGTCACAGCAGAAAGGTATGTTTTTATTTGGCAGGGATGTCATTTTCTCATGCTGTGGTTAAAAATGTCCTTAGATTACAAATGTGGAGTAGAGGGGCATCTAAGAAGCAGATCACCCAACAGACTCTGCTTCTGAGTCAGATCACTCTTTTGTGTGATGTTATTCCTAATACAATGGAAGTTTTTAATGCTGTTTTGTTATGAAGTTCATGGACAAAATATCGATTCCTGGCCATGGGCACTGTCTATGTACAGTTTGTATATTCTAGCCATCCCTGCATGGATTTTTTCCTACTTCTCTGGTTTCTTCCCACATCCCAAAGATGTGCTCTTTGGGTTCTAAATTGCCCCATGCTAAGTGTGCCTGTGAATGTGCACTTGTGTGTGTGTGTGTTTGTGTGTGTATGTCTGTGATGGAAGGGTGTCTATGCTGTTCAGGGTGGATCTCCCACCTTGTAACCTGAGCTCCTGGGATCGGCACCCAGTTACGCATCACCCTGAACTGGAATTAGTGGATTGGAAAAAGAAAGATTGGATTTTTGTTCTTGTTAGATGTATTTTGCATCTTTATCTAGACATTTGGTGACGTTATTGTGACCAGAAATATGCCAAGGAACTTAACTCTTGTTAAGTTGACCAATGGACCATGTCATCTTTCTCATCATGTCCTCTTATTTATAGCTGTTAGCCCATGGTTAAATTGATTATATCTTTTCATATACAGTTATAGTTTCGAGAATCGTTAAATGAAGACTTGCTGTGCTTTACCATTTGTCTACAATATAGTAGTACTAATAGTTTCCATAATGAGTATCCTGAAGTAGAGTCACTACTTTAATACAAAAAGTTTATCCTACTTACCTGAAAAACTGTTGCAGACAAGGAGACACATACCTACGGGATATGTAGAGTGATATATTTAAGTAGAATGAAGGGAATTTGAGGATGAGGCAATTATTTGCCCTGATGTTTCCCAGATGATAACAGAGATGTTAGTGTTTATTGAGTTTCTAATATAAGCAGAGTTCCTAGGTTATAGGTTTTACATCTGTGTAGTCTGATTATTGCCATATTCTACAAGTACTGATATAACTGCATTATTAAAGATGACATGATATTAATATTTGCATATATTAATAATTACATCTATTATAATTAATAATTAAATATATTAATAGTTAAATTTTAAAGATGAAGTGTCTGAGGCTTAGAGAGATCCAGTCACCTCCCAACTGGTTAATATTACATCAAAATCAGATTTACATATTTAGCCATTTTCTAAGTAACTGGAAAAGCTACAATTTGAACTCAGATCTTTCTGTCTGAATCAGTGTAATTTTGTAACTATGGCTTTCTCCAATGCCACCAAAATGGATTTTCCTGATTGCTCATGGTGTTTGATGGACACAGATCTACTATTTCAAATGTTGGCGATAAAGGCCAAACAGTGCCATTTATGATTATGGGGCAGATGACAGTGGAGTGGAAGAGAAGTGGCTCTTCTCATTCCTACTTGATTTCTCAGACACATCCTCTATGTTGGTAGCACCTACAGTTGGCATAAGACAAAGACAATTGACCATGTCATCTTTCTCATCATGTCTTCTTTCCAAGCCAGACCGCCTTCTCCCTGGTGATCCCCAGCTGACACTCTGACTTGGTCCAGTTATTAAACACTAATTAGATTGACACTTTGCTCTACTTCTAGTTCAAGTTTTAATAAACTGTTCTCTCCTCTCTCTGTGTTTTCCTTGACATTCCAGACAGGGTCATCCCCTTCTTGCTGAGGCTTGATCTCTCAGTGGGGCGTGCTGTGACTGTGGGGGAGGCAATTTAGATGAAGGGCGAGAAGAGCTGAAGCCCCTCAGGGTAATAAACATCTTCCTTAAAAGGAGAAAGATTAAAAAGTAAAAGGAAGCAGATCCACTTCACTGACACTGCCCACTTGTTTCTCACAGGGCATTCTGGATCTCACACATTGTAATTTGACTATTAAAATATCAGCAGTGTGGTCTCTGGGCTCAATTAATTTGAAAGTACTTCTGGATGAATCACTTAGGTATTGTTTTATCCTTCGCCTCCAAGCTATCATCAGGCTTCCACCTCTGTGAGCTTTCTGATACTGTTAGCCTCCCTTATTGTTTGGTCCCCAAATATGTTCCCTTTCAATTAAAAGACAGCAAATTCATGATCCACACTTTAGCTGTGATAAACCCTTTCCAGGCCATACTTATTAGACAGAAGGTGATGATTTCTTTTCTAGGACTAGGAATTTTCTGCATGTGTGACTCTGAATATTTTGTTTTCATTTTTCTTTCTATGTGTTTTTCTTAGATATCTGTGATTATGTCAAAACAAGTCTCAGATGATCATTTTAATATTTTTTCAAGTTACAGATGGATCTTATTATTATAATCATCAGTACCAGGCACTGGGGAATCAGGAATATGCAAGTTTCATTTTCATATCAATAATTGCATCAATAACTCACATTCTGAATAAGTTATTATTAGTCTGATGGGATTTATTGATGAGTACTGGAAGTGGTATTTTACACTAGAATTATTACTTGCGAGTAGCTATGTAGATAAAGATATCCTGATAGTCAAAGACCCATTTTTAGACCAGATAAAAGTGCTACTGTGGGGCCTCCCCTGGTGGTGCAGCGGTTGAGTGCTGGGCTGTGAAGCTTTCCCCAGCCTCTGCAGCGCTGGTTCGATCCCCGGCCACCAGCAAGGGTCCCGCCCACATGGCCCGCAGACCTCTCCTGCCACCCGCTGCTCCCCTCAGCAGTGTATTTCGTCAGTCTGCCTGCTCTGCTCTCCCCTCTGACTCTGGTGAATTTTCTCTCACCCTCCCGTGCTTCTGACTGTACCCAGTGCTTGTATAAATAAATAAATAAATCTTTAAAAAAAAAGACTTTATTAAAAAAAAGTGCTACTGTGCATTAAGTACCACACAGAGTAATGTGGGAGATTTAAGATAAATTATTAAAAATAGATTATGATTGTCTTACATATGCATGCATGTATTGCCCAAAGTGCATTCCATTAGTTACATATTGTTTCATAGCAATATTAGTGCAGTTCTAATGGTTAAAGTGTGCAATTAGTTATCTCACAGGTTCTGTAGTTCAAAATCCAGGCACAACTGAGCTGAGTTTACTACTCCTGTGTCTCCCATAAGGCTGCAATCAAGGTGTCTGCAGGGCTGAGGTTGTATCTAGGGTTCAGTTGGGGAACGGCCCACTTCCACTTAGTTACTAGGTCTGTGGGCTATTGTGGGGAAGGTTAATACTGCAGAGCATGGCAGGGAACTAGCAAGTCTGGGGCCCTTTAAGAGAATAGCATTAGCCTGAGACGGAGAAAGACAAATATTAGATGATTTCACTCATGTGGAATATAAAAAACAAGCCAAAGAAATAGACAAAAACAAACCAAACACTTGAAATCTGACTGCAGAACTGAGGATCCCAGAAAGGGAGGGTTGTGGATGCTGAGGGGGGAGACTGCTCAGTGGAATAAGGTAGAAGCTTGCTGTTGGGTTTGGAGGTGGGTGTGGTATTATGGCATTCATTTGTCGAGGTGTTAACCTGTATCCCTTAAACATATGGAGTACTTTAAGTCAATGAAGCCAACATTACATCAAAAAATATAATTTAAAATCATAAATAAATCAGAATTGCTTTAACTGTGCCTTATAAGAAATCACAACACAGACCTAAAAATTTTGACAATGTGTAGGATAGCTAAGTGTTCAGCATTAGTTTTGTGCAAATTTAAAAACTAAATGTGTTTGCACAGCCACAGTAACAGGAGACTGAGGCAGCCTTGGCATGATATAGTGGCTATAAGTAAAGAAAATGAAATTCTTCAAGAACACAGTTTATGGCAGGGGATATTTGAATATTATTATTATTATTTTAATTTTATTATTTCTCTTTCTCCCCCTACTAATATAAGTAACTAAAATTTTAAGTACTTACAATATTCCAGGTATTTGATTATCAATTATCTTATTTTTATCCTTATAAGTAAGGCCCAATTAATGGGATACTATTATTTAATAGATAAACTGAGAATTATGTGGTTGTATAACTTACCTAAAATTACAGAGTGAGCAAAGGTGGAGCTAGGCTTTTGTGTGTGTGTGTGTGTGTGTGTGTGTGTGTGTGTGTGTGTGTATGTGTAGAAAAATTGGGGTGCAGCCCAGAGGTGCTATGTAGGTAAGATGATTCAACAGAGACAGAATGGGGAACAGAACAGGCAGATTGACTGAAATCCACTGCTGAGGGGAGCAGTGGGCAAGACAGGAGAGGTCTGCTGTGCCATGTGGATTAACTCCTTGGTTGGGTATCAAACTCAGGCCTTAGTGGTGATAACGTGCTGAGACTTAAGCTCTAGGACACTGGGGCGGCTCAGAACCTAGGAGGCCTAGGATTTTAAGTCCTCCTTGTTCAAAAATACGATATTGCCAATCTGCACACATAGCATACCAAACAAATGGAATTTGATGCAGCTAAAATAGCATTTAAACAGAATCCAGAAAGCAGATTTTTTTTTGGTAGCAGTAGTATTACAAAGTAATCACACAGTTGCTATGATTTATCACTTGGTTTCAATTTTGTGTATTTGCAACCAGCCTGGCAATGAAGATTTTATTAATATTTTCCTTTATTAAATGATCAGACTGAGGTTAGGGGATTGTCACTTCTCTAAGGTTACAGTGTATGTTTGGAACTGTGTGTATCTAGTTTAGAAGTTACTCACATTCTTTACTGTACCAAGCAGGCCCTTGTTTTTAAAAAAGGAGAGAAAGGAATCTTAAGGAATTCATGTGCCTAATGGAAATGACTTATAGTAATAGGGACTTTCTGGATTCACATGCAGGATAGATATTAATGTCACTTGAAAGAGGCTATCAATATGTACTTTAAGTTACAGTGGTTTTCATGCCAAGTCACTCTCTTCTTTTCAGTAAAGCTGGGTGTAAAAGTATTATCTGTGAACAGCTAGATACTACCATTTCGAGTGCTAAAGGAAATGCAGAGTGAAAGCCAAGAACAAATGGAATTTAAGGGCTGGCCCAGTGCATGTTGAGTGGATTAGCCTTTGTGAATTGTTTACTGGACTGTTTTATATATTGCTTTCTACAGTACTTACACTGTTGGGCAAAAATGGTCATCCACTTTCTCTCCCAAGTGGTGAAATTCTCCTTGAACCAACACAACAACATGCATATATTTCATATCAATCATTTGTCATTCAGTTATGCATTTGCCTAAATTAGATCATTATTAAGCAAGGAGAAAACAAGAGAAAGGAGACTTGTTCTTACAGGCCACTGATGGAGAGACTGATTTTGGCACCAAAAGAAGTCAATCATTTGCATTTTCCTGTGTAGGGGACTTAAAGCAAGAGATGCAAATTCCATTAAGAGGATTTTAAAATCAAGATAAAGCTTTTTTCTTTTGCACCTCTGTCTCTAGAAATGAATTTTGAGTGAACCTGTAAAGTATTAAAAGGACACCTAATCACATTTCATTTCTATTTAATTTTGTCTTCATTCCTCCCATTCCAATAGCTCTGTCACATTTATTCTTTGTGAATAATTAAAATAAATAGAACTTTCAAAATACAAGTTTCTATGTTCCTACTTTTGCCATTGAACCATTTCTCCCAAGAATAAGAGTGGGAAAGTCAGGATTATATACTTTATTAGGTTTATGTTTAATTACAGCCACATAAATCTATCAGAATGAAACAAATATAAACCCTTTTTATATCCTCAAGGACTGCAGATATTGATAAGCTTTGAAATGGGACCCAGAGATAACTACCATATCTCAGCAAAGTTGTAAAATGCCAGGAATCCAAGCCCTATGTCATAGGATATTTGTCCTTGACTAATTAAAGTAAGTGTTGCACTTGATATCCCTCCCCCATATGCCATCTATTTATATAATTTCAATCTTCATTGATGATTATGGTGATAATTTCATGGTCATATAGAAGAAATTTGTTGGACAAAAACTGAACAAACTCTGCCCCAGTGAGTAAGTATTAGTTGTTTAGGGTTGTCATTCATGAAGGAAAGTTTTATCATCATTTTCCTTAACTCTTTATCCCAGCTACTCTGGGATATAGCTAAGCAAAATAATTGATATTCTCAGATGATGCATCTCATATACCAAATCTTGGGAGTCATGTACAATAAAAATTAAGTATTAAACACATAATAATTTTTAGGGTCCTCCTTGGTGGGGCAAGGGGTTAAATCTCAGCACTATGAAGTTATTGGCAGCCACTGCAGCACCAGTTCGATCCCATGCAAGGGATCTACCCCCCTGGTGCAGCAGACCTCTCCTGACTCACCCACTGCTTCCCTCAGCAGTGTATTTAAGTGGATCTGCCTGTACTGCTCCCCACTCTGTGTCTGGTGAACCCTCTCACCCCCCCCACACCTCTGGCCCACAGCCCACTTCTTGTATGCATAAGTAAATAAAAATAAATCTTAAAAAATAGGCTATCACTCTTCTTTGAACCAAGACAGACCTATTTTTAAAATCCAAAACATTATTTTCAGATTGAATGTCCAACATAATCCATTATTCTGATGAGAAAATGTAACGTTGCTATTTATTTTCAGACAGTCATTTCTTTCTCCTGCATTTCTTTCTGTTTCTTCTTCCGCATTTCTTTCTGTTTCTTCTTCCTTCTTTTTTTAAGATTTATTTATTTATTTATACAAGCACTGGGTACAGTCAGAAGCGTGGGAGGGTGAGAGAATTCACCAGAGCCATAGCGGGGAGCAGAACAGGCAGACCTGCGAAGCACACTGCTGAGGGTAGCAGCGGGCGCGGCAGGAGAGATCTGCGTGCCATGTGGGACCCTCGCTGGTGGCCGGGGATTGAACTGGCACTGCAGCAACTGTGGGCAGCTTCACAGCCCAGTGCGCCACTGTTGCACCACCAGGGGAGGCCCTCTTCTTCCTTCTTCTTTTAGTAATACTCATTAATATTGTTTAATTTGAAGTGACAAGATTGGTAAGCTTCTGCTCTTGTATTCCTTCATTAATTTATACCTATTTTCTTCTGCTGTGAGGACAAAATTCTCATATTAATTTGAAGCTTCCTTATCTCTCATTTCAGTCTCCTCACCCAACTGTGTTTCCTCATTCTACCAGTCAACCCCTGCTTTAACAAGCTTCACTTTTTGCTGTAGCACCATTAGCTTCCTTGGTTGACTATTTGGGTTACATTGGCAGTTTCATTTTTTTTGAAGCCTGATTTTCTCATCTGCAAAGTGGGCAGAATAACATTCTTGAACTTTCAGTTTTATTTTGGGGCCTAATAAAGAGTATAAAGAGATATTGTATACTCCAAAGTATCAAATATTAGGCATTAAACTATATCAATAATTGTCATTCCTACTTGTAAGGTGTTTGGTCATTTTTTTGAACATTCTCTTCTTTCATTGTATCTTTGCTTCTTGATTCAACTGCGTGTTCTTTAGGAGTAGAATCAAAGCCTTAGGATAACGTAGTGAAACTGCCGCTGGGATGTCTACCCTGATATCTGACATAGGGAAAATATCTCTTGCTTGATTATTTCTCATCTCTCTCTCTCTCTCTCTCTCTCTCTCTCTGTGTGTGTGTGTGTGTGTGTGTGTGTGTGTGTGTGTTTGGTGATATAATACCAAGAGTTTTCATTAACCTCTTACTACACTAAGATTGAGCATGAGAATGTGAGTCTAGAGGCACAAGTGTATGTAAGTGACTTTCTCTGATACTGAAAACAGTGTTCTTGCTACTAACTTCCATATATCCATATATCAAGATTTTGAGCCATTCACTACCATCTTAGACTCTTATTAAAAGGACATCCATATGTATCAGGTTTATTTTATAATGAGCATCTGTTATATTTATGCTATTATATAGCAGGCTCTTAAATAAATACACAGGTTTTATTACAATGGTGATGGAAATCAAAGAATCCCAGGGGAATGTTGAAAGAAATATTATTCAAAGACTTTCTTTTCTTTGTTTAAAGCCCCTGGAACCTATGGACAGCATGAAGAGAGGAACTACTATACTTTTTCATAAAATATAAATATCACATGCAGAGTCTGCATGATAGACAAAGAAACTTCATGGAGATTGTGTGAATGACATCTTTCTAGGCTCTAAACTCATTTCACAGTACTATCTTTTCCCCAGTCCCGTGGCTAACCTCTCCAAGTTTGTTGTGTTGCTTTACTATTCATTCTTGTGTATATTGATAAATATACTATTCATTCTTGTGTATATTGATAGATATTGTCATTCAATGATTCATGCATTCAATATTCATTGAGTCCCTATGATGTAATAAATACTGTGATTGGTCTCAATCAATAAGTACTTTTAAGTACCCTGGGAAGAAATAGTTGACTGTTACCTGAATCTTATATTGATGTTCTACCACCAGGATCCTCCTTTTCTGCATATTCAAGTTTTATTTCACTCCATGTGCAAGAGGAATATAATTTTTTTTCCAGCACACCAGACCTTGGTGTAGTCTTGATTAAAACTGAGAGTTAATTTTCTCTTTTGATTTTTTTAACTCACTTTATCTAAAACCCACCCCCTTTCCACATATCCATAGAGGGATTTTACAGAATCTATGGTAATATGTATAAATTATTAGCTTTAGCTAATACCATTTTTTTGATGTCAGAGAAGGAAAATTATATTTTAGACTATTTTTATTGGTAGTATAATTGTTCCCAATCCTTACACTAATGATGTGATGTTGTAATGATGAAAACATAGATACTGATTCTTTTTTGAGCTGTTTCTGAGATAGAGAATCAATAATAAATGTTGATGTGGGAGAGCTTGTTTACTCCCAAGAGTAGAGGCTTCACTTGCACTGAAAAATATATTTTCAAACACAACAGTTTTGGGGAGTAAATTTCACTGCTGACACAACTGATGTTTGAAACCTCAGGTATAGGTGAGGGATGGAAATGTACTGGTCTTAGATATTACTTCCTGTTTAGCCAAAGCATGGGAGGCTTTTCTTTTTTTTTTTTTTTTTTTTTTTTTTTTATCTAGAGAGTTCATTAGGAAGCATATAAAGAAACATGACAGTAAGAGACAGTGTAATATGTTAAGATAATGTGATGTGAAAGCAATTGAACAAGAAAGATGATGACAGAATACCATGCAGAATTTTCCCCAAGGAAAACACTTATATTCTCAGGCCCAGACCTGAGTGCTGGGCTCTGTCACTGAGCTCTTGAGAATCATGTGGGTGGTTTTGCTAATAGACCATGTGGGTGGTTGTAGGTCACAGCTGCTGTTACTTAGGAACCATTTTAAGATAACCTATATTGTATATTTTGCACCAAATGGACAATTGATATAAATTGTTGAATACCTAAAGTAACAAATAAATAATGATACAAATAAGGATTTCCTTTGTTTAATTGAAACACAGATTAGTCACTGTCTGGTATATGCTAAGTGTTTCATCATCCTAAATTCAAACAGGATAATGCAAAATGAATTAGAAGAGAAAAGTGTGTCTGTACCAAACTGAAATAAAAGTCAATTTTGCTCAGCTCAACTCATCATTTTGGTACTTGGGAGCATTCATTGTTTAAAATGTATTCAACACCACTATGTTATTTTTTTTTTAAATTCTTTTAAATCAACTATGCATCTTCAGTTCAGATGACCTATCAGCAAGCTTTTTTTCTATATATTGCCAGAAATAAATATTTTACGCCAAGCATTTGGTGTCTGTTGCAACTGCTCACCTCTGCTGTTAGACTGCTTCTGCAGCCATAGGGATACACAAGTGAATGGGGTGACTGTGTCTGTGGAAAGCACCTTTCATTTTTGAGTAAAGTAGACCACCAAGACAGATTTGACCTCCATCCCACTTTTTGCCAAAACCCTAGGTTAGCAGGTCAAATAGCTTACCCGATCTGTTATGAAAAAAAATGGCAGCCTCCTGCCCTCACTATTTCCCACTCTTTGCAATCTCTCTCTTTCACTTATTTGAGTGTGTTTTTTCCAAAACTGATATCCATATTTTTAAAGAACATGCTTATATGCTGAGATTTTATCTTTGACATTTATGTATTACTGATTGATTTGCATAGAAGATGAGGATTCATCTCCCTTTTTGAACTTCCCCCAGCTCACTCCTGAATGCATGTTTCATTCCCTCCAAATATTTTTATTTTACTAAGATCACTGTCTAGGCTTGACTTTATTTTGCTTTGTCAATGCTGTTCATACAGAAACATGATGACTGTGGCCTCACTGCAGAGCTGGCTGACCACGCTATTTCTTAAAGGGATTTTGGATGTCAGACTCTTTAGATCTTTCCTCTTGTGTTTTTCAGAGTTCCTCAGAGTAGGATCTGTTGTTGATAGCTCTCTGGGAGGTATATTCAGCCACTAGAGTTCTAAGGAATAGGCTCATAGCCACATAAACCCCAGTTTGACTGGGAGATGTCTCTTTTATAACATGTTCCAAAATAAATAATTACAAATGACACCCTATTTCATTATCTAAAGTGTCCCAGATTGGGTAGTAAATTACAAGACCACCCTACCTAGCAGCTAAATAAGGAAGAAATGTTGGGTATCTCTGCATCAGTGCATTCAACTCTAAACTTCCTTTACCTATCCTATTTTCCAAGCCATTAACACTCAGTTAACTTACTTTCTCAGTTTTCAGCTTGAGCTTGGTACTCCACTTTCAACTGTGTCTGGAGTCTCCCAGGGCAGAGACCCTCTGTTTGTGCAGGTGAAATACTAATCATGTGTCATCTTTTGCCCTTAAAGAGAAAGGGAAAGAACAAGTCTGTGATGACTAACAGAGGATCCAGCAGCTTTTTATTTACACAGACATTCAATACATTTTCCTGGCTTTAGTCTCTGCATTAAAACCTAAGGCTTCTGGACTATAGGGAGTTCTGTGGCATAAATCAGGCTGCTTATCCATGTTCACTAATACCACTGGGGAGTCAGCCTTTTCAATTCACTCATCAGTTGCTACTTGTCTGTTTTCTAGCTTCCTAAATTTTGGCTTTATGACCTCTCATTCCCTATTTGCTTTGTAGATTATTGCCTTTTTATAAAGAACAATATATATCACACAGTATTGCATATGTCACACTGTCCTTTGTGGGTGTCTCAAGTGCCTTTGTGGGTTTTGGGATGAGGCAGAGGAAATTCATGTCTATACTTGACCCAGCGCCCTTAGTGGAAATCATACAATTGCAGTTTCTCAACCTGCCTGCTTATTTCTCATCTTTATGGGTAGAAAGAGATGCTCATCATCCCATCCTCTTATTCATTTCAGAAATGTCATTTTCAATCCCCCCTTAGTTTTTGCTTGGTTTCAAATTACCTGATTGTTTTCAACTTACTTCACACATCCTATTTTCTGAGCCACTAATTTTCCTTGGGACTCTTAAGAACCTTTTTGACTTCTCCTTAGCTTCTAAGTTGTAATATCAAGAAAAAGGCAAGGTATCTTTGCATTATGTATTTTGGGGAAGAAGTACAATCTAAGATATATGTAGAGAAATAATTAATAGTAGCTAAATGACTAAGTGAAAGGGATTCTATTTCTATGAATAGGTCCTATTTTCCCCACTTAATAAATGATATGACCACTCTCCATAAGGGTTAATAAATTTGCCCAAAATTACATGACCATGGAATAACAAATGTGGAAGCTGAATGCAGGGGTCTTTGTATTAGATAGACCAAAGTCAACTCTTTTCATTGCACAATTGAATTCACTTCATATTAATTGAAAATGAAAATGAGACTCATAAAAACCAGTAGGCTTATAATCGAGTAACACTTAATCATTTAAAAAGCATAGATCGTCTTTACCACATTTGAATTTTTGCAAAATATCATAAAGTAAGGTTGTGATTATTATAGATTGCAAAAAAGAAAAGTAAAGGTTAGATATGGATAAATGCATAGTTCAAGGATACATACTAAGTTATAGGGAATAATCTAGAACCCAGATCATATGACTGGCACCCTGAGACTGTTCTGCTAACCTCACAATAGGATAACTTCATGGACACATATGGTTATGTCCAGTGGGACACAGAATGAAATCAGGCCTAAACTGTACTTACGCCTATCTATTCAATCAATGTTTACTTTATATATCCCAGATTGTCAGTCCTAAATGTAAAATCTGAAGAAAATAAAAGATTCAGAATCTAGTTATATTGTAATATCAAGTGTCCAGATGGATTTAATGAAAGGTGAGATCACAATAAATTAATCTGGTCCTGTGTGCATTTTCAAAATCTATAGGAAATATAAAAAACCATAAGAATAATGTAATTTCTAGGTAGTCTGACAGCATAATTGTGTCAAGAGAAAATAGCAAAAGTAATGTGTGTTTATTCTTTGTTTTACAAGAAAAGTAATAAAAAGTACTAGAAGGGAGTTTGGGAATGTTCTTTATATGTGGCTATCAAGGTGAATTTTTGACCAGTCCAGGGTTAACTTGGACTAGTCCAGTTTACTTCAATTTGAAAAATTTGACTCCCAAGACTTAAGGATCATTTTATATAAATTTTCAATACCCTCAGTGAAATCACTTGTTTGCCACTGATCAACCATATGTATTTGGGAAATATACACTAAAAATATGTCTCACTCCTATGTATTTACCTTGTTATTTCTTCTCTCTATACAAATGCTGAGGTTACAATTTTGGGGTCCTATTGTTTTGTTTACAACTCCAGCCAAGATTGGAAATATTTCAATTTCTAGATTATTTGAACTAGAAGCAATGGAGACATTATCAAAACAGCCATTTCCAGTACAACTAAATTTTATGAGCCAAAGACAAACTTAGTCCAGCATCAAGGCATTCTAATTTCCAGTCTAATGACATACTCCTTTATCTGACAGGCGAACTCTAACATTGCTGTTCATTAGTTAAAACTTGCTTGTTCTATTTAATCACAGTGAAGCTAGTTGATTTTTATGTCAATTTCAGTCCTCCTTAATTCCATTCATTCAACAATTGCTGAATTATTTCCTTCTATAAGGAGTTCCTTATAGTTGGAATACAAACATTTTCTTTTCTTCAGTGGTTATATATTCTATCAGGTTCAAATGACTAACAACAACCACAACAAACAATAATTAGATGAAATTAAAAGATTAGTTTAAGATATATTGGGATGCCCTGTTCAGATGCTTTCCTTATATCATTGGGTAATACTAAAACATTTTAAAGTTGGGTTTTATTCATCAATTTCCCTCACCTAGCCAAGAGACAGGTGGCAGTTTCTTAAAGACCTGGTGAAGGCCAACATATTCCTGCGTCTTTCTTTTGTAGATACCAATTCATTTTGGCTTCATTCCCGTAACTGAAATACTAACCATATCCCAACATGTTTTTCTGAAAAATGTATTAATACATCATGGCTTAATTACCCTGTAAATTATTGCCTAGAAGAGCGGGGATCTGTATATTCCAGTTAAAGTCACCACTAAACCACAAACTTCATATTTCAACAAAATATGCTGAGATCCATGTCCTATTGTTCATTTTTTAATATTGACTGCTGTTTTTTTTTTTCTCTCTTGTCACTCTTTCAGCTTTTTCTTACTCATCCAGAAGTCTTATTTTAGAACTGTGTTCTAACCTAGCTCCTACATCTTTCTCTTCCCTTTTCTTACAGAAAGAGTATTACATTTTAACTGCCGAAATATCAACAAATTGATTTCCAGATTAGAAGAAAGGAAATACTTAGGTATCACACATGTCTTGAAGTGCAGGTCTTGATAAGCTAACTTCATAGGAGAGGTGAGTGCAGTTTCATGGAGAAGATGAGGGATGAGATGGGTTTAGGAAAGTGGCAACAGTAAATATACTGGCATAAAAAAAATCCTGGGTGCAGCACCAGAAAGTCATTTGGAAAGAGCCTGTCACGGGTGCTCACTGTCTTCTGTGTATCTATCTACCCAGGTCCATTCTCCACCTCTGGGGTCCCCTGCCCTCTGACATCCTATTGTCTTTTCCCATATCGACCCCCATGGACAGGAAACAGGGAAGGAGAGCAAGGTGGAGATAAAGCAATAGTCACTACATTTGAGAATTCTATGTTCTAAAATCCCCTACAGATGTAAGGAAGACTAGACAAGGGAGGGCTCCAGGCACCCCTCAGCCCATCCCACCCTCCAACAACATGGGCCTATTAACTGGGAGGGAACCAGTTCCTGCCCCCTGCTCCCCCTGCTGGGGATAAGAGGGTTGGACTGGAGGATCCCTGCTCCCAGCCCCAGGAAAGGGCTCTGGAGACCTGCTGGTCAAGATTGAAGAGAGGACTCCACAGCCCCCACTGAGGGTAGGTAAGGAGTCAGTGTTCACTGATTAGCCAATGAGAAAGGAAAGAGCTCTGAATAGACCTCTCTGGGAATAAGAAAACAGGCTGAGGTGCCAGGACTAGGGATCTGTATATAGATTTAAGGAAGGGGTTTGAAACAAAGGAATTAAACCTTATTGGATGAGAAAGCAAGGTGAGTGGACTTGGCTAGAGTCCATTTACTGCTGCTGATCATGAACACCAGTCAGCTGCAGTTGGCTGCACATGGCTCGTGATCATCTCCAGGGTGAGAATCTCATGGAAGCTGTTTCCGCAGTTACAGGTCAAATTGGACTGGTCTGAAAGTCTATAACTCTTCTTCTCGGTCTGCAACTCCCCTGTTTTCCCCCATAGCAGCCAACTTGATAAGCTGTGGAGAGATTGCTCAGAAATGGCTAAAAATAAAATACGACCAAGGATTTTTATAACAGCAGGTGTCCTGACCAAGAGTCACTTCTTGATTACTAGCCAATGAGAACAGCAATATTTTGCAAAATTTTCTCCAGGAAACCTGTCCTGTCCTTGTCTTGGGACTTTTTTGTTTCAAAGATGACTCGTGTTCTTGTGTTTTTAGATTGCGTACTGAATCATATGTTGTAACTTCCTTTCACCTGGCTTTGCCTTTGTAAGTAGTTCTTTTATTAAAACTTCTCAGATTTACCAAGTTGACAGTGCCCTCTCTCTCCTGTGGGGAATGTGACTGAGTCTCAGCTTCATGGTGACTCTGGCTTTTGAGTTTTGTTTTTTTGTTTCTAATGACCACTCCACATTCTTAATAGTATATTTGCTTTTCATGGTCTCTATATTTCTCATTTCTATTTCCTTTTGGAATGATTGAACCTTATTGCATACAATTGTGTTCTTTCATTTGCTGGGTTGGTTGAGCTGAATTGGAAACTCCATGTGCTAGGCGACTATTTTATCCACAACACCTCCACTGCAAGAATAAGTACCAAATACATCCTAAATGTTCATGTTTGTTGGATATTCAATGATGAATATCCCTCTTAGATTGGTCTCCACCTCTTGCAATTTTTGAAGTATCTATCCCTTTATTCATTAACCCAGGATACTCATGAGTTTTGGTAACAAGAATTGTTTGTTCTGAAGGTTCTCTGAAGTTATATACTCTTCTACTAACTGGCTGAATGACTACACTAATTCTCTCTTTGACTTCAATTTCTAGTCTATCTTATTACATAATGTTTTCTATTCTGTAAAATTTTACATTCTGTAGGTTTAAATTGTGAATTTTCAAGGTGACCTAAACAACTTTTCACCAGTTCCTCTCAATGTGAAACAATACATAGCAGTAGGAGAGGTGGTTATTTTTAATGTTAATGTAATGTTTCTCTATTGTATGGACATGGGCAAGCTTAATTTGTATGCATGGGCTAATTGGCATGGATCATTGGTAATTGTTTTATTAAATACTATCCTCTGATTTTTCCTAATCTCTGAATTTATTGGATCCTTTCCCCATTTTCGGATTTGTAACTCAATGCAGCAGCACAAATGGGATATTGTAGAACATGGTGGGTCCTGATACACCAAGATGGTCGAATAAACAAAGTAATTACCATTTGCTCTACCCACACTTTTAGTAGAATGAGTAAACTTATCGGTTTACTGATTTGGATAGACTTTAATAGAGTCAAAACAATAGTGTGTTGCTTCCCCTAGGGTGGCAACCTGCTGGGTGATATTTGCTCATTTTCCTGCATTGATTAATTGATTGATTATTCTGTGCACAGTTCTGAGTTGTGTTATCATCCAAGATGACTGAATCATGCAGTGGGGTTGGCTGTGATACCATGTTTCTGTGGAAGGTGAGGATGCTTTGGATAAAGAAACAACTGTGCAGAGCCAGTCTTTTAAAAAAATCAAGCCACTTTCTATTAAATTAGCATTTGGGATTTCTTTTTATATCCTCTATCTTACCATGTTCAGTGCCTGGGACTTAAGATTCTCTCTGTTTCTTGTGAAAGTCATTCCAAACAGACTGCCCTTTTGTTTCTTTTTTTCCCTAAGATCATCCTTCAGTTAGGTATCTTTGGTTTTATCAAAGCAGTCTGTTTCTTGAAAAGGGGAAGAAATAGTATTTGCTGCTGGAGTCAGATTCCTAATAATGAACTGATTGATTGGAATGGCCTAGTCGAGAGAGTGGAGGCATTTCCATCTGACCCAGACACCTAATTAGTTGCACACTGAGATTGAACAAAGCTGTAGAATATGTGTTCTAACCTTCCTTTCCATTCTACCCGTGGGTTTCCAGAGCATCAGGAGAAGCAATAAAATATCAGTAGGGGGTGGGAAGAATAGCTGCAGTGCTCCTAATATTCTCTTTTATAATCTCATCTTTGGCTAGAACAACAATTTTGCCTGGCATATGACATGCTGCCTGCAATCAAAAGATGAATACAGAAAGGGCTTTATAGGGATTAAAAAGTCAATGGATTATCCATTAAGCAATCAAGTCTCAATATGCCACAATTTGTCTAGGTCATGATGTAGTCCCTGAAAAAAATGAACCAAGATCTATTAGCTTTCCCCCCGGGGTCATTCTCTTTCAAATCTCTACTACAGGCAGGTCTTTGAGCTCTGGTCACTAGAGTATACCTTTTTCACTAGTTGATAGTGTTTTAAAATTAGTTTTAAGTACCATTTTCATTGACAAAGGCTTGAGGCTTTCTGAAGGTCAAAGGCAAATAACTTGGGTAATATAATTCTGCAAACAGGAAGAGAAGATCCATCTGTGTTGTGCTCCATCCATATGGCAGATATCCAGATAGTATATTCTCTGGAACACTGGAGAGGGGTGAATGCCAAACTTTGTAGGGCTTTCAGGGAATGACACAGTATTTTCATTTGTATTATTTATTTAGTTTCTAATGGGTTAATTCTGACCTGGCATCATATTCAGTAATGTAAGCAGTTTCCTATGCCTATTAAACACCGTGTAGCTTTACCCCAACTGTTTTAACGCTCTGAAATGTTCCAGATTCAGATGTCATATAATCTTGCTTTTCCACTTGGAGAATGAAGGCTGTGATGCAATCAATAGGTTGGTATGTCTTATTTGGCAGCTTGGATGATAAAAGCTTTATTGATAGCCAAAAGTCTGCTGAAGCAAAGCCAGAATGGCTAAAAGCAATTCTAGAAAAAGAGGCCTTGCATTCTCAAGACCACACATTTTGATGAAAATTCTGTGCCATGTAAAATTTTCATTCTTTTCTACAGTAATTCTCAGGCATGTCTGTGCCAAACAGCCCTGTACCAGAATTCTTGACATTGTTTCTTAGGTAAGGGTGGTCTTCGAAATAAGAAATTATTAAAAAATAATGGATTATAAATTGTGTTCACTGTGTACCTTGCATACTTGTAACTGTCAGCTTTTTTTCATCTCAGTGGGCAAGAAATTTTTTTCCTTATACAAATTTCTGAATATTGTGGTACCCTTGGATAACCTGCTAGAGCATAATTTAGGAACTATGAATTCTCACAATTGAGCAGTTCTGATTCTGTGGTAGATTACAAAAGTTATGTTTCTTTTTAGATGCATAATCCATTTTATTCAGATTTGGTTTTTGGATTTATGTTTGTCCAGATTTTAAGTGTGATCTAAGATATATAGGATTTCAAGGCTATGAAAACATTTTTCTCCCTAAGAAGTAAATATTGGTTAAAGTCAGGATTGAACACTATGCAGAATATTAATTCTTAACTTTGGGAAATGGGGGGATGAGGGGTAGTTGTGGATTTGTTGGAAAGAGGTTCTTCATTTTATATGCCAACCATACATAATAATCCAACTAAATAAGTAATGTTTCCCATGCATTTTATTTCATTCCTTTTTCACTTTAGATGACTGAAGTTGCTGTCAATTACTTCATGTTACTACAAAGCATTTATAAAACATGGTACCTTCTCACATATATTTTTGTGATAAATGGACACTGGTGAATATCCTAGGAGCTTGCAGTTTTTCCCCATAACATGATGGGCACTGTGTGATCCTTATGGAAACAGATGCAAGTGACGTTTAAAAACTCACCTGCTTATTTAAGAGTTCATGTTTGGCAATATGATCATTTCTATAAACTTCCCATGAAGGAGTTAAGGAAAATTAAAACTAACCTTGTGTTTAGTGCTTTAATAAGTGCTTTTTCTGGGGTGGTGATCTTTGTTCTAAAAATGGTGCTGGTATTGTTCTTTTACCTCTTATGAGGTACAGTTATATATTTTCCCCCACTTTTGAAAAAAAAATAAACTACCTTTGTTTCAAAGTGATAATGAGAAATTGTAGAATCTTAGGATCATAATATACTAGGCTTGAATGGCATCTTAGCAGTTTTGGATATTAACTCTTTCATTTTACTAATTTGGAACTGTGATAATTGCCCAGAGATGTGACAAGACTTGGTCAGAGCTACATACCTATTTTATTGTGGATCTTGGGTAAGACATCAGTGCTCTTTATTCCTTGGTCAACACCTGTATCCTGTTAACACATTGCCTCTTGGGGGATAAAATGTAGATTAACCTAAAAGCTTCTGGGCAAAAGATGTGTTAATTTGAGAACACTTCTGGTATTGGAAAAACTTTCATTCCTAGAAATGTTATTCAAAAGTACATGTTGAAATACAGTTAACTTACAGTGGCAGGAGCTTCTTCAGAGGAGATTTACTCAATGAAAATTGAGATTTTAGTAACAAAGATAATGGGAGGAAGTAAAAATGAATTAGCTAATAGAATTGTGTGGTCCCTTTTCTTGATTTTAATGATTATAATGTATCTCAGAGCTATCTACCCAGCCATCTGATATTTTTCCTTGCCAAGGAATGAGGAAACCAAAGGTGGGGTTATAGAAATTTTTTAGATACCAACTTTGTTAGAAAAATGGCACTCACTGCCCTCAATTTTAGCAATGAAGGAGGTGAAACGAGCTGGACACACCAATTTGAACTGTATTATATTATTTTCAATGACAAAAAAAGCAACAACCCAACTTCAACCTCCCCAGTAATGTCTTCTAGTACTTTCTCACTTGTTCACTAAGGTGCTATTGAGAAATAGACACAGGGTGATAAGCTGGATTGCTTTACCCAAAGAACATTTTGATCAGTTCAGAATCTATTAAATTTTTGTTGCTTTTTAGATTTTCTTATAGAAATAAAATGTTACCCAAAAAGGACAGTAAAAAATATAATCCATAATTCCTAACCACAAAAGCAGTAATGTTCCCCTTAACTTGACTAAATTTTCAGCAGATTTTTTCCTCATTCTAGGCCCTTGACTTCCTCTTCTTAAAGCATTGACTTCAGAGGACTCGAAATTCTAAATTCTTTTTCTAGATACCCTTTAGATGTATCACTTCTCCCTAACTTCTTGCCAGATTGGCAACCTAGCTAGGACTTTCTAAGAACTTATGAGTCATCCTTTGGAAATGGTTCACCAAGAAAGATAGGGCCTCCAGGGATGGTGAGAAGCTAATGTCCAAAGTGCCAGTTAGCAAACATGTATGGACTACTCACACAACCTCCCACCAATAAGGATAGTAATTAATTATATAATATTGTAATATAACATGTAATACATATATAATATAGTAAAAAAATATGTGACATGGAAAGTTTGATAGATCAGGTGGCTTTTCCTTGGTTATCACAACAAGGAGAGAAATGCCACTCACTGCCCTCAGGTTAGGCAATGAAGGTAAATGAGCTGTGCACACCAGTTTAAACTGTATTACATTATTTTTATTATTTTTATTTTTTAAAAAGATTTATTTTTATTTATTTATTTATACAAGCACTGGGTACAGTCAGAAGCGCGGGAGGGTGAGAGAATTCACCAGAGCCAGAGCCGGAAGCAGAGCAGGCAGAAGGACCGAAGTACACTGCTAAGGGCAGCAGCAGGCACGGCAGGAGAGGTCTGCGTGCCATGTGGGACCCTCCTCTGGTGGCTGGGGAGCAGCCGGGGATCTAACTGGTGCAGCAGAGGCTGTGGGCAGCTTCGCAACCCGGCGCTCAACCGCTGCGCCACCAGGGAGGCCCTGTATTACATTATTTTTAATTAAAAAAAAAAACAAAAAAACTTCAAGCTCCCCATTATGTCTTCAAGGATTTTCTCATTCATTCACTCAGGTGCTTATAAATACTCTGCACTTTTGTTTCAGTGGAGTTGATTGAATCACTCTCCCCTTTTGCAACAGTGCTTTCCTGTCAGTCTGCCTTACATAATTACTCCATCCAGTACAGTTTTTGTTTGATATCCTACAACTCTAAAAGAAACATTGTTTTTATTTCTTTATATTTCTGTTCATTCTTTCCCCATAAACACATAGCATACAAATACACAAAGCATATATCCATCTTTGTTCACTTACCCTAAGCATTTTTCTTCGGTGCTCTATGATGGTCATAATTATCACCAGATACCCTATAAATATAAAGCTTGTATTATCTTTTTTTTTTCTACTTGAGGCAAATGTTAGCTGAACAGCATAACAGCACACAATTACAACATTTGCTCAAATGCTCAGTCTTTATCTTCATATGATATGGCCACCAGAGTGTATTCATTTGTGTGTTATTTTGGTAATATTAAGGCTATGAAAATTAAACTCAGCTGTAGTAAGGAGGCAGGGCATGATAATTAATACTCATTTTTGTCAGTCAATTCTGGTAGGTTGGCTCTAAATTAGTTCAGGCTGTTTCACAGTCCTTAATCGCTCCCTACAAAATGTGATCGTGCACATTTGGCTATATATTATTGAGGATATTGTTTCCAAAAATAGTTGTATTAGGCTGTGAGTGCTAAATGGCTTGGAATAATACAAAAGGAGGAATAAATGATAAGGGGAACAGGACAGATATTTCAATGTTAATGGACACACTTTTTCCACAGGACTTATTAGAAACCAGGAATAGGAAAACAAAGAATGGTCACTGGTAAGGGGAAGAAAAGTAGAATTATCAGGGTCTCAGGTGGTGGGTGCAGGCATGAGCTGTACCATAAAGATTTTGATGTTGGGCCTCCCTGGTGGAGCAAGAGATTAAGTCTTGGCACTATGAAGACATCCACAGTTACTGCAGCATGAGTTAGATCCCTGGCCAGGGAGCTAACCCACATGGTGCAGCAGACCTCTCCTGCCTCGCCTGCTGCTTCCCTCAGCAGTGTATTTCAGTGGATCTCCCTGTTCTGCTCACCACTCTGTCTCTGGGGAATCCTCTCTCCTCTCTGTACCTCCGACCTGACCTACACCTCAGTTCTTGTATGCATAAGTAAATAAATCTTTGAAAAAAAGGAGTTGATGTTGCTGATAAGGTTTTTAAAAGGAAGTTCATGCACTTTTAAAAGGAAGTTCATGCACTACCTCACTTGCATCCTGATTTGCTGCGTCTCATGAAATGAAACCTTCCTATGGTGGAAATGCATTACTCCTCTGAGACATTTGTGTCAATTTGTGACTGTAAAGTGGAGAAATGTCTAGTTGTTCCTCAAAGGGTAACTGAAATGCTTTTGTGAAATGACTCAAAAAATCTTGATTAAAATTGTTTTGTTTAAATATAAGGTAAAATTAAAAGCTCAAAGGTACAGTGGAAGTGAATCAAATTTGGCACATTTCCCCAACTCTCTCCTGTAAAAAAATAAAAAAAAAAAGAAAATGATCTATAAATGTCTATAGAGGTAATATAGGAAATGCTGTAGTTAGAATATTTAAAGGGACTTGCTGAACTGTGAAGACTTGACATTTGAGTCATAAAGTTAGATTTGGTTTAACAAAGTTAATGCATTTCAAGCTTCTTCTGTCTCTAGAATTAATAAAATGAGAGTGATGAGTGATTGTGGGACTGAAAACAGATTGGCTTGCATTTTGAACCACGTCAAGTTTAATTTAGCAGATATATTAATTTGAGGTGGTTTTATGTTAATAGTTATAGGAAAACATTAGTAAGACCACAACACTCAGCCAGACATACTGAGCGTGTACCCCATGGTTTCCCACAAGCAAAAGATGAGTTCAAGCACGTTAAAAACATGTCAAGTCATCAGAAGTCTGCGATTCTTGGCTCCCTGTCCCTGTATCTCCGAAAACCTGAGCCATCAGATTTCCTAAATCAATATTTCCTAATTATTATACCAGGACTCACTTTCTATGATGTCAAAAAATTATTTCTAATATGCATGACCTTTACAAAATGTCACAGAATAGTGTCACAGGGTGTGACTGATGTAACCTGTCCTCTCTGCTGACTTTGCCTCACAAATTTTACTTGAAATTCTAGAGCCTCCCAGGCTTCGTCACTCTGAATGTCTTTTTGGGTATTTTTTTTTAAATCGGGTGAGAACAATTTCATTTTTTTTTTTTATTCTATCCATCAGTGTGAAATAACTACAATTTAAGTAAATCTGGGGCTTATTAAAAAACCTTTGAGGTGCTAGGTACTGTTCTGGGCAGTCAGCATGATGGGACAATAAAAGAATGTCCACACTGTGTGCAAGTTCAATAAGAAAGATACTTAATATGTGCCATTCTCACTGGTGTGAGATGGTATCTCATGGTAGTTTTGATTTGCATTTCCCTGATTACAAGTGATGTTGAACATTTTTTCATATGTCTGTTGGCCATTTGCATTTCCTCTTCAGAGAAGTTTCTTTTTAGCTCTTCTGCCCATTTTTTGACTGGATTATTTTCTTTGTTGTTGCTGGGTCTCATCAGCTCTTTGCAGATTTTTGTGATCAGTCCTTTATCATTAGTGTTGGGTGCAAAAATGTTCTCCCAGTTGGTGGGGTTTCTCTTTGTTTTTGTTATTGTCTCTTTTGCTGTGCAGAAGCTCTTGAATTTGATGTAGTCCCAGCTGTTTATCGTTCTCTTCACTATCACTGCTTTGGGTGATGTGTCTGTAAAGATGTCTTTGATGTGCAAATCCCGTAGTGTTTCGCCTATATTTCCTTCTATGTATTTTATGGTTTCAGGTCTTATGTCTAGTTCTTTAATCCATTTTGAGTTGATTTTTGTGTATGGTGTGAGGTAGTGGTCAAGCTTCATTCTTTTGCATGTAGCGACCCAGTTTTCCCAGCACCATTTATTGAACAAACTTTCTTTGCTCCAATGCATAGTCTTTGCTCCTTTGTCAAAGATTAGTTGACCATAAATCTGTGGGTTTATTTCTGGATTTTCTATTCGATTCCATTGGTCTGTATGTCTGTTCTTATTCCAGTACCATGCAGTTTTGATGATTATGGCTTTGTAGTATAGTTTGAAGTCTGGGAGTGTGATGCCTCCATTTCCTTCTTTTTTTTTCAGTAGAGCTTTGGCTATTCGGGGTTTTTGGTGATTCCATATAAATTTCATCAATAATTGTTCTATTTCTTTGAAGAATGCCATTGAGATTTTGATTGGAATGGCATTGAATCTGTATATTGCTTTTGGAAGGATGGCCATTTTAATAATGTTTATTCTTCCAATCCATGAGCAGGGGATGTCTTTCCATTTCTTTGTGTCTTCTTCTACTTCTTTTAACAGTGTTTTATAGTTTTCTTTGTATAGGTCCTTTACCTCTTTTGTTAGATTTATTCCCAAATATTTGATTTTTTTTGTTTCGATAATAAAAGGGGTGGTTTTTTTGATTTCTTCTTCTTCAGATTTATTGTTTGTGTATAGGAAGGCTACTGACTTTTGCGTGTTGATTTTGTATCCTGCCACTTTACTGAATTGATTGATGAGTTGAATTAGTTTTTCTGTGGAGATTTTGGGGTTCTCTATGTATATTATCATATCGTCTGCAAATAGTGATAGTTTGACTTCTTCTTTTCCTATTTGGATTCCTTGGATGTCTTTCTCTTGTCTTATTGCTCTGGCTAGGACTTCCAGTATTATATTGAAAAGCAGTGGTGAGAGTGGACATCCTTGTCTTGTTCCAGATCTTAATGGAATTGCTTTCAGCTTTTGTGCACTGTTGGTGGGAGTGCAAACTGGTCCAACCACTATGGAGAGCTGTGTGGAGATTTCTGGACCTACTAAACATAGGGCTTCCATATGATCCAGCAATTCCACTCCTAGGTATTTACCCAAAGGACACAGAAACATCAATTCCAAAGAGCACCTGCACTCCTATGTTTATAGCAGCACTGTTTACAATAGCTAAGCTTTGGAAACAACCCAAATGCCCAAAAATAGATGAATGGATCAAGAAGATGTGGTGCATATATACCATGGAATATTACTCAGCATTCAAAAAAGATAAACACATGCAATTTGCAGCAACATGGATGGCACTGGAAGGGATCATGCTCAGCGAAATAAGCCAAAAAGAAAAAGAAAAATACCGGATGGTCTCACTCATAGCAGGAATCTAGAAAACTTAAATAAGGGACCAGGAAAATGAATATAAGAAAGTGAAAATCAAAATCAACAAAAAACTATGAACCAGAGACACTTTTTGGGGGGTGGGGGGCGGGAGGGGAAGGATTGGGGTCAGAATGGGGCGTTTGCAATTGTATGGGGGAATATAAAAATAAAATTTAATATTTAAAAAAAAAATAAAAAAAAAAAAAAAAAAAAAAACAAAAAAAAAAAAAAAATACTTAGTGACAAATAATTGCAAAATGTGTCACCAAGGAAAACAAGGCAAGATAAAGGGACTCATAGGGAAGGGGCTAGGGAAGCTTTACACAGATGGCAGAAGGCCTGATGGAAGTGTTTAAAGAATGCTCGGAGGACAGAACATTCCATGCAGTGGGAACAGCAAGTGCCAAGGCCTTTAGAGAGAACATGCTAGAGCTGTTTAAGGAACAGTAAGGACATGGTTGGACCTAAGGTGTTGAGCATGCAACTAGCAGAAGGAGGGCAGTGAAAAAATTTCCCAGGATACTGTGAAATCCTGTTGTATTACTTGGCTCTCATTCTCAATAAGATAAAAAGGCAATGATAAGTTTTGAATAGAGGGATGATTTGATTTGACTTTGCTTTACAGAGAATGGCGATGATAACCATTTGTTGAATAAAACCTAGAGGAAAGTAAGGGATCTCTTAGAAATCTCTTGCAAGTAAACGAGCCTCTGGCAACAGCATCTTGAACTGGGGGCCAGGCAGAGGCAGTCATAAGAGGTGGGCAGATTCATATATATATTATGTAAAACCTAGTAGTATTTTCTGATGGATTGAAAGTGAAAGGTGGCAAAGAGTATTTAAGACCAAGCCAGGTGTTTAGTCTGGTAGGATAGAAATGCCAATAATTAAGATGGAGAAGATGTCAGTTGAATTGGAAAAGTTACCTAGCTCTCTTATCTTCTTATCTTTATTGAGGTCATCTTGACTCATAATACTGAACTGAGGAATCAGTTCATCCCTCCTCAGATGTATGTCACTATACTACCCCAGCTGTCAAAATCATTGAATAAAGTCTCTGGATTCTAAGGGAGAGATTGAGCCTGGGAATGCTAATTCGTTCATCAGCATATGGGTAGAACTTGAAGCCATGTTATTGGATGAAAACACCTAGGAAAAGTTTACAAGACAAGGGGAGAAGACATCTGTGGGTGGGTCCTGGGATACACTCATCAAATGCATGCTAGGACCATGGGGCAGACTCAACCTCTGAGAAGGAGCAGCAATTGCAGGAGGATAATCATGAGAAAGGACCATTCTGGAAACCAGGTGATGACTAACCCATAATAGGGAGAGAGGATGTAATTCTCCCAACTGTTGCTAATAGGCCACATTAACCAAGGAACCAAGTACTCGACGTGATCCTTAGGCATTTCCAAGTGATAATATGATCCAAAAAGATTATTTGTATGCAATCAGAGAGCAAAGGTTTGTCAAGGCTGGGTCCAAGAGAATGGAGAAAAAGATCAGGCAAACTCATAGGACAGATAATTCTTTTCAGGAGTTTACAGAAAGCAGAAAAAAAATAAGTGCTATGGATATTAGTGAGGAAGATGAGGCAAGAATCCAAAGCGCTTTCTGCCAAGCAGAAAAATATGTCTTGTGCATTGTAATGCAATGTCCCTCAGCCTCAAAATGGGCCAGCTTGGAACTTCAAACTGATTCAATTGGAATCAAATGGACTTATAATCCTGCACAGCAGCTTTCAGCACCACCGAGTTAAATTTACTACAACTTAGCCAAGAGTAGCTCATGCCATGCAGCTTGCCACTCTCTTCTCTTTGGGTTTTGATTTACTAGGAAGTGGTTTGCTGTTGACTGAAATGCAAACAAATGTTTCCTACTAAAAAGGGAGCATAATGATAGCACTTTCCCCTCCTGCTCACATTTGCACTCTCTCTTTTTCAAAGTTTAGTACCACTTCTGAGACAATTAAGATAATTTGGCCATTTAAGTACTAACAGCCACAGCGGTCTTAGAACCACTTACTTTTTAAGTACTAAAATGCAGTAAAAGGACATTATTGCTTATTGGAATTTTAATGTCTTTTTATTGGACTTGAACTATAAAGAGCACTGGAGTTGACTTTGTGTTTGTTCTTAAGTAGACATTGAAAAGCAAGAAGAAAGGAGGAGAGTTTATTAAAATTTGCCTCAAATGATTCTTATTTGGTAACCACCTCGGTGGTATCTTTTGAAAAAGATTTTGCCTTGGCCTGAAAGGCCATGTAGACATCTTGGGATGATTTTTTTTTTTTTTTAAATGGAGGGAGTAAGACATTGAAGCCAAGTAGAAGGAAGGGTTTCTAGTCATTCCAAACTAACGGTTTTCTTTTCAAAGATGAAAAAAAAAATTGTATTCAATTTGTGGTTATCATGAAGCCACTAATAACTCAGATTCACATCCGATTGCCCTTTGATAATGTAGTCAGCCTGCTTGACAGTAGTTGTGCCCACCACTTCAATTGTAATGGAGGCTGTAATGGGAGGAAAAAGAATCACCCCATTTTCACCCCGCAGGTAGGGGAATGTCCAAGCTTGCAAAGACTGGCATTTCAGGGATGAGATTGTTAGGGAATGAACTTTCTAAGAGATGCTTCTGAAATTCAATGCCATTCCATTAGAATGAGACAAGAAGGGGTATCTTGGAGGATGGCAGACTTTAGAAAAACAGTCCTAGATTTTCAGACTGCCCCTGCCTTTATTAATTGGGTAAAGTGTGCAATTGTCAGTTTCTTCTCAGTAAACTGGGAATAAGAAGTAACAAGAAGGGGCCTCCCCGGTGGCGCAGCGGTTGAGCGCTTGGTTACGAAGCTGCCCACAGCCTCTGCAATGCCTGTTCAATCCCTGGCCACCGGGCGAGGGTCCCACATGGCGCACAGACCTCTCCTGCTGCCCGCTGCTCCCCTCAGCAGTGTATTTCGTAAGTCAGCCTGCTCTGCTATGCTCTCTGCTCTGGCTCTGGTGAATTCTCTCACCCTCCTGTGACTGTACCCAGTGCTTCTGACTGTACCCAGTGCTTGTATAAATAAATAAAATAAAATATTTAAAAAAAAAGTAACAAGAAGAATATGATGGAGCATGGTAGCAAACACTTGTGAGATCCTGCTCAGGGACTCTTTTAAATCTTTTGTGTTTATTTACTAACTTAATGGTTAATCATTAAATGGATATTAATTTTATCATCATTTTGTAGATTAGAAACTAAAGCATAATAAAGATAAGTAAACTATGTAAGATTTCAGAACTAGTACAAGACAGAAGACAGTCTTTAAACCAGTCAGTGTGATTCTGGAATTTTTTCCTCTAACCAAACTATGATTCTAATGGGGACTATGAGAATTAAACAATATGTTGTAGTCCAACCTGCTGGCCTGCTGTAGGTGTTTAATAAAATTTAATAAATGTTAAATGTTATTGTTGATAAAGTTCAGAGGTCCTATTATTTTATTTTCAATCAAAGTTTAGCAAGCCAATAATAAGACAGAGAACTGTTAAAGCATAAGAAGCAAAATAAAGAATATTAAGGGGATTATCTTAGAATTTCAGTTAAAAAATACTCAGTCCAAACCAGAAAGACAAGTTTATAATTCCAACAGTATGAGACCTTCTCCTCTGCTGTTTTCTTGCCCTTGATAAAATTACTATCTTCATTCTCTCCATTGCCCTTTGGCTTCATAACTTCATTCAAAACCTTCACTGTTATTTCAGCATCAGTAACTATGTTAGCTTGTTAGCTGACTTCAGTCTCCTTTTTTTTTTTTTATCATTTTCTTTGACTTCATCTGAAATAGCTGTTACTTGTTAAACTTTTTTAAAAAAATATATTGCCCATAAGCAATAAAATGGGACTTTGTTTCTATTAGAACTGGCATAATAGATATTGCATATTTATCTGTTTGTTTAAATCCAGGTTTACAAGATTCCAGGTAGTTAAGGACAGCGATTGCTTACGACTTGAAAAAGCATTCATTTCTTTTTTATAATGTAGTAGAAAGAAGAGGTTCTTAAAAGTAACATGCTGACAAGAAAGAAAGGATACTGAACTCTTAAAAAAACACCCTGTTTGGTCTTGTTAGTGGAATTATCCATTGTCTTCTCATAACCTGACTATAAACTGAGAGTGCCTAATTAAATAAGGTCCCCTTTAGCTTAGTAAATAGGCAAATTTATACGAGCCATTGTTGAATAGGAAGCAATCTGGACCTGTAATAGGAAATGTGATTCTAAATGTTGAATTTTAATATGTGTTCTGTCACTTAAAATCATTGCAACTTTATATCCTCCTTTGTGAAAGGGAGATACTAATACCTACCTGACATTGCTGTTATAATATTTTATTTATTTATGTATATATATATATTTCCCCATCTCACTGTCCTCTCATCTGTGGGCTGTGCTGTTAATCCTCTGATCCAAGATTCATGTTCGAATTCCAGGCATCCCACCCATCTCTGAGGAACATGTTACAGAAAGGGGTTCAAAAGACAGGTCCCCTCTGACTTGTAAGGTGACTTCTTAGAAGTCACATGCATTGGGTAGTGGTTTATCATGCGGGTGCACATAAATGTGTGAAGAGAGTGGGAGATACCATTTACATGAGCAGCAAATTGTGTAGTAGCTTGTAAATGGGCTTCTCAGCATTAGGAAGGAAAGAATGTTTATTGGTAAACAGTAAGAACGGCTGCCTGAGATGGCAATTATACCTGTGATTTTATCCTTTAACTTGGGCTGGAAAACAACATGAAAATCTTTCCTGAAATGTGTTTCTATTCTGATGGTTTATCTTTTAGGTTAAACATGATAATGGATGTGGAAACTGTTAAAAGGAGCAAAATGACGAAATAATTGTAAAGAGCTATGTTTTTGTTCCTTCTTTTTATGGTGAGTGGCTTTGTAAGTGCCTGTGTATCAGGATATTAAAGAATCACTGAATCATAAGCTAAAGGATAATTTTACATAAAAGGGTCAGAGATGTTTAAGAAACACAGCTAAGCAGAATGACAAAGAGATTTGACATAATCTTTGATAGTTAAAAGTAGACACTTTCTGAGGCTAGCATTGGCTCATAATATTTTACAGAGTATACTTTGTTTACTAAAAACATGAACAATTTATTTTTCTCTTTCAGAAGACTGATTGTTAAACTTCTTCAGTATTTTATAAGAACACCAACATATTTAGCTTTGCATATAATGAAAAATAGCATTAAGTAAGTACAGTGCATCAATATTTTGAAAATATGTATATTAAGATCTACAGAACAGCTTATGCTAGACCAGGTATAACTTGGTTCCATAACTGGAACTAGCATGTTATGTAATAGAGGCTGGTTCCAATACCTCATGTCTAACATAGGACTAATAGTACATTACTTCATCTTTAAGTGATTTTTAAGATTAAGGATAAAGTATCACAGACTAGATAGATGGATAGACTGATATAATGTGAACATTGTACATGATAAACATTATTATTTATATGATGTTTAATAATTGATAATTCCTATTATTTGACTATATTTTTTAACTTAACCAGTAAGTATACAGAATACCAGAGTTCTGATTAGATGGGGCATCTAACCTTTCAGATATTTTGTTTTGTGGGTTGTGTATAGCTCTTGAAATCCTTTGACTTTCCTCCATTATGGTTCAGCTGACCAAGTGAGTGTCTGTAGACTGGAGATTATAACCCCGAATCTAAGGTGATCGGTATGGATAAGAAAAAAAAATATATCAAGAGATGATGCTAGCAAGATGGTGATAGAGGAGGGTCTTTGCTTCATCCCTGAGAGGAACACTGAACAATTAACCTGGAGTACACCCACAGTCAGTGTGAAATTGGGATACACCCACAGTCAGGGTGAAATTAAAGCACTCCTTGCACCTCAGACACCAACACAGACTGAACTAGAAGGGGTGATGAAGAGATTCACACTTCACTTGATAGGAGGTGTGTGGAGAGACCACTTTAGTGGCTGCAGTTTGGGGTGGGGGTACGGATAGTGTGACTGTGGCACGCTGAACACAACTGAGAAAACAGGGACCGTGTCTTCCTCTGGAAGTATCCTCCCCAGAGACCAGCTAGAATGAAGGAAACAAGGAAGCATGAAGTTGTGATGAAATCCATTTGAGGGCTGACAATAGAAAAATGATGCTTAGGGCCTCCCCTGGTGGCACAGCGGTTGAGCGCTGGGCTGAGAAGCTTCCCGCAGCCTCTGCAGCGCTGGTTCGATCCCTGGCAGCTGGCGAGGGTCCCACATGGTGCAGCAGACCTCTTCTGCCACACCCGCTGCTCCCCTCAGCAGTGTATTTCCTCACTCTGCCTGTTCTGTTCCCTGCTCTGGCTCTGGTGAATTCTCTCACCCTCCTGCCCTTCTGACTGTATCCAGTGCTTGTATAAATAAATATATATTTAAAAAAAAAAAAAAAGAAAATGAAAGAGCCTCACGCCATGGGGCTGGAGATGAAAAAGAAAGAAAGAGAGAAAGAAAGAGAGAAAGAAAGAAAGAAAGAAAGAAAGAAAGAAAGAAAGAAAGAAAGAAAGAAAGAAAGAAAGAAAGAAAGAAAGAAAGAAAGAAAGAAAGAAAGAAAGAAAGAAAGAAAGAGAGAAAGAAAGAAAAGAAAGAGACATGATGCTTGCACAGTTGTCCTGCAAAATCTAATTAACCATCATCACCATTGTTTTGGTTCTTTCAGAGTCATAAGTTAAGTGTGGGTAAAAGTGGTTTGAATACCCAAGACTACTCAGATTTTATGTCTCACTCCTCAAACCCTGTGGTTCTGTCATCATTTTTTTATTTTTTTTTGGTCTTCAAATTCCTGATTCCTGATGAAATCGGTGGTTGATAATTCCCATATATTTTCATTCACTTTTTGGTAATTCCCATATATTTCTATTGCCTCCTTGCTGCTTTGTCTTATACATCAACTTTGACCCACAATGTACTTTATGGTTACAGTCAAGAGCAAACTTACCAAAGGTTATTGCTTCTAAAGAACAGATTGATCAATTTGGGAACAAATCTTGAAAGATTTGAATGCTGGACTCTTTTTCCTAGGTAGCTGCAGAGATCTATTTTAATTAGATAGTTATTTCAACAATGCTTTATTTTGGGGAAAAAAAAATTTCTCCCATTTGTTGTTTAAAAGAGATACCATTTAACACTACTAAGTACTTGGGATAATCCCTAACCCCATTGAACAGCTTAAACAAGTGAGCTATACAGAAATGGACAACTTGAAAAGCAAGAAAATAAACAACCCAGCAAAGACTTACTCTTCACAATTTCTAGTTTACTGCTCTCCACGGCAACATAATGGCCCCTTAATCATCCCTCCCAATAATTGTGTAGTCAAGACCGTGGGTCTCAGCACACACATTTGTGGACTTGTTTCCAATTCAAAGAGAACAGAAGTTCCATATTTTACTGTGGTAGCTTAAGGTCTTGACCAATTTTTGGTGTATTTCTCCTCTGAGTTTAAAGAAAGGGCTGCCCTCCATCAATTAGGAGTCCATTTATACAAAACAGTGCTTAGGAGGAATCCTTTTTTGGCTTCTAATGCAAGATTTCCTCAGAAGTGAAAAGATGGTCTGGCTTAATGCAGATTCTCATGTATATAAACTGGAATACTTGGGGAAAAAAAAAAAAAACTTTCCATTACATAATTAGAATAATAGCCTCTTTCTCTTTTTTGCTCTCCTTTAAGATTTGCAGAGTAGAAATCTCCCGCTCAGTAATTTGTGTTTTTTTTTTCCAAGCTGTATGTTTCTAATACCATTGATCTTTCTCACAGACTTTTCTACTCATGCATTGTGATAGAGGCTCTCTGCATTTCTCTGATTTCTTTATATTTCCCTCAAAGCATAGCATCAAGAATTAGATGTGGTAATGCTTGGGAATTGCTGCAGTTACCTAAGACATCCTTCAGGCAACCGGAACTAATTTAGCCTAATAGTCTGCAAATCTCGTGATATACAAAAAACTAAAGTTTTCTATTTTTCTTTTTTGTTTTGCCATCACAAGACTGATTTCAAGGACACATTTTTGAAGCAGTAATAAATGTTCATAGCTTAAGCTTTGACACTTGATTTTTTAAAACTAATGACCTGACCTTTATTAACATAAAAGAATAATCATTCTCACAAGAATATAACACATTTTTTTCAAGGTCAAAGTGGGTAGAATGTGAGGTTTTGAAGTTTGAAAAATCATCAAGAGGATTCCAGCAATTAGAATTGTGTTCTACAGTCATCAACAGATAGAGATGTTTGACTGAATAGGTGAGAACAAGAATAGGTATCAAATTTTTCATTCACTCACTAGATCAAGAAATATGCTGGGGATTCACTATCTTAATATTGTGTGATTCAAGTCTCTTTTTTTATAGATAAGGAAATGGCTTCAAGAAAATAGACAGTTTGTCTGAGATCATCCAGTTGAGTGCTATTGCTTTGCTTGTTTTTATGTCCATACTATAATTATCAGATTGTAAAAGGTATGGAGAAAGAGAAATTCATGGTGTTGATTTCACTTGTTAAGGATGAATACTTATGATGTGATGCATCTGTTCTACATTTATATTCCAAGTTCTTTCTTTCTTTATTTAAAGATTTATTTTGTTATGCATACAAGAACTGGGGAACAGGACAGAGGTGGGGGGCATGAGATGATTCACCAGAGACAGAGTGGGGACAGGACAGGCAGATCACCCAAAATATACTGCTGAGGGGAGCAGTGGGCAAGACAGGAGAGGCCTGCTGTGTTATGTGGGTTAGCTTCCTGGCTGGGAATCGAACTCATATCTCAGTGGCTGGCAGTAGCTTGATAGCACTGAGACTTTAACCCCTACGCCACCAGGGAGTCCCCTATTACAAGTTCATTAAAGAAAGTAAAATAGGGATTATTAATTTATGGTCTCTTAAGCAAAGGCAATATAAAACCTAGTTAATGTTTGGGTTTTTATGACACCACAATTTTTAAATATTCATCTATAACTTGTTAGTTGTGTAACTAAGGCAGATGTCTTACCTTTCTAATGTAGAGTCTCCTCATCTATAAACGATATACACTAAGACTAACTGCCTCATACATCTTGTGAAGTTGAAATGGCTTCACATTCAACAGTGCTAAAGTTTACGCTGTTATTTTAAATACTGCTGGGTACAGGTCAGTTTAATGAACAAACATTTGTTGGTATCTGTATGTTCCAGGCACTTGGGTTCTGTCTCCATCCTCAGAGGTTCTAACCAGAGAAAGGGATGTCATAGGCTCAGAATGGAAATGACCTCACTAAATTATAATAAAACACACAAAATTCAATAGGAATGCAAAGAGAGAGGTGGTCCCTAGTGTGTATATTAAAACACTTAATACAGGATTTAAAATAAAGTAGAAATTAGAGAGGTAGAAAGTGGAGTTTGTCATTTGTTGGTGGGTAATGGACATTTTTTAAAAAGAAATAGTGATAGTTGAACTACACCAGAAGTTACTATTGATATTCATACACTTGGAGTTAAATAAGGGTATTCAATGTGATGAAATGCATTCACAAAGAAAGAGGTAAGGAAATGTCTTATAAAAAACACACCAATAGTGTTTTGCCAAGGAAAAATACATATGGGCACATCTTTCCTCAATTATAATGTCTCCATTGGTCTGGGTTGGAACCAAATAATCCGCATTTTTAACAAATCAACGCAATGATGGACGGTAGTAATAATGGTGATCCGTGAAAAACTATCTAGAAACACTAAATCAGAATCTAAACTCCTTGAAGGAATTTCTTTTGAAAATAAAACATGAAGGTAGCTAGGGTTTGATTTGTGAGAAGCCTTTTAGCATCTTTAACTAAAAGCCAATATTTAGGTAATTAACATTTAAAAAAAAAGACAATGAGGTGATAAATAGGAGAGAAAGAAATATTGAAAGTACTCTTTGACACTCTACTAGAATATAGAAATTTGAAAATCACTCGAATCAGAGCCAACACCTTTACTTCACACCATCAGCCTCTCTCAAAATGCTAATGTTCCTCTGAGACACTGGTGGTACCTTTGTTTCTTGCAGGAAGATGCTCCCTGTCTTGGAGCTGGATGTGTCATGTGGCAGTTGCTACGGTAACTCGTTTAAGGAATGTCATCGAGTGAGTTACCAAGTAAATAGTCTTGTAAGGAGGATATTATAGCTGACATGTAAATTAAGGCTGCCCTGTCTCTGTCAGAATTTTCTATTCTGAATTCCCCTGCTTTCCATATTTAAAAGAAAATTTCTTTCCCTTGCAAAAATCTCCATTTCTTAAGTAACAGAACAGCATTTGTATACACAGTTGACATTCCCTTGCTCCTTATTTCAGTTTTCTATACCTGGGCATTAATTTCCCAGTGCTACCCTTAGATGACAATAGAGATACTTAATAAACATTTTTTTGGGTGGTCATCAAGAGCAAATGGTAGTTCCTCCTCTTGAAATCACATAGAACAATGTCTTCTTGAAGCTTTATAGAGCTGATTTCTCAATTTTATTAAAGCATTTGAGTAGATGCTAAACTGCTGGTCCTAACTCTCGAAATTCTAGGGGTTCACCTTGGGATATACATGGGTGACCCTCTGTGAGTGAACACTTTAATTTTCATATCTGAAAGGCCATATTTGCCACTTTATTCCCAAAATAGAAAGTGTGTGGGCCACCTTTTATTTACTGAAAATCTTTTTCAGACATATCACAACAATGTTCACCTTAACTTTGCTGGAATTAAGCTTCAGTGAACAGCCAACCTGCACTGATTCATTTGGGAAGAGTGCAAGATTCATATAAACTGTTTTTTTTTCCTGCATCTTTAATTTCTAATTCTAAACCAGGTTATCCAGCTAGAAGCCAATATGTGCTTGCATTTTCCATGGAATTTTTTTTCATAGTCTTGTTATAAAACTTAACATTTTTCTTTTTGTCAATGGTCATTATAAAAAAAAACAAATGAACATCAATTTCTATCTTTAAAAAACTATCAAACATATAAATCAAAATATATATCCCCTTTACATAAAAACACATAAAATGTACCCATTGGATGCTAATGACTAGAATAGATTTAGCAGTACATTGATTTGGACATCATTTATTTATTTTAATTTTGTTCATGGGAGCTTTATAAACCTTTCACAGTCCCTTTTTTACTATTTCTTGTTAATGGCTACCGGGGAGTTAACAACTCAGTTACATGTAATTTCAATAGATTGTCTTAGATTCATTCTTTCATTATTTGAGGTAATTATCTGACTTCTACTAGCTTAAGTTCTATTTGACTATGAAAGACAGATATTAATTCTGTTTGGCTATGAATGACAGGTAGAAATAAAAAATAGCCAAGCCCCCCTTATAGAGGCATCAGGGGACAATTTCTTGCTATCAGCAGAGACCCAGGCTCATTCTGTCTCTCTGTCTCTCGTTCTGATAGTTCCTGGCTTCCATATTTGAGGTTTACCCATGGTTACTAGAGAGGTGGTGAATTTCCAAAGTAGCCTGTCAGTGTTCCAGGAAGAAGGTGGTGGAAGATAGGAGGTAAAGGTCACATTCTAAATGAGCCAGTCCTCATTTTTTAAAATGCTTTCCCAGAAGTTACATCTAGAAAATTCCACTTCTATTCCAGTGAATAGAGTTTAATTAAATAGCTACTTCTAATAGGGGGACCTAGGAAGTGGCGCCGGGCACACTGCCACACCAATTCTAGACTCCATTAGAAAGGCATAAGAGGGGAATGACTGTAGAGCTGGCAGCTGGATATCTACCTCATCACCCTTCACTCCATGAGTCCTATTCATCTGCATTTTACTAGTTTAAATTTTTTCTTTCTATTTCCTCACATCTGTTTTAAAGTACGTGGTATAAAAACATTACTTAATAATAGTACTAATCACATGTACTCAAGAACTACGCTACCCATTACATAAACACTCCCATTTTGTCATTTTTCAAAAGTATGACAAGGTGGTCACTACCTTTATTTTCATATTGTCAATGAGTGCTTTGATATATAAGACAATGAAATACCTTGTTGAAGTCACCCAATTAATACATGGGAAATATGGGTTTCTAGCTTTTGTATTTCTTTTTTGGCAGGCATATCTGTTCATTAGTTTAATATATTTTTCCATCCTACATATGAATGTCCTTACCTGGGTTGGGATTGTTTTCATTTTGTTTTGTTCTTTTACCCACCATACCACTGAATCAGATAAAAGCATTTCAAGTTTGTTTCTACCTTTCCCTCATATTTCTTTCTACTTTTACCTTTATTTCATGGAAAAAAATTTTAAACCCTGTCTATCTGAGGAAAGATAACCTGACTTTGGAGATACTGTCCTGTCTGTCATTAGCATATTCAGGCCAGTGCATGTAAATCCATCATGTTCATAACGAGTGTTCAGTAGCTAACTTCCTACCATATTGACAACTATGACAACAGTGATGGTGTTCATATTTGTTACAGTTTTGGTTTCAGTTATAATTACATAAATATTTATTTCAACCATTCAGTCATTCAACAAACTGTAGCTGAGTCATCCTTAGATCCTAACACTGACTTGGAAGCTGGTGTCACAGCTGTTAATGGATTTCCTCTCCTCACGAGGTGTGTTGTCTGCTCTGTGAATAGGTAACCTGGGAGCTAACAAATTAATAGATGTGCAGTACTTCAGATGGTTATAAAGTCAAGCAGGGAAAAAATGGGAGGATAGAGAGGGAGCATTATGGCATGGGGAATGGAAGAAATGGCTGTTTGCTCACTGCTAAGGTGGCGTCAATAGAAGACCCCACAGTATGAGGGTGTAAGCTGTGCAGTAGTAAGAGGAGCAATCCAAGAATATGGAGCCTTAAGTACGAATGCCCCAGAGAGAGAGGAAGTAAAGATGATCAAGGAAGAACAAATACAGAGAGTATTGTCAAGAGCTCCCTCATAACCCTAGGTGACAAGAGCTTTGAATAAAAAGAAGAAATCTGATTGTGAGGTTATTATTTCTAATCCAACTCTTCACACAGACTCCAAATATTATCTTAAAAAATGTAGATGATGCAGTAGCTAAGAAAAAAATGGAAAGGATCTGGTGACTGTGAATCTACTCTTAAGTCTTATGTCCTGAGGCAAACATTGCTCTCCTGGCTAAAAGTACTTTCTTGGACATTTTGTTTTGTTTTGTTTTTCATGATCATGGTAGAGCTATGAGAATTATTGTTATAGGGCCACTGCAGCATTACTATCTTAATAAATCCTTTCAACAAACCTGCAGGGTAAAGGCTATTTCTGTAACAGGTGGATTCAGGGAGAGAGTTGATCACAGTCAGAAAAGAAAAAACAAAACAAAACAAAAACAATGTAAAAGCTAGATAGGATGAGAATAGGGAACAGATCCAAGTACTATGATAAAATATTTTCAGTTATAAAGAGTATCAATTTCCAACAATGAACTGAAACTTAGTATCATACTGCTATAGAACTTGAATTGAAAAAAAAGTCTTGCGGACCTCCCCTGGTGGGGCAGCAGTTGATCTCTGGGCTGCAAAGCTGCCCGCAGCCTCTGCAGCGCTAGTTCGATCCTCAGCCACTGGCGAGAGTCCCACATGATGCGCAGACCTCTCCTGCCACGCCTGCTGCTCCCCTCAGCAGTGTATTTCATCAGTCTGTCTGTTCTGCTCTGCTCTGGCGCTGGTGAATTCTTTCACCCTCCCGTGCTTCTGACTGTACTCAGTGCTTGTATAAATAAATAAATATATCTCTTAAAAAAAAAAAAAGAAAAGAAAAGAAATCTTGAAAAAAATCAAGGTGGGAGTCAGGATGAAATCATTAAGGACAATGTTCATATCCATATGGAACACAAATTTTAGGGGGGGTGGGAGAGAAATCACAAATAATTAAAGTGATTGGTATTGTTGGGTATAAGTTTTCTAATAAAACAAAGCAAGGTAAGTGGATAAAGATGGATGAGTATATTCGTTTTAATAAACTAGCCAGAATTCACCTTTCTGAAGAAATGACTTTTGAGCAAAGACCTTAGTAAATAGAAGGGCAGGTTGTGTGATAATCAGGGGAACACTGTTGAAGCAGAGAGAACAGCAATGACATAGGTCTTATGGGGTCATTCTCCCCAAAAGGGTCAGATTGGCTTTTCTCAATAGGTCCAGAATAGGCCTCTTGTCACTTTCTAATGCGAACTAGAGGTCAGTCAAGGTTCTGCGAGCCTGAGAAGTTTAGTCCCATTACTTAAAAAAAAAAAAAAAAGAAAAGAAAGGCAGCTTGCTTTGTCTGAGGGCAGTGAGGGCCATGAAGTCTGAGAGAAGCTTATGTTCTTGTTCTTGCCCAAATGCTTTGACTCTTCCCATTCAAAGAAGAGATAACAATGTCCTAAGCTCCTGCCCTTTTTCTAATTGAATAAACAATGACTGCTGTCCATTTTATGACTAAGAAGAATGCAGTCTGTGGGGCTCCTGCCTTTCTTGGTTTCTGATTAAATCTAGTCTCTTTCAGTATCTCATCTGGGCCTCCCCTCATGGGGCAAGCGGTTGAGCGACGAGTTGTGAAGCTGTCTGCAGCCTCTGCAGTGCCAGTTAAATCCCGGCGGGCCAGCGAGGGTCCCACATGGCGTGGCAGACCTCTCCTGACTAGCCCGCTGCTCCCCTCAGCAGTGTATTTCGTCAGTCTGCCTGTTCTGTTCCCCACTCTGTCTCTGGTGGATCCTCTCACCCCCCACACCTCTGACCTGTATCCCGTTTCTTGTATGCATAAATAAAGATTTATTTTATTTATAAAAAATATTTATTTTATTTATACATAAATAAAAATTTATTTTATTTATACAAGAACCCAGATACAGGCCAGAGGCACAACCTCATGCGCCACCAGGGGAGGCCCTAAATCAAATAAATCTTAAAACAAACAAACAAACAAACAAACAAAAAACAAAGAATCTCATCTTTACTCTCAGAGTAAGGTTGAGGTCACCCACCTTATTGTCTGTTTCGTGAAGTCCCTACTCTCCATTCTTGATGTTCCAGCTGTCAAAATGCAAGAAAACCATTAGACTTTATAACAGTGAATTCTCCATATGTTACCAAATCAATTATTTTCCTTTGGTTCATCCTTTTAATTACTTGTCTAGCCTGAGTAGAACCCAAAAGACTATACTATGATTTCATTTGCTCCGTGATAGTCTCAGTGCAGGACTTCTTAAACATGGTATGTGAATGGATAAGTTGGAGTCCAACAAATCACCTTTTTTTCCTAGGGGAAAAATGGTGGGGGATCTAAATATTGGGAGGGGAAATAAATTTAGGTCTGAAATAGGCAACTGTATCTGTAACTCTAGATTATACTAAGATCACAAATATTTATTTTACTGCCTACTATTAAGTTTTGCTATTTCTATATCCAATTTTCTTCTTCAGTAAATACATTCTCTCAAATATTTATTAAATACCTGTTTGCCAGGAGCCTGCTATTTGCATAATTGTTAATTCTTATATTTATATAGTATCTAAACTTGCAGCCAGGACTCAAGAGGCTTCAATCAAAAGAGGAAAAGATGTCAGCTGAATATTATAGGATTCCTCTGGTAAACTGAACATGGGCATATATACCTATCACATAAGTTAGAGGGGATGGACTCTCCCAAATAAGGATAATATCAGTGTAGAACCCAGTGATTCCCAAGTCCTCCTGGGAGAAGAGACATTTCAGCTTTTGTATAATTGATATTTTTTTTCAATCTTCTAACACAATTTGAAATCAAATTTTCAGATACATTGACTGATTCTTAGATGAGTGACTGCCTTTTTTTTTTTTTTTTGAGTGACTGCTTTTTAAGAAGTGGATTCTAGGGGATTGGAGTCACTGACGGTTTGAATATGACAAATTTCAAATTTGTGATTTCTTAATTTTGCTTGTTTACTAAGTTATGCTTTGTAAACATTTAGCAAAATATAAATGTTTTCACTGTCTTTTTTCTTCATTGTTCTAGCTAGAACTTCCATCAGAATAATATGGACATATGTTGAATATATTAAAGATTTTTTCATATACTCAGTCTGAGTAGAGTCAGATCTTTGTGTGTGCTATCATTTTTACACTTATGAAATAATATACTGCTACTGAAAATAAAGTTAAGACACTGAGGTATCTAAAGAATAGGTCATATTGCCATTCTTAGTCCTGCAGCTCAGAAATTATCATTATCATTGTTCTGAGTTTCTTCCTTACTTTGACCCTTACATGATGCATTTTCTGTAAGAAGGTGCTCTAACTCAAATGGACACAAAATTCTGTGTCCTAATGTTGTTTAAGTAGATGACATATTGTTTTGAATATTATTGGAACATTTGTAGAATGAAAATTTTCAAACAGAGGTTACTATTAGCTGATAGCCAATGTTCAGACACTTTTAGTTTTGTGTAATACTGTAAATTCATGCTGATATTCACAACTTATTTTTCTATGACCAAATGCCATGTTGCCTTTTCTATGATCATTCTTTGATTTTTACCATATGCAAGGTGGTGGTTATTTCACTTGATCTTCGCTTAACCTTTTGACTCCACTTCTTTAGGTTATTTGCACATTTAAATTATCTTTTCTAGTCGGAGTTAAAGATCTGTAGAAAGTCTTTTTATTTCCTTCAAATATTTAGCACATTGTAAGTATTCTTTGAAGAAAGAACAGTTAAGGAATATATATATATGTATATATATATATATATGTACACACACACCTATATATATAATTTAGCTTTTATTTTCAAGACTGTCAACATGGCCACTTGTTTTGACAATTGCTAGGAGATTATATATTTCCTTCACATTAAATTCAGAGTTGTTAAAAAATTCAAGCATAAGCTTAATGAAGACTCTTATAGTTGGCAGAAGTATTGACTTAACTAAGCATTAGCCCTTGCAAAAATAAACTTGAACAGGCAGCCAATTCACAAAATTGCTAATTGTTCTTACTTGACTGTGTATCTTAGTTGACAGTTGGTCTTTTACTATGACATGCATGCATATAGTCAATTTCATATACTTTTAGTATTATTTAAACTTTAGCTCTTTAAATCACTTAAGTGTAATTCACAAGTAAAATTTTCATGTGCTTCAATTATTTAAAGTATAGCTTTAAAGTATAAAGTACAACTTAGAATAGCATATATAAGATGGAGGAAATATGTATTATTATACATTATCAGTAGGCCTGTATATATGTCTATATATACACACACTACACAGGAAATCAAGACTTTTAAAATATGGTTCTTATTTTTGGGGAGGAAGGGAATTTTTCATCTAACTCTCTGAGTTTTTCTCTAGCTGGTTGGATGAACAGATCAACTTCAATCAAATTAGTGGAAGGAAAAAATCAAATTGAATTATATATGTGCAGGACTCTACATAGACATGTGGATTGCAAAATAATATAGTAAAATGGGACTATATATCCTGAGTGGAGAAATGGGATGGGGTCTAGGCTTCCAGGAGAGATGATGGTGACTCTTGTGATGATTTATATCATAAAGACCATATGCTCTGTTATTAGATGAATGCCCTACCATATAGGGTACGTTTCTCTGATAAGAAGGTTATTTTGAGGGCCTCCCTGGTGGTGCAGCGGGTTGAGCACAGCACTGTGAAGCTGTCTGCAGTCTCTGCAGCCCTGGTTTGATTCCTGGCCAGCCAGGGAGATTCCCACATGGTGCAGCAGACCTCTCCTGTCTCACTCAATGCTACACTCCGTGGTGTTTCGGTTCGCTTGCCTGTTCTGCTCTCCACTCTGTCTTTGGTGAATTCTCTCACGCTCCCGTGCCTCTGGCCTGTACCCCAGTTCTTGTATAAATACTTTTTTTAAAAAAAGGCTATTTTTGATTAAAAAGACTTAATTCTGGGTAATAGCTTCAATTTTAATTATTTTAGGTTGAGAAGTAGTAAAAGTTTCTCATGAGACTGCAAGGTCTCAATTGACACAGCAAAAAGTAATCTGCTTGTTGAAGTTATGTATCTTGGGGGAGTTGGTTTTGAACATCTTGGGAAGGGCTATCCATTACTATCTTAAAGCTATGCTTTTAATCCAGGATTGGTTGTGTCCATTTGCCACCTCAAGAACAATGTCTGGGAATATTTTTGGTGTTATGCCAGATTGGGGGAGTGGGTGATACTAATGCCTATTGATTTAGAGGTCAGTGGTGCTGCTCAATAACCAACTGCACATACCTCCTCCACCCCAGACACACACAAGCAGGTATCTAAATCATTATATCAGTATTACTGAGGCTGAGAAGACTGTCTTAAAAGATCCTGTAATCTCAGAATAGGAGGCAGACATATTGCAATAGTAGAATTAAGATTATAGTAAGTACCAAGGACAAGTATTTCTAGTAATGATATAAAGGAGGGTGTCATCAGCTTTCCTGGAAAAGACTGAACAATTTAGGAAAGTGATGTTGAACTTAGAGGAGAAGAGGGTCAAGGAGAAATCATTTCAAGGAGAGTAACTAGCTTAAACAAAGCTGTGGCTACATGATGTTACAAATGGCCTAACTAAGCTGGATTTCAGTTTCAGGTATGCAGTCCGGTGAAGAATAAATCTAGGCTGTTAATCTAAAGCTCAGTTACCAAGCTTCAGTTTTGCAAGCTAAAAACTTTGGACATTGTCCTATAGGAAAAGGAAATCCCCTGAAAAGATTCATGCAAGTAAAAAAGTATGGATTTGTTATTTTTTTTTAAAGAACAACAACAATAAAAAAAAAAAAAGAAAACTAGAAGGCAACAAAAATGATTAAGGGTATGGATGTCAATTTGGCTATTAATTAATGGTGCAAGTAAAAAGTCCTGAGAGGCTGATTTATCTCATTAGCAATGGGGTTGGAGGGTACCTGCACCATAATTGATGATGATAAGGAGGCTAACTGGATTGAATTTTCTTCTATACTGAATGATGAGGTTGAAATATCAAATATAAATTGCATAAAACAAAACTTTAGAGTAGATCACCTGAAAATAACACTGTGAAGTAGAAAAAGAGAAACAAGACTTTACACCATAGGGAATGGAATCACTTAAGATGGGGATGTGAAAGGTGTTATCATGAGATAAAGAGAGCTCAAGGGCCATCTGGTCAGTATTTGAAATTAAGCTAATACAGAAGAATGCCGTGTCCACTCCAGATTCATTAAAATATTTATCTAATGCTAAAATGTAGTGTTGATTCAACTAAAAATGTTGAAAAGAGGGGCCTCCCCTGGTGGCGCAGGCGGTTGAGCATAGCACTGTGAAGCTGTAAAGCTGTCTGCAGCCTCTGCAGTGCCGGTTGGATCCCAGCTGCTGGCGAGAATCCAACGTGGCACAGCAGACCTCTCCTGCCTCGCCTGCTGCTCCCCTCAGCAGTGTGTTTTGTGAGTCTGCCTGTTTTGTTTCCCATAATGTCTCTGTTGAATCCTTTCACCCTCCTGCGCATCTGGCCTGTACCCTGGTTCTTGTATGCATGAATAAAAAAAATCTTTAAAAAAGAGTTTTTTAAAAAATGTTGAAAAGAGAGATTTTTGAAATACTTATCTAGGGTAAAAAACATGAAAGGGGGTGCCTTAGATTCCAGAGTGAAGAAAACAATTTTAGGTGAGTTAGTTACCAGGACTGGAAATCACTTCTTAAGTCCTAGGTCTAATATTTTAATTTTACAGAAAAGCAGCCAGGCCACATTTTCCAAAGACAAGGAAGCAGGATATGTTCCAACTGTTAAAAACAAAACAAAACAAAAAAAAAAAACAAAACAAAACAATCAAAGAACAAAAGCAAAAAAAACACAAAACAAAAACAAAAAAAAAAACAACTTTCAAGTGGGAAGTTATTTTGCTATGTCCTAGAAAGTAGGATACAGAAGTTTGGACAACTTTATAAGAGTAAAAATGAGCCATTTTTGAAAAAGCTGGCATTATGAAACAACTCTAAGAAACTCATGAGCTCTGAATGTGTATTACTTCTGTGTTGTGAGAATGTCAAATTAAGAGTTCAATATAAATCCTGATAAAAACTCAGTGAAGCCATTGACAACAATGAAGAAGTGAGTATGATGTGACACTCCATAGGTTTTACTGTGAACCCCAATTTTCTGCTCCCAAAATATCCCAGCATAAATCAACCTGCTTTAATATAACTTAATATCATGAATGGGTAGCTCACATAAATTGATTTTCTCACTGTTCTGGAGATTGGAAGTCCAAGACCATGATGCTGGCAGATTTGGTTTCTAATGTGTTTTTTTCTCTTCTTGGTCTGGAAATGGTCATCTTATCTCTAGTCCTCACATGGACTTACCTTTTTATTTTTTTTTAAAGATTCATTTATTCATGCATATAAGAGCTGGGGCACAGGCCAGAGATGCAGAGGGTGAGAGGATTCACCAGAGACAGAATGGGTAACAAAACAGGCAGATTGACTGAAATACACTGCTGAGGGGAGCAGCAGGTGAGACAGGAGAATTCTGCTGCACCATGTGGGTTGCTCTCTGGCTAGCTGGGGATTGAACTCTTGCGGAAGAGGCTGCGGATTGCTTCATTGTGTGGTGCTTAACCCCTTGTGCTACCAGGGAGGCCCTGGAATTACCTCTTTAAAGACAAGTCTCCAAATACATTTACATTGGGGTTAGGGCTTTAACACATTTTGGGGAGACACAGTTCAATCCATAGCAGTCTCTATGAAGATGACTCAAGAAAAAAAAAAAAACATTCAAGTCACTTATTAAAACTTATAAGGGGGAGACAGAAAATGGAACAAATAGAGGAATTCACACAGTATACCTAGGTATAATAGAACTATCTAGATGAAACATTTAAGTAAATGTGTTTAGATGTTTAGATAGATAAAAGACAAACATATCAACAGAGCATCATACTGGAAGAAGGACCCCAATCTTGAACTGGAAGACATGTGATTTGGGGATTGGTAATGTTATAGATAAATGTAAATAAGCATTAATAAGTTAAAAAAAAGATGTAACTAAATCAGATAAATGACATAGATGTAAAGATATAACAGAAGTGAAATAACATACTACAGAAAACATAAGCAAAGACATGAGACAAAGATTCAGAATTTGCCTGGACTGCAAAAAAATATAACCAATCTTCAGAATGATTGAGTATATAGCATCCTTGACAGGATGATTAAAAACAAATCAACACCTAGATATCTTGCAGTGAAGCTTCAGAACTCATACAAGTGAAAAAATCTTGAAAATAATCAAAGATGAAATATCTAGTATAATCAAAGCAATGAAAATTAGAATTACAGAAGATGTCTTACTGTCATGATGGAGACAAGAAGTTGAATGGGGTGGTAAATTTAAAGGGTAGATGAAAAACAATTGTCAACCTAGAGTTTTACTCTAGGTTTACTTCTATGATTTTTACTTAGAATGTAAAATATGAGTCATTTTAAGTAGATTTGGTTATAGAGGAAAATAGGTCAGTGATTGAGGAGAGGTGTGAGTGTATGTGTGTGTGTGTGTGTGTGTGAGAGAGAGAGACAGAGAGAGAGATTGTGATGATAAGGTTTTTGGCAACTTAGAAGAGTGGAAGGAGAAGGGGAGAAGGTAAGAATGTAGGAACAAGGATAGAGAATTGATGGATCAAGGTCCTAGGAGTGAGAGGAAGTGTTGGAATTAAGAACACAGATGGAAGTGTGCAATGACCGCCACTGAAAAACAATAGATAACTTTCTTTTTTTTTTTTTTTGGTTATTGTTTGTGTGCTTTTCTAGATCAAGATGAGGATTCAGGATTTGCAATAATATGTGAAGAATGCTTCCTCTGATGGGAAAAATTAGATTCAGATCCAACTTTCCTTCTCTCAAGAAAGATTTCTCTATCTGAATAATTATTGTTTGAGACTTCAAATCACCACACTCGTTTTAGAAGGCCATGAGGGGTCTGTAGAGGGGAGTGATGTGTGAGAGTAACTGGCTAAGCCTTTTGGGAAATAAACCGGAACTAAGAATTCACATTTCCATGTCCTCTACAAAATCAGCTTTCCAAAAATAGACTCATACAAGCTGTAGTCACAGTTGAATGTCATGTTTCTATTATTGCAATGACATAAAATCATTAAACCGCTGCTAGTAGTAAAAGCAGTCATGTCTGCTAACAGAACTGCTCTGTGCCCATTCAAAGGGAATTGCATTTTAAATGACACTTGGCGAGTGATGTTCTCCTGAGGGGAGTGGCCTGGACTTGATTTGACTTCCACCGTAATTTTATAAATGTCCTCCTTTGATATTGCTGCAGTACTCAAACTCTTAGTTTTGAAAATAGTGTCAAACTGGCTGGAGGACACCAACATGGGTCACCAGAAGGTATTATATAATTTTCTGAATCATCTGCTAAATGTGTGTAATATTTCCTGTGTTTAAAATACTGAAAAAATAATTAAAAATTCCTAATTTTAAGTCTTAACACCCCTTCCTTACTCTTTTCAAGGTTTTTTTGTCTACACTTGTCTTTATGTCACATTCCATATATGCAGAATTATGAATACCTACTATGTGCCAGGCATGCTACATCTGGTAATACTCATGCAACCCAATGAGGGAGATAGCATGACCACAGACAGTAAATGCTGGTCTTTCAAAACTGACCTCGTCTTTCCAAAATCTACTGGGATTCAACAATAAGCCTGAGTAAAAATACTGAGATTTCAGAGGCATTGACTCAAATGTGTCTTTCAAGTTCTTAGCCAATTATAGAGCAGATATGGAAGTTTTGACTTTCTTAGGCATTTAAATATCAACTTCATTATCAGTGGAACCACATTGAGAAAGACACTTTGCATTTAAGGTTAAAATAAACTAGCTATCATCCCCCTAAAACTGACACAAATATCTTGAGGGTGTAGTTATAGAAGCCTATTAATTACAGGTAGGATAGAGCCTGCCTCTCTATCCTGTAGATGGTAGAGTTGAACAAATTCTAATAGTGACACTCCTGTTTTGGTAAGAAAGGAAATGGTGACACATGTAGGATTTGTTTTTCTGCAATGCCTGAAGAAAGCTGGAGTTTGATTAGCAGAAAAATAAATGACTCCCCTTGGAAATAGCACAGACCTTTGTATGGCATCTCATCCTTTTAATTTGCTTGGTTTGGGGCCTCCCTGGTGGTGCAGGGGTTAAGACACAGCACTATGAAACAATCCATAGGAGTTTGATCCCCAGCCAGGGAGGTGACCCACATAGCACAGCAGACCTTTCCTTTCTTGCCTGCTGGTCCCCTCAGTAGTGTATTTCAGTACATCTGCCTGTTCTGCTCCCTATTCTGTCTCTGGTGAATCCTCTCACCCCCCACATCTCTGGCCTGTACCCCTTGTATGCATAATACAAGCTCTTGTATGCATAATAAACCAATCTTTAAAAAATAATTTGTTTTGTTTAATAAAGATATGAGCCTCATTTTCTTCTACCTTATAAGTTTCTAACAAGTAACCAGTGTGTTTATAAAAGTAGGACAAAAAAATGGGAGGTTCATACACTAGAATTCATGAAAGAATATTATACTGGAAGCATTTCTAATGCTCCCCAATTTCCTATTGTATTTTGAAGGTACAGGCATCCAGTAAGTCTAAGTATTTGACTCCAAGGGCTTCTATGAAGATAATTAGGAAAGCAGTAGTCCCTTGCCTGGCTGAAATCTATCAACTATGCGTGTGGCATAGTTTTAGTTCCAAGTCCTATTCCATCATGTAGGTATTGCTTCTATTACAGAATTGCTGTACTGAGTGTATAAGCCTTAGACTTCCAGTTCTTTGACATAGTTGAACATGGCTGAATCTGCTCTCTCAGCATTGTGTAAGAATTGATTGTTTAAGCATTTTGCTGTATCTGACTTCCACATTATATGTGGAATAGCCAGTTTTGGACTAGCCATTTTTCACTGTTTATTATTGGCATGATCTGCCCTCTTCTCTCACCATGGTGCTTATACAGTGTATTATATGCAATTATTGAATAAAGGAAATCATGCATAGATGAGTGAATGCATAATTTTGTGGGAAATCAGCATCGTCACTTGGATTATTTTTTGCTCAATTCACGTCTTCATTTTATTCTTCTTCGAGAGGTGAAAACAGATGACTAGGCACCAATTAGGAGCTGCTTCCCAACAGCTCCTTTGATCTAAAATTCAGACTCATTCAGTCATAGAATAATCCTTAACATGTCAACAATGGTGTCACAAGCTATAAAATTATGGATATCTATATTTCTTAGTGAAAGATCTGAAGTTTACTTTTTGTTTTCTTTTGTAAGGAGCTACAATCTCACTTATTCGTGGTGGAAAAAAATATCCCCTGGAATTAACTCTAAATTGTAATAATAGCTAGTATTTTTGAATGTTTACTATGTGTGGGTGCTATGATAAATACTTGACATAGATTATCTCATTTAATCCTCACAGAAACCAAATGAAGTGTTTACTGTCATTATCCCTATTTGATGAAGAGGATACTGAGGCTTGCAGAGAATTAATAACTTGTCCAAGATCATCTAATGTCGAGTAATCATGAGTGAATGACCTGAAATCACACACACCAGCTGGGACCAGCCTTTTATCGAGGGGAATACTTACAGAGACAGAGCAGTAGCAGGTGAGTGAGCTGATTGATGTCACTTACACAGGGAACTGGGGGGGCCAGCCATCACATTTGAGGACCCATTCATGATCTGTGCGGCTTATCGGCTGCATGGTTGGGTGAGCACCAATTCTTATTCTAGGATGGATGGGGTCTAAACTTTGTGGTTACAGTTCTATAATGTTGTAGAATTGCAGCTTCTGACAGTGATCCTTAACATCAAACCTTGCCTTGGTGTGATGAGAGTCTGGGATTCAAGGAAGCCCTATGTTTTCGGTGCTGTGGTGTTTGGAATTCTCGACCTTCAGCTCTGTTCCATCTCATCAGCATTCCATTAGAATGGCCATCAGCATTCTAATCACTCGTAGCCAATTTCTACAACTTCTGGGTTTTAATTTCTAAATGGTCCTGTCATTTGAGAGGAGGAGGATTGTCAACTATTCTGCTGGGAAGCCAGCTTATTGGGTCTCCAGTTCAGGAAAATTAATCCTTGGCTATCTCATAACCATTAAATGGTGGGACCTATATCCAAGTCCTACAGCCTAATACCAGAGTCTATAGTATATTCTTCTCCTGTTACATATTTTTGTGTTATGCTTGTCTCATACTTGACAATTTGATATTTATTCACTATTCAAATTTACAGCACTTATAACTTATTGTCGTGGTACTCTATGTTGCATTAGAATATGAGATTTAATTTGGTTGCAAACTCCCTAAAGGGGATATATTTTTGATCATGGAATTGATAGGCTAATTCACTGAGGTGTATGTTTGGAGATGTGTTGGAGGAGAGCTTAAGAAGCATTTTTTAGAAGAAAGCACTTCAAAATCAGAGTTTGTGACTTTTGCGTCATGTATGAGTAGCTTTAGGAGATTTTAAATTAGAACTATTGACATTATGAACAGACCTCTGGGTTAATTGATTTTTCTGGTTGCAGAGTAATTTGTTATCTTGAATTCTATTTGTTTATTTTGCATTATCTAATTTCACTCTTTTTGATATTTCCAGTTTAACTTTATGAACTTTGTAGATGTATAATATCTTAAACTAAGAGAAATCATATGTAAATATAAATAGAGTCTTTCCATTAAATATAAGACTCATGAAGTTGGAGGTATAATCTGTTTTGTTGATTGTTTTATATCTATGTCTATCTCTCTCTCTCTCTCTCTCTCTCTCTCTCTATCTGTCTTCTATCTGTCTATCTATCTATCTATCTATCTATCTATCTATCTATCTATCTATCTATCTTCTATCTATCTATATTCCCTGCATAGATAAAAGTAAGCATGAAGTTTTTGCTCAATGAATATTTATTGTTTGAAGAAATCAACTAATGAATGATTCTTTTGCTATGAAAACTATTAAATCAGTTTAACTTTCTAGTATTATAAAAGTATCATTTTTAGTTATTTTCATTTATAAATTAGAGTTGAAAAACTCTATCTCCAGATTTTTTTTGTTATTGTGAATATAACAACTTAGTAAATGTGATTATCTTTCTTATTTTACCATAACTAAATTATTTTGTTTTCAGTGGGAAGGGATATTATATCCAAGTGTATTATATTTAAAATCTTGGCATTACATGTACTTCAAGTGTTTAGAAGTAGGTATGCATGCGTGTGTCTATGGGAAGGGTGGTTAATGATTTGAAAAATTATACTCATTTCTGGTGATCATCCTCTATTTTGGATATATAACTCTTTCTCCAAAGAGAAAAACAAAGAAAAAGTTAATGTAAATAGGAGAGGAATCCCCAATTACACAGTTCTCTCTTAAAGGCAATTCATTTATATTATTTCAGAGGGTGACTTATTTACAAGTCGTGTGTCCTTGAATTGGTACTTTGTCTTCCTGTGTCATCTTTTGCTTTTTGACAGATAAGCAAAGATTATAGTGCTGATTTCATAAATTTATTGTGAAGAAGCAGTGAGTTAGCACATGGGAAACATGTAGTTTAGAATAGTTCCTGCTGAAAGTAAGTTCTCAATAAACAGTATTGTTATGGTTATTTCCATATCTCAGTATGTAAATAGCACCTTATCTGGACATCTGTGCCAGTCAGGAATGACATGATCCCTGGATTTGTCTCTAGGGTTTCACAATCATATAGAGAGTCTTCAAGTCTCCCTAGTAATCTCAATGAAAATCCAGCCAAAACACCTCTTTAGGGACTGCATCATGCCTGCTGTATCTTACAAAATTGGTTTTCCATCCCTCCTTTATATGTCCTCAAACTCCGACTTTTTTTTTTGAAGATTTACTTTTACTTATTTATGCATACAAGAACTGGGATGTAGGCCAGAAATGCAAGGGGTGAGAGGATTCAACAGAGACAGAGTGGGAAGCAGAACAAGTGGATCTACTGAAATCCTCTGCTAAGGAGAGCAGCAGGCAAGAGAGGAGAGGTCTGCTGAGCCATGTGAGTTAGCTCCCTGGCCCGGGTTAGAACTCAGGCCATGGAGGTGAAAGCGCTGAGACTTAACCACTAGGCCACCAGGGAGGCCCAAACTCTGACTTCTCTGTAGTGCTTTTTAAGCTAGACTAGCCCAAGCCTGATATGGGTGGTAGATAATGGAGCATTCTCTGATGATACCTCTGAGACCTCAAGTGACCCAAGCTCTCCATGCAATCCCAATTTTGCAGTTTGGAAGAAGCAGAATGAGGCACACACCTGGTGTTTTCCCTGTCAGCTCTTCTAGTCAAAGGGTCTAAGGTTGTCAGTGGAAGATGAACCCACAAGCAATGGTTCTTATAGGCCAACAGCAACATAGCAAATAGATAGAAACTCCTTTAGGTCATGGAAAATGCAGTGGGCCTTACTGTTACTCTGTCATTATGTTAAAATGTACATACAGACCTACCTGGGTGACTAAAAGGCATACTGGCTTCCTGCGCATTAGTTGAAGGCAATCTTCTGATCTTCACTTCTGAAAACTTTCTTTGGTGCTCCTCTTTCTCTTTTCCTGGCTTTCATCCATTTGATTTTCTTCCCATGACCCACTTGCTGACTTACTTTAGATAATTTGAAAACACTGACCATAGACATGCCAAGGGTGAAAAGGATTCTTCATTACCAGTGAACTCCAAATAACAGCTCTCTATTCTCATCCCCAGAAGAATTTTTGTAATCTTGTTGGAAGTGTTAATGCTCTAGAAAAGAAAAATGAACAAAGCTTTTCATTAGCTACATGTTAATGAACTTTGTTAAAAATCAGATCACCTCAGTCTCAAAGTGAAAACAAAAACAGAATTCTTGACTTAATAAACGAAATATGCCTATGAGAGTCAAGATGATTTTTGGTCTCACTCATAGCAGGAATTTAGAAAATCTAATAAGGGACCAGGAAAAAGACTAATTAATACAAAGTAAAAATCAAAATCAAGAAGCAACTATAAACCAGAGACACACTATAAGGGGGAGCGATGGGGAGAAGAAGGATTAGGGTCAAAATAAGGAGGGTGCAATTATATGGTGAATATAACCAAAATGAAAACACATACATTGTGCAAAAATGAAAAATTATGTAAGAATTATATAAAATAAAATATTAAAAAATAAAATTAATAATAGTAATAAAAAAAAACAACCAACAAAAAAAAAGGATGATTTTTGGCCAAAACTACTTAGAGAAAATGATATGGAATCTGTGACTTTCATGTAAACTTTTTAGAACCAATGTCTTTTTTTTTATTAAATAATTGAAGGACTATCCTGACAAAATAGACATATATACACCAAATAAAATCCACAAGTTTTTGAAGATAATTTTAGGAGATATATTTGATGAAGACTGTTAATATGTCCTAGAAACATGTATAGATCTCACATCAAATCACCTTCATTAACTTAGCTCATTTCCATATTCTTGTAATCAGTGTATCACAGCACCATAGTGTACAGTGAATGTCAAGCAGGTGTGCTGAGGTTTTCATCTCTTCCTGTCTTCAGGACAACACAATATGATCAAGGGCATTAAAGACCCAGGGTTCTGTCTCTTTTCATGGTGAGCAAACATGATAATTTTCCTCATTAAGCCATATAAATCCTACCATTTCCCATGTGAACTCCAATATTAAATAAGTTGAACAATGCTAAATAATTATTCATTTATTGTCTTCAGTGGATGATTATTCCATATCTTTTATTAGTGGTGAAACAGTGTGAGTTAGGGATGTGGTAATAAAGTGACTAACATTTGTTGTGACTTTGAGGAAGATATAGCCTATAATAAAACATAGATACCCAGTCAACTGAGAATAAAGCCATATGCCATATGTAAATAGCTATGGTTGCATGGAGGGGAGTTGGTCTTATTTTATTTGGAAAGACATTCAGGGTGAGGACACACATCACCAAAGAAGCAATGTTTAGCTGAACTTTGCAGGTTAAGTGTAATTTACCAGGAAGATTTTATGCTATGGTTATTGTTTTACTGATAAACAAATTTCCACTACAACACACTAAATGATTGCATACTATTCCAGTATGTGGATGGAAGATAACTAATTCTATTGAGCCCTAATTTTGGTCATCAGGCTAGTTACTTTGGGACAATTATAAGGAACATTGATATAATTTTTTTAGCTAAATCAAAGAATATGCCCTTGATTCTTCTCTAGGAAAATGGTCCTAGATGTAAAATTACTGGTCAAAAAATCAGCACAGTTTTAAAGCTTAAATATGTTTTTGTAGCCAGCATTGAAAGAGTTGAGTTCAGACAAATTTGACTTCAAAATAAAAACTTTCCTTTTGATGGTTTTTCACCTTGAGAAAGTTGCCTAACTTTTATAACTCTTAATTTTTTTATTTAAAAAAATACAATAACTTTCAAAGGTAGCTATAAAAACTATAGTACATGTGGGGCCTCCCCGGTGGTGCAGCAGTTGAGTGCTGGGTTGCGAAGCTGCCCACAGCCTCTGTGGCACTGGTTCGATCCCCGGCTGCTCCACAGCCACCAGAGGAGAGTCCCACATGGCCCGCAGACCTCTCCTGCCGCCCGCTGCTCCCCTCAGCAGTGTACTTCGGTCCTTCTGCCTGCTCTGCTCCCCGCTCTGGCTCTGGTGAATTCTCTCACCCTCCCACGCTTCTGACTGTACCCAGTGCATGTATAAACAAAACAAACAAACAAACAAATAAATAAAAAAATAAAAACTATAGTACATGTAAATAAATACTCATTGAATCTCCACTGTATGTTACCAGATAGTTGTTCAATCCTGACAATACAATTCAAGTGCTTTAAATACTGTGAGTTAGTGTCATTAACTAATGACTAACCCGAAATGTGAAATATCTGTAGCCAGACTCAATTCATCAAGTGACTCAGATTTCAAAAACCCTGACTCATTGTCCATATAAATTGCTGGAATTACAATTACAATACTGTACTCTGAAATTTGATCTGAAAAATGGGATTATTATAGTGTTAGATGCAGAGATAGAAGTAGAATTTTGGAATAAAATACTTATTCTTTTACTTCTTCTCTCTGTCACTTACTCTCTCAGACCTTCAGTTGTGCCAACCGAACAAGGTGCACAATCTTGCATTATTCTTTCTGCTTGAAAGAATCAAATGAGTAATCTAGCTAGCTAGCTAGCTAGATTTATAGATAGACAGGTATATAGAAAGACAGAAAGTAATAGATGATAGGTTGATAGGCAGATATGATAGATCTCAAATTGTTATGTAAATCAATCTATTATATTACTGGCTTTCAAGTCTATCATAAATAATTTTACTGATTGAAAATGAAGAGGAATCATGAAAATGTACATTTCTCGCATCCTTGTCAGTATATTACGAGTTATTCATATTATATTGATGTAGGGCATTGACTTGAAGGATCTGGATTTATTTTTGAACTCCTGTCAGCACTCTATAATTAACATTGCCCAGAAGAGAAATGCTATTTTGCCTCCTGCATCATCAACACAACTGTCAGCAAATAAGGAGGGCATCATCGCTACCATTATTACTGCTAATGTACAAAGCAGAAAAGAACAGCTGGATTTTCACACACTGGGCTGTTAGAAGTATGACATTTAGTGATATTTGTTTTTGATTCCTACCTATCTTTTCTTCTTTTAGCATATCCTTAAAGGGGAAATAGCATTTTTATCTCAGAGTCTATTTGTAAACTCCTAATTTGGGATATTTACCACCCTCAAGCTATTTATCTGAGTTTCATTTTTCCTCCTTGACATAATAATTCAAAGCTAATGTTGATTGCTTGTTGGCATTTTGTTTATCTACCTTTATAATGCTATTTTCTCTGTCTCCTAAATTTCCTGCTTTGATTCTCTCTCTGGTCTCCAATTTTACCTAAATTTTTAATGGTGATGGGTAGAAATAACCCTATCTAATGAAGGGCTGAAAGGGCTAAATCTTGCCTGCAATAAATGGACAATGTTATAGCTCAGACTTTTTCTCTTTAAGAAGGCTAACTGTAGTCCTCATAAATGCAGTGTGCCAAAAAGAGGTAGCCTAAGGCAATGAGGTTTTTTTTTTGTCATTTTTTTTAAAGATTTATTTATTCATTTACACAAGAACCAGGATACAGGCCAGATGTGTGGGAGGGTGAGAGGACTCATCAGAGACAGAGAGGGGAACAGAACAGGCAGACTGATGAAATACACTGCTGAGGGGAGCAGCGGGCATGACAGGAGAGGTCTACTGCACCATGCGGGGACCTCCCTGGCTGGCTGGGATTGAACCTGTGCTGCAGAAGCTGCGGACAGATTCACAGCGTAGCACTCAACCATCTGTGCCACTAGTGGAGGCCCTTTTTTGTCGTTGTTTTTTTTTAAAAATTGCATACCTGGTAGGACTGAGAAGTGGTAGAGCCACTGTTGAAAGCATTTTAGCAGCTCTTCACAATGTTAAATATAGAGTTACCATATTATCCAGAATTCTGCTTTAGGTGAAAACTGAAAATATCTATCTGTACAAAAAACTTGTGCATGATGGGCCTCCCCAGTGACGCAGTGGTTGAGCACTGGTTTGCGAAGCTGCCCGCAGCCTCTGCGGCACTGGTTCAATCCCTGCTGCTCCCCGGCCACCCGAGAAGGGTCCCACATGGTGCGCAGACCTCTCCTGCCACCCGCTGTTCCCCTCAGCAGTGTATTTCAGCCCTTCTGCCTGCTCTGCTCCCCGCTCTGGCTCTGGTGAATTCTCTCATCCTCCCGTGCTTCTGACTGTACCCAGTGCTTGCATAAATAAATAAATAAATAAATAAATAAATAAATAAATAAATAAATAAATAAATCTTAAAAAAAAAAAAAAAAACTTGTGCATGAATGTTAGTTACTATGATTAGTCATAGGAGCACCATAGTGGTAGTAATCTAAATGCCTACTAACAAATGAATGGATTAAAACAATGGTATATAATTAATGGAAAATTACATGGCAACTAAAAATGAATGACGTATATACTGATCCATGATGCAATATGAGTAAACCATGAAAAATTTATGCTTAGTAGAAGAGCGACAGAAATGGATACATACTATACTCTTCCATTTATATGAAGTGTATCAAGCAGTCAATTATAGAGAAAGAAAAGATTAGAAATATGCAGGGGTTAAGGACAAACTGAGAGTGATGACAAATTGGTACAGGATTTCTTTTTAAAGTTTTGAACTGTTCTAAGATTACATATTGCTGATTAGTGCTCAAATTTGTGCATACACTAGAAACCATAGAATTATACACTTTAAGGTATGACTTTTTGTGTATGCAAATTACATCTTAATAAAACTCATATTAAAAATAACATGCCCATTCATAAAATGTCCATTCATATATTATTTATCATTCTAGGCTTTTCATTAAATATTCTTTATAAATATTTCCATTTTAATGACTTCTCAACATATTAAACAACATAAATAAGTCACAACTTACTGAAGGATTTATTCATTTCTAATGTAGGCGATTGCCAATGATTCACTAATAACTTTTTTTTTTCATTTCTATTGTTTGAGAAACAGGCAGGGGTTCTGTGTTTACTGACTCATGCCTGGCATAGCGGGCAGACTTTTAGGTCCAGGACCTGTATTCCAGGAAGTGACTGGCAGCTCCCAGCATAATAACCCAGAGGTCACCATCCTCTGTGCTGACCACTGCTGTCATTAAAACTCATTATAGAAGTAGATGCCAAGAGCAGCATGGTCAAAGGGCACTGAAAATGTCCTTCATATACTTCTTATTTGGAGGAATGTGTGGATGTGCACTTTGTCTCACTGAAAACAGATTTCAAGTCTTCACCTAAGTAAATGTGGCAGGCAGGTAATCCACTGACATGGAGACCACACACCCTGACAACACAGGATGGAGAATAAGAAGACAGGTTAGTCTAAAAGTTTCAGGTGTCTTTTTACTAATTAGTACATTTAAGGATATTTTAATGAGAGCAAATCAAACTGATAGCTGAATGAACAAATGGGAATAACAAGTGGAGATCAAAATGTGCTTTCACAAGTGTAAATTGCAAGAATTAGTGCTATAGGGAAGAGACTTAATACAAGTCGATGTGCGATTGTTCCAGTTATTTAAAAGAACGTAATTCAGTTTGTGTCCAGTTTCATTAAGGCTGTTGAGATAGTACTTGAATAATTCAAAGAGTAGAACAATGTGAAGGGTACTGAGCGTGGATATGGATGTGAATATTTATCCTGCATGTTATTGCTATAACACGTGTGGATCTATTAACACTCTAACATGCCAAGTCTGTTGTGATTTCATCTGTTATAACTGAGAGCTCATGACTTTGCTGCTCAGAGAAGTAATGTGGTCACTTCAAATTTGTAGTAGTAAACCTTTTGCAGTGTGTGACACATTCATTGTGTGGTAGAGAAGATTCATGAAGCAAATGTAGACGTACAGTCATGTGACCCCTTGGTTGGTGATGGATGTGCTAACTAAATTAAAATGAATGTTCTAACAGTTTCTCTGTCAGTTTTCATCTTTCAGCCCCACAGCAGTTTATATAAGGGATATGTTTGTATTATAAAATATCTCAGTTGGGGTTTAAGTCCCATTTCCCTACATAATCTTACCTCAAATAAAGTTTATCATAGCATTTGGTACATTACCAAGTCATTTTATGGAGTAATCAACACATATCCTGTCATCATCTCAGGGGGAATGCTTATACTCTGAATTTTACGATATGTAGACACTGAGAATTAAAGTGATTTTAACTTTTCAGTAACTAAAATATAGAAACAAGAATTCAGAGATGAAGGAGGAAAATCAAATGACATTTAGGAAGCTCCTATTCTAGCACTAGTCAAGAAGATTCTAAACTGCGAATGCATCCAGTCCTCTGGAGATCTTAGGGCACAGACTTCATTCCATCCATTTCACAAGGAAAGAAACTCAGAAAGGAACTTAAGCCCAGTAATTAGCAAGGTTTTATAACACATTTTACAGCATCCTGTGTACTTAAGACTGCACGTTCTAAATACATAATATGGGGAAGATACTCAGCTTTACGTTCTGTTACAGAAACTGAAGCATCACAGTTTTTCAAGTCCTTGAATATTTTTTATTTTGTATACATAGAAAAACTTGGGTGCAGGCCAGAGATGTGGGAGGGGAAGGGTGGTGAGAACATTCACTGGAGACAGAGTGGGAAACTGAACAGAGAGATATACAGAAATACACTGCAGAGGGGAGCAGAAGGCGAGACATGAGAGGTCTACTGCACCATGTGGGTAGCTCCCTAGCCAGGGATCAAACTCAGGCTATAGCAGTGATTGTGCTGATACTTAACCCTTAGGCCCCCAGGGAGGCCTTTAATTTCTTAATAGTGTATCATCTTCATATTTTATTTAATTCACATGTGTGAATCAAAATGGTCACACTTCACTCTTCAGTGAGGGCACTGACAACACCTAACATCAAAAGTCATCTTCTTTTCATTGAGGTAACATTAGTTTATAGCATTGTTTAAGTTTCAGGTGACATGTATTATAATCTGACATCTGTGTATGTTACAATTTGACATTTCCCCATGGAAAGTCCAGCTTGTAACCATACAATTGACTCTCTTTTAGCTTTTCACCCTGCAGCCCCTTTTTCTTTTGTTAACCATAAAACTGTTCTCTGTATCTAAGCATTTATTTTTGATTGGTTTTGTTTAGTTTGTTCTTTAGAGTTCATACATGAGTGAAATCACACACTATTTGTCTTTCTCTGTTTGTCTTATTTCACTTACAATAATACCTTCCAGGTCCATCATTCCTTCATACATCACAAAATTTCATTCTTTTTTTATGGGTACGCACTATGCTATATACACTGTATGTGGGCACAACATGTTATCTATATGTTCATCAGCAGGCACTGAGCTTGCTTCCTCAAAAGTAGTTTTGATTAGAAAAATCTGTTGTGGAGAGGGTGCATTCTATAGATGTTCAATATTGTTCCTGGTGCAGGAGGAATGATAACCTTTCCTGACTCTCCTCCGTATGCATTTTGGTCATACCTTAAATTTAATTAAACAAACAAAATGATAAAGATGATTTGGCCTCACTTTAACTGGATATCCAATAGGAGATGATAGTAGGTAAGAGGTAACAAGAGAGTCTGGTCCCTGATCTGTAATGGAGAAAAAATAAGAATTTGAAACCTTATTATCAGAGTACTGTCCCTTGTCTCCAGATACTGCTCTCTACTGTCATTTAACTGTACAGAAATGATAATGAGACTCAACTACTCTCTCCGGTCTTTGAAGTGCTTTCCCTTCTGTGTTGACCCCATTTTTAGGCTAACAGCACAGGGGTAGAGGCCAACAGCTCCTGGACCTTGAACCTTCCTGTTCACTTTGTAGTAATATGTTCAGGTTGTTCTAACAAAGTGTCATAAACTGGGAGGCTGAAACAATAGACATTTATTTGCTCATAATCCTGCACATTGGAAAACGAAGTATGACTAAGGTAACAGCAGTTTTGCTCTTACTTTGCTTTTTGATGATGTGTCCTTACACAGCTTTTCTACTTTGGGGTTGGTGGTGGGGGTGGAGGGTGAGAGAGAGAGAGAGAGAGAGAGAAAGAGAGAGAGAGTGAGTTGATGGTGGTCTGTTTCTCATCTTAAAAAAAAAAAAAAATAACATTGGGCCTACCCTGGTGGCACAGAGGTTGAGTGCTGGGCTGCAAAGCTGCCCGCAGCCTCTGCAGCACCGGTTAGATCCCTGGCCGCTGGAGAGGGTCCCACATGGTGCGCAGACCTCTCTGCCACCTACTGCTCCACTCAGCAGTATGTTTTCTCAGTCTGCCTGTTCTGTTCCCCGCTCTGGCTCTGGTGAATTCTCTCACCCTCCCGCGCTTCTGACTGTACCCAGTGCTTGTATAAACAAACAAACAAACAAACAAACAAATAAATAAATCTTAAAAAAAATAACATTCCTATGGGATTAGGACCCAATTGTTTTGACCTCATTTAACCTTAATTGCCTCCTCAAAGGCACTATAGCTAAATAGAGTAACACTGGGTACTAGAGCATCAACATATAAATTTGGGGGAGACACAGTTCAGTCTATAACAGATAGGGTTGCATTAATTGGCTCAGAGCAATTTTCTTCACCCTCTTGATGATTATCATCACCAGAGGGATGGAAAGAGGAACTTTTAAAAAATACTGGTGTCCAGGTCCTATCCCAGAACAATTATATCATCAACTTCCAGGCCAGAGAAGGACATGATAAGCACTTTTTAGTAGCTTCCCATGTGATTATAAATTTGCATGTAGAATTGAAAACCACAGAGTTAAGCCATTTTGGTCTATTGGCCCAATTCATAATGCATAGAATGTTATGAGTCCTATTGGGAAGAAGTGGGGGGGCAATTAGTGCTAGCATTGTTGTTGGCATTATAAGCATAGTGCAATATGCTTATGAGGAAGATGTATTATCCTTTATTATATGATATACCAGAAACACATTTATATTATATGACATACATAGTGCACTTAGGTACATAGGTACAAGATAGTAAACAAAGTTGTAGAATTACATAGCTAGTTTCTAATTCTGATTACCTGACCCTGCATTTGCTCAGAAGAGTAAGAACAATGATAACAGTAGCTTTCTTTGTAGTGACATTAAATGAGGTTATACATACAAAGTCTCAAATGATCAGTCAGTATTATTATTAATACTTACTAAATTAAATCAGGTGGGAGAGACCTCAAATTTCCATATCTGTTTATCTTTTCTCTGCTATACTAACATCATGAGACCTGGGAACAAGAGATTTAGCAATGTGTCCTCACAAAGCTTAAATTAGCTTGATTTGACATATCAAAATCGCGGGACTTGGGGCAATCAAAGACATACAGAAATAGCAGAGGAATTCTAGAACAAGTAGTTAAGGTCATTTGGGACATACCTGGAAAAGTGTGAGCCAAGCTCTCCCTCTTCAAGGTGATTTTTGAACTTTGGGGAGATGCTGCTAGATCCCCAAAAGAGAATGAAGACATCTCTTTTTAAGTCATGTTGGCTCTTTTGGAATATGTTTCATGATGAATGTTCAGACTCGCAAACCCAAATTTTCAAAAGATATCAACAAATGTGTTTTGCGTTGAGGTTGCCTGTGAGAAACAGCTTTCTCTAAAACACCGAGCAATGCAGCTTGGCATTTCACTCTGTCTCGTCTTACATTTATGTGAGAAAAAATCAGACCTGGTAGAAATGTTGATTCTGAAACGGGAGAATGGTTAAAAGACAATTCTTTTGTTCACTTTCCTTTAGAGATGTTCCCTTATTCTCAGCCTGAGTGTGTGGGGAGCCCTGCCTGTTTTATCTTTAGCATTTTGATGAAATGGCCATGAAAAGCTTTTCTATGTTTTTGTATGAATCTTCATCCTAATTGGGTGTTTGAAGGGGGTTAATGCTGGCTATTTTCCTGGGTATGTTTTCAGCACACTGCTTCTGTCTGGAAACACTGGCCAGTTGAGGAGGGTTTCTTCTTTTTTAAAAAAATATTTATTTATTTATAGAATAACTGGGGTACAGGCCAGATGTGTGGGAGGGTGAGAAGATTCACCAGAGACAGAACGGGGAGCAGAACAGGCAGACTAACGAAATACCCTGCTGAAGGGAGCAGCTGGCAGACAGGAGAGGTCTGCGGCGCCATGTGGGACCCTTTCCGGCCAGTCAGGATCGAACAGGTGCTGCAGAGGCTGCGGACAGCTTCACAGTGCTGTGCTCAACCACCTGCACTACCAGGGGAGGCCCGAGGAGGGTTTCTTCTTAAAGAGCTTAGTGGTTAAGTACATGGCTTCAGAGCTAACCTGCCTCATTTTAAACTTTGCCTTTGACATTTACTAGCTTAATTTCTCTAAGACTCAGATTACTCATCTGCAGAATGAGGATAATAATAGAATGTGCTTCATAGATTCTTGGTGAAAGTTAAATTTGCTAACTCATGGGAAACACTGCTAGGTCCATAGCAAGTGTCACAGTGTTAGGGATTCCTGAAATTTATTTTAAGGTTACTTTGAGAAATGCAGTAAGGAGGCACAATGCTGATGTCTTTAAGACAGAAAATGCCTCTGAGGCATGCTGTTCTAGGTTTGAGCCCTGACTCAATCCCTTAGAAAGGGAGTGATTTTTTAAAAAGATTTGTTTGTATTTATTTATGTATACAAAAACTGGGAGGTAGGCCAGAGGTGTGGGGGGTGAGAGGATTCACTAGAGACAGGGTGGGGAGCAGTACAGGTGGATCTACTGAAATACACTGCCAAGGGGAGCAGCAGGTGAGACAGGAGAGGTCTGCTGCGCCATGTGGGTTAGCTCCCTGGTTGGGAATCAAACTCATGCTGCAGTGGCTGGCAATAGTTTGATAGCACTAAGACTTTAACCCTTGTGCCACCAGGGAAGCCCCATGATTTTAAGCATCCATCACTATGAGCTTTTGTTAACTTATGTTTCAAATGGGGGGAATATGTAAGGTCTCCTTTGTATATTTGATGTAATTGTTAAGTGAAATGAACTTTCTCTGTCTGAATTTAAGACACTATTACTTCTTGACTTGTAATCAGTTTCATCATTTCCATTTTTGCTCATTTCCAATTTATTTGTCATGAATCAGTCTAAACTATTTAAAATACAAGTTAAATCATGGTACTGCGTTATTTAATATGTTCTCGGATTTTTCCATCATTTTTGGATTATATGTCAATCTTTCAACTGTGATCTATCAAGTTCTGCACAATCAATACATGCCTAAATCTCCAAGCTTATCCAGATATTGTCTACATCATTGGTCATTATGATTCAGCAGCAGTTGCAGGTTGGGGCTCCCTTTCAATCTGCACCTCTCTACTGAGAGCCATCAACTCTGTAAGACCTTTGTTACCCTTTAATATAAAGTCAGCAGCCCTCCAGGATGAGCTGTATTCTATTTCAGCTCTTTAGTTCTTGTCATACTTCACAATGATCTTGTTTATTTATCTATTTATTTGTGCATTATTTTTCTTCTGTGACACTCACAGGGCAGGGTCTTTTCTGAATTCATGGAGATCATTATATTTCACAGTTCCTGCCATGTAGTAAGTGTTCAATGAGTACACTACAAAGAAGAAATTCTTTGAAATCTAACAGAAGGAAGGGGAAAAAGAATGATACCATATAAAAGGTTTTCAATATATTTTAGTAATTGGTATTACTAAGGGAAAAAGAAACACATAGGGTATCTTCATTTATACTATGCTTTTTAAATATTTATTTATTTATTTATGCAAGCACTGGGTACAGTCAGAAGTGCAGGAGGGTGAGAGAATTCACAGAGACAGAGTGGGGAGCAGAACAGGCAGACTGACGAAAGACACTGCTGAGGGGAGCAGCGGGCTGCAGGAGCGGTCTACGCGCCATGTGGGACCCTCGCTGGGCAGCCAGGGATTGAACCAGCGCTGCAGAGACTGTGGGCATCTTCGCAACCCAGCGCTTAACTGCTGCGCCACTGGGGAGGCCCTATACTGTGTTTTTATTTGAAAATTATAATAAAACTGGAAAAATAAAAAAAATAAAAAAAGTACTGTAGAGGAATATTTTACAGACAATTAGAGAAATTTTAGTGCAGAATCTAGACTCTAGAGATGGACATCTGGAAGGAAAAATGGAATAATAGTTCTTTTAAAGCTACATGTCTTTCTCAGGAAGAAAGTGGTGTCCCTCTCTAAGTGGTGTAGCTCAGCTATCAATCTCCTGTCTTGTCCATATATTAATGTAATGTGGGCCACTCGGCCAGAGTTTTGAAGAGCAGAGTTTTGAGGAGGAGGAAGAGAGTAGATTTATTAGTTTGTCAACAAATGAGGAGAGCAGCAGGCTTGCATCTGAAAGACCACCATCAGTGATTCAGATGTCATCTTTGTTATTGGACTCTTTGCCCTTGAAATGTACAAAAACAGGGTTTTGTAAGCCTTTCTTCTTAAGGAAGGAAACAAGATAAGATGCTCATCTAGTGAGACAGAGAAAGACATGAACTTTGTTGCTGCATCAAATTGGGTAAATGCTATATGTTTTGGCTTCCAACCTGCTTTAGCCACAGTCACGTCCTACCCAAGACATAACATGTTCGAAACAGGATTTGATGCCCACATGTCTACACTGGTTTCAACAGGCCAGTTGGTCAATTTGGGGTTTGGCAGAGCCATCGCCGCTCTACAGCCTCCGTCATTTCCTCTGTCACTGAGCAGCAAAATGACTGTGTGGATATTCTTAATTCCTCGCATTCTGCATTGTAGAACTATTTCTAGAAGGCCAGGATGATACTTTCTGTCCAAATCTGTTCTTGAAGACTCTTGTCTCACCAAAATTGCTTTTCCTGTCTCCACCAGCTGGACACTGAAAAACATTATCTCAAGAGGACCTATTTTAGTTTTGCCATCCATCCTCTGGAGGAAAAAAAAAAAAAGGCGAGGACTCATTAAGATCTAACAATTGTATGTGGCTGCTATAGAGAGAATAGGAAGAAGCAAGCAGAAAGAGAAGGAAAAAAGGGGAGAGAAATGAAAGAAACAAGAGAGGTAAAATGCCTCTTTCTTCTCATAAGTGTCACCTGTCAGTGACTTCTCCAGAAAACATCCTCCTCCTGGGTGTGTCAAAGGCAGGCATTTTGGATGTGAATATTGTTTGTGCACATATATCCTCAGCATCGATGATACTGATATTCAAATTGAATTGCTTATTTTCTCCTTTTAAAAGCTCCCCATTCATTGGTTCATTTATCTCTCACACTCAACAGATGGGAAAACTGAGGGGCAGAGAGGGCAATTGTGGTGTCCAGGGTAACTCATGATGTGGTCACTTTGAGATGATAACCACATCGCCTGGTCCAGATGGCACCCTCCTAACCCACTGCAGTCTCCTCCTTCCCTGGGGTAGTGTTGTTGATGCTGGTTTGGATCTAGGTCTCAGGACCATAGGAATTCTGGCACATGTCAAAATAAAGATTATGGCTTTCCTGAAAAATATGGTTTTTAAGATTTTATTTTTTTTAATGGAAGAACTGGGGTAGAGGCTAGAGGCGTGTGGAGGGAGGTGAAAGGATTCACCAGAGACAGACTGGGGAGCAGAACAGGCAGATCTACTGAAATACACTGCTGAGGGTAGCAATGGGCGAAACAGGAGAGGTCTTCTGGGCCATGTGGGTCAGCTCCCTAGTAGGGGATTGAACTAGTGCTGCAATGGCTACTGATAGCTTCATAGTGCTGAAAACTTAACCCATTGTACCACCAGAGAGGCCCCTTTCCTGAAAAATATTAATCATCTAAAACGAACAGTTTCAGGGAAAAAAAATGATTTCTATTTGCTTCCAAGCAAAATTTCAGGCTTGTAATTATAATTCTACATCTAAAGCTGTCCGGTATTTGAATCCTTGTTACCAAAGCAACTGCCTTTTTCCCCAGCATTGTAGATGATATTTGCAGTACTGAAGGGTTTCTATTCAAAATATTCAAGATTTTTGTTATGGGGCTTTTCAAATATGTGATCCTCAGAATAGGAGATATAAAACAGTGTAAACCGACCATGCTGTCAGTCCCAGTGTCTCATATAGATTCCATCTTCCAGAAGACAGAATAGAAGATTAAACAGTGTACTTGGGCTGAGTTTAAGATTTCCCCCAAAGGAATAAGGCCCTCCATGATGATCAGCACCCAAGAAGCAGAGAGAAGAGATTAGTTTTTTAAAGCAAGGGTTTCGATGTTGGAGGTTCACAGTACTATAGCATCACACTTCTCTGATACATTTTTAACTATGCATGTGTATGTAGCTATATTATCTCTGGGGGACTAGATTTATTACTAAATAGTTTTTTTGGGGGGGAAATTATTTGTACACCATAGAGTTTCCATGTCAAGCTCCCAAGCACTGAAAATGAAGCTCATGAAATTATATTTGAGCCAAAAAGCATCTTTAGCAGAGCTTTACCATTTACTAACTGAAGGACATTAAGTAAGTTACTAAACCTCAGTCGTCTCATATCCAAAATGGGAATAAAAGAACTCTCTATTTTAGGACTCATTTGAGGTTTCATAAGAAAATATATGCAGGCTTGCAGACCTTTCCTGCTGCCCGCTGCTCCCCTCAGCAGTGTACTTCAGTCCTTCTGCCTGCTCTGCTCCCTGCTCTGGCTCTGGTGAATTCTCTCACCCTCCCGCGCTTCTGACTGTATCCAGTGCTTGTATAAAATCAATAAAGAAATCTTAAAAATAAATAAATAAATAAAGATGATCCTAGATTAAAAAAAAAAAAGAAAATATATGCAAAGTGATTTTAGTGTTATGACTGATACATAGAGGATATTAGATAAATGATGGTTAATGAAATGGAATCATTACATGGATGTGAACATACTGTAAAATGTTCTGGGAAGCTCCCTCCCTGACCTAGGTGATTAGGCAGGGAAGTCATCTGCATTGACTTGCAGTCTGTGAAGTGACTTTTTAAAATCTACTGCCTGCAGGTCAAGCCCATCTTTTCAATCCCCACTAAAGAAAAAGGAGCTGTACAAAGATTTTAACATTGGTCACCCTGTCTTTTGGTGCAACTACAGTGTCTTATTTAGAAAGAAATGAAAAGATTAAATGCCAACATTGCTTTTCTCTGAATGCAGATAGCATTAACTTACCATTAGGTCAAAACACCTCAGAATCAGAATGCCCCTGTTAAGAATGATTTTTCATGTCAATGATTCACTGTTCCTACCTATAAAACTAAATTCAAATTTGTGTGTGTTGGAATGGTTCTTCCTGAGTAAAATATGCCAGACACTTCCCGGGTTTGGGTTCAGATCTTCACTTTGATTATCTAATAGACTCTGTATTTAACTATCACTGAAACTTTTATTCCAGTTAACACAGATCAAACAAAACCCTTAGTTTTAGATTCATGCTTAAACTTGGGCTAGCGAGGCCACAGAATTAAGGTCCTTCCTTATGATCTGATGAGCTAGTTCTAACGCCAGGTCTCCAGGGCTAGTTCCCCAGCCAGGGCTTGATCCCAGGCTGGGGACAGCGCTGAGTCCTGTTCACTAGATGGGTTGGTATCTAATGACAAAGCCGCAGCAGGAACTTCGCTGATGCTCAGACTAGCAAGCCAAAAGAGGCAGATTTGTTTAGAGGAATAGATATAAGGAAACGTTTATTAAGGGAAAAAGAAACAAAGTGCAACTCCCAGGCAGGAGAAACCAGGCCAGGGAGGGGCCAGGGAATTGCCAGGGTGTTGTGCCTCAGGGAATACATACCTTCTTTCCAGATTATTCTAAAGCCCTGTCAGCTAAGTTCTTCCCATTTTGGTCTAGAAACTACTGAAGTTGCTGGGGGTTGGGGTGTGTGTGTGTGTGTGTGTGTGTGTGTGTGTGTGTTGGAGTAACAAAAATATCCTCGATGCTCAGTTGACTTTAAGACCGAAAAAAAAAAAAAAATCTAAAGCAATAAATGTGCAACAGCAAACATAATTGACATAGTTCATTTTTTGTACAAACACTTTTGAATAATTAACATTTTCAAGAAAATTTGCAGTGCAAATCTTTCCTAAGAAAACCAATCTATAATCTGCTTTGGAGATGTTTACCAATTTTAAATGTGTGAAACTTGTGAGTTAGAATACCAAAGAAAAGAAAGAAAAGCCGTCAGGTCTTTGAATTTGTGAACTGGCGGATATTTGTGGTGTGGGAGTAGGGGTGATAGGGAGGTGGAAAGGGGGTGAACCTTCACAGATTCTCAGTAAGTGACACTCACCAGAAAGAAAAAAGAAAAAAAAAAAACTTTGCTGTCATATTTGAAGCTATGACTTAGCATTTTTTTCCTAAAAATTCTTTTCTAATAATTTTCCCATAAAACAAATTTCACAGAAGTGAAATTACAACCTTACAACCGCCAGGAACAAAGATTTGCAAACCTTGTGGATCAAATATTTCTATCAGGACCTGAAGGGTTAAGTCCAGAGCCGCCACTAGGTGTCACAGTGAGCTCGCTTTTGGGAACACCAGCTCCCTTAGGGTTCCAAACTAGAAGAGGCGCTTTCTCGGTTAATTTCAGCTGTTGTTCAGTTTCTTTAAATAGAGACTCTTACTTTGCACATGTCAAATCTTCCGAGTCTTTTGCTTTGTCTTACAGGTATTTACAACCATTTAAACTTTTCACCCCACCACGCAGGCCTTGCAGGAGGTAGATTTTTTGAAATAGGGGAGATTTAACTTAATGGGGCCAATTGGAGAGAGAGGAGTCTCTTTTTTGTTTTGTGTTTCCTGTAATGACCTTTAGTTTCCCCATCTTCAGACACCTGAAATCAGCATATAGACAGAGAAATAAGCCTGCTTTTACTATAAAAACTGCAGCATGCATGCAGTTGTCAGCCTCCTTTGGTAAGTTCCATAAATGGGAATTCTGCAGCTCACACTGGTTTCCATCTCCTCGTCCTCCGACCCCTACTTCCCTTAAAGACACCTCCTTCCCAGTTAAAGCCCTGACATTCTTCTTTTCCCTGGGTCATTTGGTGGATGTAAGAAGGGATTTAACAAATAAAATGGCTCAAATTGTAGCATAAATCATTTATCAATTTACCACTTCCAGAATACTGTGTTTTCAAATAAAATAGTTTGGGAGGGTGAGATATATATATATATATATATGTGTGTATATATATATATATATATATTAATAGAGGCATGTTATTTATTTATTTATTTGTTTGTTTGTTTTGTTTATACATGCACTGGGTACAGTCAGAAGCGCGGGAGGGTGAGAGAATTCACCAGAGCCAGAGCAGGGAGCAGAGCAGGCAGAAGGACCGAAGTACACTGCTGAGGGGAGCAGCGGGCGGCAGGAGAGGTCTGCGCACCATGTGGGACCCTCTGGAGCAGCCGGGGATCGAACCAGCACCGCATAGGTCGTGGGCAGCTTCGCAAGCCAGCGCTCAACCCCTGCGCCACCGGGGAGGCCCCAGGAGGTTATTTTGACCCAAAGAATGGTAATTTGGCACAATTAAACTAGATGATGGTGGAGGGAAGATGGTGGTTTGAAGTCCAGGGCAGGTGAATACTCTGTTAAGGATGTATTTCAGATGGTTACCTATTCTATTATAGATAAAACCAGTCTGGTCTCTAGTTGTTGGGGTTTAGTGAGAGGGGTTCTTGAGTCCATCTGAGGAAAATTTCAGTAGATATTCTCACTCAGCAGCACATGCATATTTCCTAAGGAAAAGGGAAACACTTGCTTAAACATAGTGGGCAGGCTTTTATTTTATTTTTGCTTAAAAGAACTGGGGTGTAGGCCCTAGGTGTGGGGAGGTATTGAGAGGATTGACCAGAGACAGAGTGGGGAGCAAACCAAGTGGTTTTACTGAAATACATTGCTAAGGGGAGCAGCAGGCAAGACAGGAGAGGTCTTCTGTGCCATATGTGAGTTAGCTCCTGGCTGGAGATTGAACCCAGGCTGTAGTGATAATAGGGCTGAGACTTAACCCCTAAACCACCAGGGAGGCCCAGTGGGCAGTCGTAGAGGACAAGATCTGCATGGCCCAGGGAAGGGAGTATCCTTGTAGACATTGGTCTTTGATAAAATTACTCTGGAATTTATTGTTTTGGGTCGTGTTGTATTTCTGTAACTGATCATCCTTCCTGCTCGTAAAAAATTCCATAGTTATTTAATGGGGTTAATCATCCCTGCCTCTGGTTTTAGACCTGTGAAAACTTCTAGCTTCCTCCAGCTTCCTACTCTATGCTTCCATCATAAGCATGCACAGCTATTTAGAAACAGATGTAGAAGATAAACTTGATCCTTCTCTCCCCCAGGCTTATATAGGTCAACCATACTTGAAACAAAAAAAAAATGAACAGAGTAAGTGTGACAGAAGAAACTCCTCATATCTGGAGAACAAGTCTCTGTCTGAACCTAAAATAGCAGGTTCATAAGAAAAATTGAGTCAGATGAAATCCTAGGATAGTGATGTGCAGCAAAGCAGGAACAAGTTTCTAGAACTTGAACAACCAGGGAAAACTTCATTATAATTATAATTAAGGGGGATGTCTTTTCATTCCCTGGAAATTTTCTGATTTTTATCACTTTTCAAAATAATTCATTCATACACTTGTTCCTTTAAAAAATGTGTAGATTGCCTTTTAATTGTTCATATTTATTCTAAGAACTAAATATATGACAATAAACAAGATTTAGACAGACTATGTCCCTACCTCTGTGAAGCAAACAGATTAATTGACAGAGCTCACATCAAAAAATGGAACAAATAACTTACTCAGAAATGAGAAGTTAGTCTTAAACTGCTGTATGTAAATGGAGAAGGGGAACAAGTTACCTCCTCCTTTCATGGAGATATCTCTGTTCATTTGTAGATAGCAGAATGCTACTCAGTTACATTGAAAAAAAAATAGATGAAGTCTTACTCTTTGGACATCATGGATGGAACTGGAGGAGATTATGCTAAACAAAGTAAGTTAGCAGGAGAAAGACAAATACCACAGTTCACTCATGTGCACTATAAAGAAACAAAACAAAGGATCAAAGCAAAACAGGTCCTAGAAATCTGACTATAGAATTGAAGCTACCAGGTATAGAAGGAGAAGTTGGAGAGCCAAGTGGGGGAAGGAGTCCCATGGACTATGATGGAGGACTTTGGGTGCATTGGTGGTAGGTGTGGGGTGATAAGTTTCATCTGAGGAGGTGTGAACCTATCCTGTGAACCAAATGAAGTGTTGTCAGTCATTGTTACCTTGATAAAAATAATGAAATAAAAAATATATAAGTAAACTTGGATTAAGGTTAAGTAGTGCATACACTTTATTTGGAACTCTGGGATAGACCTCTGTGGAAATGCTTTTATGACTGAGAGATGGATTCTGGAAGGAATCAGCCATACAGTCTATGCTTTGTAGGAAGTTTCAAGGAGTATAAAATGTATACTTCTAGAACTGTCTCAGTGGGTTCTCTGACTCATAGGAAGGCTACTATGACTGGTGATTCAAAAGCCAAGAATGGAGGTTGAGGGTGGGCATGAATTTACTGGAAGATTATAAGAAATTACATGAAATTCTCCAAGGTAACATAGCTAGCACAGATTACATTCAAAGCAAATGTTCAACAAGCTAATCAAAGAAGTCCCCACTCTACCTAGAATAAAATTCAAATCCCTTACTATCGTTTACAAATCCTCTTAATCTTTGAATCCTAAGATAAAGTCTTGTCCATGGGAAGGCCCCAAAATGTTCTGCTTAATTATTTTGCAAGTCTGCCCAGAGAGGAATTTTTACGATAACTTCCATTAGTTGCCTTTCTCAGCCCTCTTTTCTTGGTAGAACCAGCCTCCTGCTATGATGGTTGAAATCTCCAGCTCTTCAGCTCCTTAATCCCTTTGCTGCTAACCTTGGCAGGTCACCCATTCTGGCCAATGACATGTGGGAGAGTAGATGAGAAAGATTTCCTCTCCTGAATGAGAGTCACAAAAGAGACCGATAATTCTTTCTTGCTGGTGAATGTGGCATATGAGGCTGAGCTGCTTGAGACTGTTCAATCACTTTCTGGTAATTAAAGGAGATGCCATCAAAAGCTGAGGATAGTGGAGAAATGCTAGTGTTCTGAGCTATAATTTAACCACTTAATATAATCACTATTTACTAGTCCTTGATTTTTTGTTTTAGAAATTACTAAGTTCCTCACTGTTCAAATCCATTTTGAGAATTCTCTTACTTTCACAGGATATATGATAGTCAATACAGTTGTCTTTCATGTGGCTATATAATTGGTGTGATGCAAGAACATGCAATCCACACTCTAAATATTTGTTCATTAAGTGAACTTCTTTTTATTAAATTTATTTTCTTACATTGTTGTTAATTTTTGTACAATATTTGATTTCTCCCCTCAGGCTCATTAAGTGAATTTTTAAGACTTAATACTTCATAAATAAGAACAACTAGTATCTTATACTTTTACAGAAACTTTGACCCTGTGGTAAAATAAGGAGACTTATGTCTACTCTTTATACTTACGTAAGGTTTGAAATACATGTTTGTATTCTGATTATTTCTCTGAGACTTATGCTGCATGAACGTAATCACATCCCTCACCACTGTATCAGTAGCTGGAGAATCTTGCAAAAGTCATGTTGCCGTAATTATTCACAGAGGTATATTCACTTCCACCATAATACTATTTTTTAAGTGAAGGAATTATAAAAAGGAATCAGAATGCTCCATAGTACATGAATATATTTCCTGGCTGGCAGTCTGAAAGCCACTGAGGCACATACAATAGAAGGACGGATAAAGTGAATAATTGAAATATGTACAGACACATCCATTGCCAACACTGTTAATTATTCTTGCGTTGTTTTTATTATAGACTCCACAATGTAGATTGTAAATGTAGATTGTAATATGCTTGAAATTAATAAGTAGCATAAATACCATCCAATTTTTGGTATGCAGACTATTTCCATTTTTATCTTTCTAAGTTAGGAAACAGAGATAGCATGGTGGTGTTCCTATGATGATAGTCACATCAAAGGTGATAGTCTTGGTGATAATGGTGGTGGTAAGATTTATTGTGATTGATATCATCTTTCATTTATTGAGTTCTTACTCTATGCCAAATATTCGATTCACTGTTTACGTTAATACATCACTGTTATTCCATGAAGTAGGTATTGGCATCTTCTTCCATCTTATCCATGGAAACTATGCTCTAGATTGACTAAGTGATGTTCTTATTTTAAGTGGTTTGATGAGAATTAATCTTGAGAGAAGTAAATTGGAAGAGGCTAGGAGAACAATGACCTTATAAAATGAATGAGAATTCACCCACTATGTACTCAGGCACATGGTCCAGAAAGAATTGTTGCATGTCAGTGAAAACAAATCCCATCACTAACTGTAGTAAAAAAGTTATTTATATTTTGTTAGTAAGGCGTTTAGGGGGAACCCTATAGATTTCCCTTAAAACAGGTGCTGCTAAATGTTTTTGAGTATTTCTGGGAAATAATATCACACCAGCAATCCTCTATCGAATAGAACACAATGATGTGTAGGACAAGCAAGCATATTTTTCTTTCTTGTTATTTTCCAGAAGTTATTTTTTAACATGGTACCAGCTTGGTGGCAGATCCCAATAAAATGATAAGCCTATCTTCCCAAATGTCAAGCCAAGCGTCAGGATCCACCACCTCAGGCATCTCTTAGAAATAGAAAGATCTGAATCTGGGCTTTATCAGCTGAAGGGCTTATTTTCTAAAATAGTGTTGTCTTATGTTGTATCCATGAAGAATGTTGGTCTTTATAAAGATCTGTAGATTAATCCACTGTCAAGCAACCTCAACAAATCCTTATTTTATTGCAGTTATTCCACTTGAAGTTAAGTGTAAATATAATTTGTTTACTGTCCCAGCAAAGTGGCACTTTCATACACAGACCTTCCTTGATTCAAATCAGTAGTTCAGCTTCTTATTCTTAAGGTTTAGGCCAAGAAAACCACAGAAAGAATTTCAAGGTGAAGAAAGAAAATCATCTGTAAGATTTTAAGGTCCATCTTCCTTTCAATCTCCTGGATTTGACTCAAGAGAATGAAAGTCTTTTATCAGACAATTAATTTTCTACCTGTAGAGTGTTGTGGATGGGAGTTCTTAAAATTTATCGTTTAATGACTAATCATACTCCTGGCCTTAAATGAATTGTTAATATATGGTGAGATTTAGTTGCAATCTCAAAGAAAATCTTCAGACATGGTGAAGAACAGTAGCAGCCATGTGTAACCATATCCAACTATCCATCCTTCTTCCACTTCTTATTGGCATAGATAGCTATCTATTTATTTAGTCTTCCTTGCATACATTTATGCAGGCTTTCATTCATTCTAGAACTGCTTAAAGTTGAGACCGTCTGATAATTGCTGGGTAATGATTGTCAATCAAAAAATTATTTCCCCTCTATTTAACAACATGGTCAAAAGCTTTCAGTCTCTCCCATTTTGGGCTAAGATTGGAGTTTGACACACTCAATTTGCAAAATTGCAAATTGTCACTAAAGCTTTGTGATAGAAGTCTCATCATCACAGTGCTATTATGTTGATGAGTATCTTGTATAATACATAATACTTGTCTGTTTCTCATCTGGAAAATGAAAGAGACAGTCTATATGATTCCTAACTACTGCTTTTGTTTTTAAATGTTGTCCTGTCCTTCCCTCCAGAATAGCTGCTATTCTAAGGTGTGTTTCTTTCTTTGAACAAAACACCCTGGGTCATTAGGGACCATGGGCACTTTGCTCTGAAGACACATATTCCTAAACTTTATGTGGTTTTGTTTCATGCTGAGGCATTCATAGATGAGATGAGCACATTTTGAATATAATACAGTTGTCACTTGCAGATGTCATGGACTTAATATTACTTGAGTACATAACAAATGCAAGAGATGTTACTTTAAAAGTTCAGGAAAAGAATAGGTTTAAATGAACAAATCAAGATACCCAGGAGAACCCAAATAAGAAAATTGAGCTGATCTGACATAAAAGTATATGCACAGACACATGACCCCCTAATATCCCTGTAAAGCTTATTTCTTTGGTCCATTGTATGCCAAAGTAATAGATTAAAGGTTTGGTGGACTGAGGCTAAAGAGAAAGAGATAATTCTCTCATCTTAATGTCCTCAAACTTCATCTAAATCCTAAGGCCCAGTTGAAACTCTCACTTCTACAAAAAAAAAAAAAAAATCTTAGGGAAATATTTGTGTCTGACATCATCTGTTATAATTCACATTGTTATTTTGTTCCTTCAATGAAATTTTTTACCAACTTAATAGAAAAAGTGTTTGCATTCATCTTACTTCTGCCACTATACCCAAGATAATGCTTTGCATATTGTTGATAATTAGTAAAACATTGATTAGCCATCATTATTAGATTGTTGCCAAAATTACAGCCCCCAGAAGAGGTTACTTATGATAAAATCTTTTATTGATAACTTTTCATGTTTTTATTGTGTCTCTATGGATTCTTTATTCGGAGATTTTTTAAATGAACACTTTAAGGTGCATATTTCATATCTGCATTTAATGGGAATCCATGGGAGATTCATTTTCTACAATTTGCCTTTCTTTCTATGCTCCTTCAGTTGTCCTTTTACTTATTTTATATTTTAATTTGGTTAGAAGATTCACCAATAAAAGCACATTATTATGGAACAGGAAGACACATCAGAGATGATTCCTTTGGAAGACACAATTAACTGGTCAGAAAAGATTTCTATTTTCTTTTCATAGTACAAATTGTTGGTGGCAAAGGCTGTTCAGCTTAGAACTATTTTTTAGCACACCCCTTTTTTATTTTTGCATAGAAGAACTGGAGTAGATTTCAGAGGTGCATGTCATGAGAGGATTCACCAGAGACAGAGTGGGGAGCCATGTGGGTTAGCTCCCTGGCTGGGGATCGAACTCAGGCCATACAGGTGAGAGTGTTGAGACTTAACCCTTAGGCTACCAGGGAGGCCTGTTTTAGCACCCTTGAGTCAGTTCTGTCAATAGAATGTGAGCAGAGCTGTTGGGTGTGACACTTGCTTGACATGTTTAAGAGGTATGAGGGTTCCATCTTGTTCTTCATCTGCTGGCTAGAAGGAAAGAACTTATGCCCTGGAAGGTGGCATGTTTGCAGACTGAAAGGAAGTTGTTCACTGAGCCAAACATAAAGACGTGTTCACTACAAATCTGAATTAACTATTTGGTAAACTCACAATAAGCTTCTCATTTTTTAAGTTGCTAAGAATTTAGAGAATCTTCTGCTACAGAAGCTAGCATTTGGCTTATTTAATATAAATATTTTCATGAAAAGATTAGGAAATTGACCCTTAGTGATGCGAATAGGTTTCAGTAAGTTACAACACGCTGGGATTAGGACGGAGAGATGCTTAATCCCTCACTCTAAGGGAAGCAGAAAGATAGAAGCAGAAAGATATTTTATCTTGAGCAGATCATTGGTGAATTCTTTTCTTTCTCCTTTAAGGGGCTACATTTTTTTTTTTTGGACACTGAGAACCAGCTTGCGATCTACCATGTGTGAATATTAGCTGCTCTGGTTCTGTGTCTTCTCTAACTTTGAGAGTTAAAAAAGGAAGCTTAGTGAGTTTTTTTTTTTTTAATAACATACTCTTTTTATACCTTCATACAACTCACCATCTATCTAATTCTCCTTCCATTCCATACAATTAATGTAAGCTCTTCTTTCTGATTTTACCCAGTTATTCTGCATCTGACTTAGTGGGAATGTAAAATAGGCATTAATTCTAAGTCTGTGTATATATATATATATATATATATATATCTCCATCACCTTGCTATTGCTATGTTTTATGTGCTGTTTTTTTTTTTTTTGCAGAGAAAAAAAATCGACATACAGAGATGTTTACCAATTCTAATGTATTGTCGCTTTCTGAAACATGACCTTCTTGAAAGACTTAGAGAAAATTATATTTTGTGCAGTGTTAATATTCTGAGTTTTTAAATGGCTTCATCTTTGTGGGCTAATTAATGGTACCTTTTTCAATGGCTAGATTGTGATTACTTATTGGTTTACATTTTGTGAAGCCAGCATTTGTGAAAAGACCAGGTCAGGTTCTGACAAGGCTAATTTAAATAGTGTTTACATTGGTGAGCAATTTGCAAAGGGCATGTTCACACAATGTGATTTGTTTTATTAACCTAAAGAGAAAAAAAAATGATGGAGGATTGATACCTGGGGAAATTAAGTTGAGGGATGCAAGGACCCGTAAGAAATAAACAGAAGAAAAGAAAAAAAAAAAAAAAAAACTATGTCTGAAATTCATCATTTTCTTCTTCACAATAGTGGGGAAATTTTGTAGCCAAATAAAGTATCATTTATTTTGGTACCTTAATCCAGTGAGCTCTGCAAAATTACAAACCTTGGCTACAGAGGTTTATCTAGGCATTTCTGTTTCGTAGACACATTACTCAGTATATTTTATAAGCCTGTCGTATAGCAAAGGAAAACTTTCATATCTGTATTAGTTATACTAATCTGTATTAGTTTCATATCTGTATTAGCTCATATCTGTTTTGTCTATTGTGACATAACAACACTGCTACAAATATAGTGACTTAAAACAACACACATTGATTATTCATGATTCTTGTGAGTTAGGAGTCCAGTATGACTTAATTGAATCTTCTGCTTTAAGATTTGTCTTGCAAGACTGCAACCAAAGTCTTGATTGGGTTGAGGTCTCATCTGTGGCTTAAGATTCATCTCCAAACTCACATGGGTTGTTGGCAGCATTCACTTCCTTGTGGGACAGTGGGTGTCAGCTCCTTGCTGGCTTTGGGCCTGAAGGTACACTTAGTTCCTTGTCCTATGAACCTACCTAGCTTGGCCATTTCCATCCTTAGAATTTGCAAGATAGGGAGTATTCTAGCAAGATGACCATCATAATCTCTAGGAATGTATTATGCACATTCTGTCACCTTTGCTATAATCTGTGGGTTAGAAGCAAGCTACAGATTTCTTCTACATTTCAGGGGATTACAGAGAACATGAATAACAGAAGTCAAAGATAATGGGATTTATTTCTGTATAATCATAATCATATAATCTCAGCACCTGAACTCCCTTGATATAAATGAGTCCAAACAGAGAGATGAACTGATTAACCAAATGCCATCCACTGAACTAACAGTAACAGTAATACTAGAATGCAAATGCCTCAAGATATTTAAAACTTTCTTATATTTCTCATTTATTCATTTTAGGTTAGCATCACTGTAACATTTTTTTATAATAATGTATGCATTTATTCAACAAATCTATCTGAATATCTGTGATATGCAAGATATTTTTCCAGTCCTGACAATAAAGAAATCAAATAGACAAGTTTCTGATCTACTGAAGCTTTCATGAAATAGTGAGAAGTCAACAATGAACTGATAGTAAATATTAGCAATATTCATTAGCTGTATAGCAAGTCTGGTGCTGTGGAGGTACATAAATCAATGTAAAAGACTAAAGAATCTTGGCATAGCTGTTTCAGATGGATGTCAATGGACGATCTCTCTGATAAACTGATGTTGGAGTAGAAACAAGAATAAAGTAAATAAAGTACTATTTGGCTTTTGGGGCCAGAAGGAACGACAACCAAAAGTGTCTGAATGTTATATATTACATATATATATTTACAGGTATAATTTTTGCAGATACAATTTTTGTAGGCTTGGCCATTCCATTTTGAGTTAACATTTCCCTTTGACACACAAATTGGACATAGTTTCCAAAATCAGGCAGCAAGGAGGTACTGTGGAACTTCAGGCTTGTGTATCTGATTCCAAAATTAAGCTCTGTGCCCCAAACACATGATTACTACTTGTAATCTGAAGAGTGTTTTCCAAATATATTTTATGCATTAATCAATTAAATGGATCCAATGGGAGCTGTTCCTCTTGTTGCACAAAGCTGGTAAGAGAAATCCAAGACTCAAGATTCTTCTCAAAGCTCCCCATTTCTAATGCAGTAACTGCTTTAAGTTTAAACCTTTAAAGGTTAGGTTTGTAGGGCTTCCCCGGTGGTGCAACGGTTGAACACTGGGTTGCAAAGCTGCCCGCAGCTTCTGCAGCGCCGGTTCCATCCCTGACCACTGGGCGAGGGTCCCACATGGCGCTCAGACCTCTCCTGCCATGCCCGCTGCTCCCCTCAGCAGTGTACTTTGTCAGTCTGCCTGTTCTGCTCCCCGCTCTGGCTCTGGTGAATTCTCTCACCTTCCCGTGCTTCTGACTGTACCCAGTGCTTGTATAAATAAAAATAAAATAAATAAATAAATAAATAAATAATTTTTTTTTTTTAAAAAAAAGGTTAGGTTTGTAAAATACCTTGTTAGACCCCCTCTGAGCCTACCCTTCCGTGAACATGACCAAATATCTTGGCGATGAATTCTTTATAAGGCTGTGTCAAGTCACAGTTTGACAGGGTCACTTCTAAGTTTGGCTGTCATGGCAGGTGATGGGAACTGGTGTCCTCTTCTGCTTTTCTCTCCCATTTACAGAGGACCAATGGTTTGAAAACAGATGGGTTTAGCTCAATTGGCAGAAGAGTAGAAAGGACTGTGTTTAAGCAGGCAGAGAGACTTCCACTATAATTGGTCAAGTTGAAGGCCAAAGTAAGAGCAGGGGAAGTTTTTCATGGCATAAACAGAACACGGAGTGCACGAGTGTAAAACAACCAAACCATTCTGGGAAGGTTTATGAACGGTTCTAGCAGCCACATGCTCTTCACCGTTGTTTGTAGTCGTTGATATCCTCCGTACACTACACTCCTCCACCCTTAACACCGCACTACCACTACACCGCACTCTGCTGCACCACCCTTATAAATCAGTCTTTTAGCTCAGGTGTACCCACCTACGCATGCATGCCCATACCCTACTCCAGGTGCCCGCCATCAGGCATGCACTCAGGACCGCAGGGTTCCATCATCCATCCTAATGGTGGGAGTGCAGAAAAGTCTGATACCTTTTACCTTACCCTACAATGAGTCTTCTTGGCATTCAATGGAGATTATCTTACACTCAATATAAGTTATAGAAAATTCCAGGCAAACTGTGAGTCTAGGGAACAGTTGTTTAGCTCTGTCTCCCCTAATTTAAAATAAAAATAAGGTGTGGGACCAAGTGCAAACCAATATTCTTGAAATGAATAAGGTACCATTAAGATAAATTTCTGCAGATGGCAAAATAAAAGCACACTGCCCTTAAGGAGAAAATAGCTAAGGAGAAAGAGACCTGGGAGGAGTTAAGACAGATTACAACGATCAATTATTAATACAGATGAACCAAGGCCAGCTGATGCTACCACACTCCATCATTCACATTCTCATTATTGGAATATACAGCAGTAAGTTACTGCAGCAGTACTTTCCTAGCTGTGGCAAGAGGCGCTAATTTCTATGGCTCCCAGGAAGTGACAGTGAGCTTCAGAAGGGGTTCAGTGCTAAATGATTGGATTGTAATTATTCTGAAAGGGCTTTCATCATCATTACCCAACATTCTGCAGATGCAGCATGTTTGAAAATAAACTATGGTCAAACTAGCGCCACATCATTTCAAATTTTAAACATCGAGCCTCTGGTTTGCTGATATATTTGTGTGTATGCGAGTGTATAGGAACACAAATGTACTCAGCCAAGAATACATCATTTTAAAATTGTTTGGCCTATGCATCTGCAGCCTTGCAGGCTAGGAAATCCATGCAAACCTTTCTCATACCACAATAAAGGTAATGGAAGATCATTCACTCATTTCTTGCTTCATTCATTCTGCAATTTAATATGTTAAGCATCTGGCATCCTTTGGTTACAGCAATAATCCAGATAAATAAAACCCCACTGAAAGGGAGCTCTCCCCACTGATTTCTTGCCTTAAATGTTTGAGTTCTCTTGTTTGCACCCCAAAAGGACAAGCTAATTATTTGTTTACTTTGCCAGTTTGCCTTAATTACAAGACTTTCAAGGCTATTAGCATATGAAGCTGTTTATATTTCTCAAATATGTTTGTATTTTACTTCTCTGGTTCTTTTGCCTCTCTTGCTTTCTACCTGGGGCTTGGATAGGAGGGCAAGAGGACAAGGCGCCCACACAAATAGATGTCCTTCTGCATTTCTACAGAAAAGAAATAAATTTGGTGCACTTGGATATGTGTCAATAGTGTTGTATCATACATAGACTGTTCTAAATATCAGTTTTAACAAGTATACATAACACATGTTCATACATGACTGCTAGACAGTTTCCTGCTCTTCTGTTGTTTTCAACATAATTGTAGGAAAATAGACATAACAACTCATTAACTGCCATGCTAAGTGAATTGTCATGGAGAGGCCCTCTGAAGGAGGCCAGCATTAAAGACTGGAGACAGTCTGAGTGGGGCATTTCACCAGGAGCTGCTGGTGACTGTAGCAAAGTGATATGTAAGCTAGCTAGGTGGCACTGAGCTAGATTACAGGATGGGGAAAGGATTCTATTATTGTTTTTTTTCTCTTGATAGTTAAAAATTTTAACGACATTGAAAGTGTACATAAGAATACTATTGAGCATATTATGAATATTTTCATTTAACATTGATCTACACGTTTCTCTTAAAATTGTTGGGTTTTATTTCCTGCTTACCTATTTTACCTTCATCTTCACAACCAGCCCCTAATTTTTCTCTTCTTGTCCTAATTGGTTTTTTTTTTTTTTTTAGTTTTTTTTTTTATAGAGGCATGTTTTTATTTATTTATTTTATTTGTTTGTTTTGTTTATACATGCACTGGGTACAGTCAGAAGCGCGGGAGGGTGAGAGAATTCACCAGAGCCAGAGTGGGGAGCAGAGCAGGCAGAAGGACTGAAGTACACTGCTGAGGGGAGCAGCGGGTGGCAGGGGAGGTCTGCGCACCATGTGGGATCCTCCTCCTGTGGCCGGGGAGCAGCCGGGGATTGAACCGGTGCCGCAGAGGCCGCGGGCAGCTTCGCAACCCAGCGCTCAACCGCTGCGCCACCGGGGAGGCCCTTGTCCTAATTGGTTTTTCTGCATCCCTCTACCATCGCTCAGCACAGGTCCTGATCTTAATTAAAATAGTTTCCCAGGTGTTTCTTTCCTTTACCCTTTTTCTCCTTAATCTTCTGTTGTAATCTTAGTGTCAACATCGAAAGTTTTTCTTTTTTTTTTTGATTGATGATAAATATTTTCTTTTTTAATTTATTATTATTTAAATTTTATTTTTCTATTCCCCATACAATTACAACCCCCTTATTTTGACCCCAAGCCCTCATTTCCCTGCCCCCCACCAGCCATAGAGTGTCTCTGGTTCATTGTTGTTTGTTGATTTTGATTTTTTTCTTTCTTATAGTTATTCTTTTTCCTGGTCCCTTATTTAAGTTTTCTAGATTCCTGCTATGAGTGAGACCATCCGGTATTTTTCTTTTTCTTTCTGGCTTATTTCGCTGAGCATGATCCCTTCCAGCTCCATCCATGTTGCTGCAAATTGCATGTGTTTATCTTTTTTGAATGCTGAGTAATAGTCCATGGTGTATATGTACCACATCTTCTTGATCCAGTCATCTAGTTTTGGGCATTTGGGTTGTTTCCAAAGCTTAGCTATTGTAAATAGTGCTGCTATCAACATAGGGGTGCAGGTGCTCTTTGGGATTGATGTTTCTGTGTCCTTTGGGTAAATACCTGGGAGTGGAATTTCTGGATAATAGGGAAGCTCTATGTTTAGTAGGTCCAGAAATCTCCACACAGCTCTCCATAGTGGTTGGACCAGTTTGCACTCCCACCAACAGTGCAGAAGAGTTCCTTTTTCTCCACAACCTCACCAACATTTGTTGTTGCTAGTTTTTTTTAAATATGTGCCATTCTCACTGGTGTAAGATGGTATCTCATGGTAGTTTTGATTTGCATTTCCTTGATTACAAGTGACAACATAGAAGGTTTTTAATGTAAGCAAGATCACATCATTCTTCCATTTAAACTTCCTTTTGTATGCAAACCCCGTCCACTGAGCATGGCCAACAGACACTGCATGATCCTGTCCTCCACTGAGCTCTGCAAACCCATTCTTGTCTCTTATCTTCTCCTCACCAAACCCAGGTAGTCTTGTCTTCTTTTAATTCCCACATTTTTTTCCCACATGAGTGCCTTTATCCTTGCAGGGTAATATTAAATGGGTAACTATGTCTACGTTGGTACTTGACACTATCATGTCAGTCAAAACTGATGGGCATATTTTGAATTATTAGACAGTGGATGTGACACCTGCATTGGGCATCATAGGGTCTTTTTGAAAGCCTAGAAATGATGTAGCTCACTTACCTGACTTGTCATTAAAAATCCTAGGGACCCTTACAGATGCTTTCAGTTTCATTGTAGTTTCAACCATGAAATAGGTTATTATTATTAATTAATGCACAGGTGAGGAAAGTATTTCAAAAAGATTAAGTTGCTTATCCAAATCATGCACCTCTGGTAGTGAGAGTTACACTTCAAACCAAGTTTGTCTGATTTGAGGACATAGTATTTTCTCACTTGATTTCATACTGCCTATATTACCTGACCTGAATTGAAGAAGATATTCAGCTTTCTATGTCTATTGAAATTTTACCTCAAAAATCTGGTTACTTAATGTAAGATTGGATGAGTGAACACAACCAGAAATTCCTTTATAGTTGATTTCACAGAGTGATTGTATGGTTGTGAGTCAGCTGGAGGATTTGAATGGTATCAGTTGTTTCCTTCTCTATCAGATGCTATTTCAATCTCTTTTGTCTATGAGTATCATCACTTTAAATGTGGGCTTTCGATATGATCTATGAAGTGGTTATATTACCCTGAAATACTTAAACGAAGACTGCATTGAAGTAAGTGCTAAGCAGTGGGGACTGTGAGTTGGAATGCAATATGTATACGATTACTCTGAAATCATCACTGTAAACTCCTTTGGCAAGTTGTAGTTGCTGCTAGAATGATTTTTCAGGTATTAGTTCAAAGGGAAAGAACATTTAAATAAAACCTTTTTTTCTAAAAAAAGAAATTCATTAGCATATGCCAGATGATTTAGTCTGCATGAAAGAATAAAATCCAATGAAACTGAACTTGCTTTGGAACATTAGCAAAGTAGCAATGTGATAGTGATTGGTTAGTGATATCAATTTTGATCATTAGTTGAAGATGATCTTGGAGGATTAGGGGAAAAGGTGGGATTTTGCTAGCCCATCTGTGACTTGTGTCTCACATAGAACTGCTCTGGCCATTAAAAATTGACTCTCTTTTGTTCTTCTGGCAATTTAGTGTAATACTCTGAGGGTACCCTTGAAGACCTGGAATTGATCATCAGCATTTAATTGATAAACTTGATGTCGCTAATTCATTAGGTTAATATCAAGAATATTTACCTAGAGAAACTGAGTACAGCACAGAAATCCTCTATGAACAACTGGTTCTTTATTTCGAGAAATTTATCCTTTGAGAAATAGTGAGACCAGTGGTTATTCATGGAAATAGAAGACCATTGAGAATACAGTGTCTATAATTTGGGCTTATTTTATTTTATTTTTTCCTAGAACAGCTAATACTTTCAAAGTTCACTCTTTTAGGATGCATTGGAATCATTTCCTCAAATCCAGTACTTATAAAAAGAATCCCTGAAAATGTAATGCTCATTTTGGCAAAGTTGTATGGCTATGACTGTGAGAGAAGAAGTAAGGGTAGAAATCTGTGGAATCACACCAACAGACATTTAAAAAAAAATAAATGTCTTCTTTTTATATGGCCAAATCAAAGAGGGAAACATTCTGAAGGCAAAGGGGATGTTATTTGACTCATTTAATGAGGAAAGAGTTCTTTATGCAGTTATTAAAATGTTGTAGTTTAGTAACGACCAAATTCTTTTTAAAGTTTTTATTGAAGTAATATTGCATTACAACGTCATATAAATTTCAAGTGTGCATTATCATAAATCAGTATCTGTATATGTATATTAAGTTCAGCACTCAAAGTTCAATTTTGTTGTTCATATAATGGACCCCTTTAACCTTATCTACACCCTTCCGACTGCCCTTTGGGTGCTACTAATTTGATGACCAACACTCTTAAAAGCCTTTTCTCACAAAAATAAGGACTGATAACTGAGTCTGAGAGAACATGTCTTGTTGATGATTATAAGTCATGAGGATGTTGTGCTGGAGCCTGGCCATTATCTTTCTCCCATTGCCTCTTAATTTATCAAATGGGAAGTTGATTATGATGGCACCTTTGGGCTCTTTATAGCAGGACTTTTCTATCATTTGTATTACAATCAGAATAATGACTGGCCACTGGGTAAGGGCTCTCTCTGTGGCAGAGTTCCTATAGGGTAGGGGAAGATCACAGTTTGATAACCTGGGACACCCAGCTCTGCCCTGGAGTGAGTGTAGCCAGTACCGACAGTCATTTTGACGACAGCATATAACAAGGCTCGGCAAGTGAGCTCTCACCTGCAAACACACACGGGCACACACTCGTATTCAAAGTTTGCTCCTGACTCCTTTGGAAAGGAAAGGTGAATGCATAGTCCAACTCACCCTAACTCGTTTTAAGTAGGGCTTAGTCTTTTTCTGCTGAAGACCTTAGGACTTAAATTTCTTTCTCCAGAGGAAGGGAGGCACCACCAAGTTTATACATGGAATTTTTTAAAATGCTTTAAAAATTAAAGTTCTTATTTTGGTGTCTCCAATTCATCTCTCAATAATTTCAAAAATGAAATTTATATGCTGTTATAATGCATTGTTACTTAAATAAAATTAAAAAAAGAATATTGATCACTACTAAACTATAAAATCTTAATATCTGCTTAGTGAATTGTTTTCTCATTAAATAAGTCAAATTACTTCCCCTTTGCCTTCAAAATGTTTTCCTCTGTGATTTAGCCCCTGGCAACGTGGTGGCAAGTAGGAGCATCACTTTTGGTTTTCTTTTTTTATTTACTCAGTAGTACCTGTTGTGTCATCATCTGGCCACTTCCTTCTTTTCTGGGTTTACTAGAAACATACTAGAGTATGTTCTCATGCTCAATCTCTACTCACATTGAACTTTTAGCTTCTTGTCCACCCTCGGAAGTTTGCATCTGCTTTTAGGTCTATCCCTAGTATTCCCACATGCTTCCTCTCTGCCTGGTTGGATCTTACTCTAGGGGCTCCATGTTAGCATCACTTCCTTGGGGAAGTGTAGATAGATTTGTGCCATGGCAGCCCTTACTTTTTCTGAGTAGCTCTTACCATAGTTATTCATTTAAGTAACTTTTAAATATCTTTTTCACTGATGGTGATGCCCAGGAGGGAAGAAAAAAATGGCTATGTTACTACCGGCACCTCACAATGGCAAGGCTATAGTAATTGCTCAATAAGTAAACAAATGGTGTCTATGCCATAAAGGTAATTAATGTCACACTTGCGGCTAGAGTTTCATTCTTGAGATTTCAGAAGTCACATTTTTGCCACAGCAGAGAAACATTGCATACTTATTCTGGCTTGATTCCCTACCTAGATGAGGACTCCAGTATGTTTTGTGACATAAAAATAATGCAAAATAATGCACGAACCAAACGTTTCAGTTTTAAGTAAACATAGATAAAGAGGCAGAAGAAAATGGAATCAAATGTCAGGAATGTAAAAAAGTATGAATCTTTTTTAGGGTTGAACTAGAGAGTTAATAGCAAGGAAATGAGAAAACTACTGAAAACAACCACAGTCCAATTGGCCTTTCCAGAACAGGCTCTCAAGCCTGACCTTGCCTTGGTGGAACAATCATTGTAATACATTCAAAGCTCCTGTTATAGACTTAGCCACCTTACAAGATCTCCTTATCCTCAGTTTTGTAAATAAGTGTTATACTATACAAACTCTGGACACTTCTTCATATGCACACTCTGAATATAAATGTTGTGATTTTGCAGCTTGTGAAAAGTTACATTCAGCCCTAACTTTAGCTATAGAGGGATATCTATGATCTCTCTTTTCCTGAATGTCCATGATCTCTCCCATTTCCCGTTCTACAAGTTCCCTAACCAGGAATTCCCTTTTAATCCCAGAGAGGCCAAAAGTACCCAAATCTGGACATGTGGATTACTGAGGAATCTTGTTAAAAAGCATAATCCTGGGTCTTTTGAATAATCTGATTTAGAAAGTCTGATGTGGGTCTCATGAAGCTGAACATTTACATTTCCTGGTGAATGAAAGATAGCTATCATCTGCATGAGTATTGAGGAAATACTGACTTTTTTTTCTCTGGTTGTTCTGCATTATCAAGGACTATTTGAATCATTTTCACTCTACTCTTACAAGGAAAGGTCGTGGTCAGCAGTGGATGTGCTGGATTATATATAGGAAATATTCCAATTCAGTAGTCAAAAAAATGATGGCTGTGTTCACCCTTTAATTTTTAGTGGTACAATGGGCTTGGGTGACACTAGAGAAGTTAATCCTGAACCATCTCATGCATTAAACATGACAGTATGTTTTACAGAAATGTAGGCTTTAAGCAAGGCATTCTGGTTCATTCCCAATTTGAAGTACAGCTGACTTCTTAATCTACCTCTTTCCACCTCTTATATTTGACTCTGGCATTTGCTAAAGTGTTTTTTCTTTATTTCTTGTTATGTTACTGTTTGTTATTAAACAGTGACTGCATTTTCCCCCTAGACATGCCTGTGTTTTAGTGGTGGGTGATATGATTGCCTATATATAATTGTTAAGGCACTTTGGAATACTTCTGGAGATATGTGACTATATAAATGGAAGTCATTATCGTTGTGCTGAAATTGGAATTTCTAGTTTGAGTTTGAGGGCTTGGGATATAACCCGCTTCTGATTGCAGGGGAATCAACATTTCATATCATTAGTGAACTGACTCATCCAAATTAAGACCCTGATTCTGAACACTGCTCACTTAAGGATCCAAATACCCATCCAGCGGCGAAAGCAGTGAGAGAGGAACACATAGCAAAGGAGAAAATAGAACATTGAGATCTGTTTTGCTGACTTGTGGATGCCAGATGTGATCAGGCACAGATCTCTGTGGGTCAGCTGGAGTTTTATCATTGTCTCCTCTGGTGGTGCTGAGAAAAATACCAAGCTAGACTGCTTGATGTTTATAAGTAGAAAAAGCAACATGCCCATGCCTTTCCAAAAGTGATTTCTTCTTAGTGTAGCCAACTAAAACAGTTATCTACAACTACCTTTACTCTGTGCTACCAGCTTAGACCCCCAAGGATGAACACAAAACGCCTGTCCTGCTTTCCTGTCGGGTTACACTATCCTCATTATGAGGCACATGTGCCTGCCATAGCCAAGACTCAGAGGTTTACCAGAAATCTTCTGCTCACAATGTGCTGGCTAACTCCAGCCCCCTTTTTTGGGTCCAGGATCAGTTTTCAATGGGGTTTCCCTGCGACTATCCTACTGACATGTATTCCCATGAACCACCCATGGCCACACTCCCTTATATTTGATCCTTATAGCATGCTCATCCCTAGATTTAATATAAGCATTATCTTTTATTGTCTTGTTTTCACCTTCTCCTCTAAATCATAACAGGACTTTTCACATCTATACTTTCACTCCTGTGTGTTCCACATCTAGAGTCATTCCTGGTAGTGATACCATAGGAGTGTTTCGTTTTTTTTCTCAGCCACAATAAAAAGACATAGAAATAGATCTAGATGATCAGCATCTAGAACCATTCCTGATGCTTTGTATTTACTCAGTAATTTTGCTGGCTGAATGGATGTATGATTGCTGAATCCACCAATATGATAAACCGAACTGCATGTCAAAGAGGTGACTCAGAGTTGTCCTCAGAATTGACAGAGACAAGAATCTGATTAACTGACTTTAACTTAAACTTTTCCCCATTTAAATGTTTTATTATTTTATAAGTGAAAATATTTTATTAATTTATTCTAATTTAAAGTTACTTTTTTCAGCTGGTTCTATCTTCTTGTAAAGACCTAGAAAAATTTTCTTGTCAGTGCAAAAGTTCTCAATGTTTTGGCTTCTAGATATAATTAATTTCTTCCACAAATCCACTGCTCATATTACTCAGATTTAAAATACTTGGTAAAAATGTAATGCATTCATTAAAAAATGTTTAATAAAGACACACTTTATGCCAGATTTTTGGGGAGGCTATGAGAAGACAATGGAATCTTGTTATACACACACAGTCCTACTGTTGTGATCTAACCATTCAGTTGGGTTGATGGACAGTTACAAGTGGTAAATGTTGAAAAGAAATTTCTAGAATATTCTAGGCATGCATAGGATGGTAGAAATGCTTTTTGTACTGAAACTGGAGTAGAGGGTAAGTGTTAGAGAGACTGAGAGCTGTAAACGGGACCCGGGCAGAAGAGCATGTGAAATGGTTACTGGTGCTTATTCAAGGTACTTGGAGAAGAACAGAGTTATAAGTGCTTCAGGTAAGAAGACTAAGGGGCAGGGAAAGAAGTTGCTGAGGAAGGGGTGGGGCTTTCAAATTGTGTTGAAATATTTAGATCTTATCCCAGTAACAGTACAAAGCTTTAGAAATCTTTAATGCATTCACAAATAGTCTGTTTTTCCTTTCTTCAGCCTTAGAGAAGATATTACTTCTCTGTTCCCTTGGAAGTTAAGGTTAGTCATGAGTTGTTCTGGCCAATTAATGTGAGTGGTTGTGGCTGCACATCCAGATAGATGCCTTTCTTGCAAGCCAGTTGTTGTTGTGGCAGCGAACTAGTGACTCTGAAATTCCATAAGCCTGGATCTTTGGGTGTCAATGTATAGCCCAGATTCCCTGCTGGCCCTATTAGATGTGAAGTTGACATGCAAACTAAAGTTTAAGTTGGTTAAGGCACTGACATTTTGGACTATTTGTTTCTACAGAATATTTTAGACTCTAGTGATGAGAAAAGAACAATTAACAGGTATATGGTAGAATGCAAGGTTTTTGAATGATCACCTTGACTACAGTGTGATAGAAGTTAGGAAAAAAAAGCAGAGTTCTAGAAGCCAGTTTTCAGACTGTCATAATGACTTAAGTGAGAGAAGTTGTAGGAATCACACATATTTTGCAGAAATATCACACAGGAAAATGGTGTCTAGAAGTAGAGTCTTAGGCATCCATTGTGGGACTAGAGAAAAACTCAAGATTCAAGATGTATTTCGGCCCTAAAACCAATAGGATTTGGTGATTTGGTGACAGATAGGCTATCAGATGGTAAAAGCACAAGAAAGTCATAAATGAGATTCTCAAGTTTCTGACTTGTCTGTCTGCATGAGTTCAGTAAAACACAGAATACTAAAGAGAGAATTAAGTCCTTGGGACTAAGAGAGCTGATGAAATCAGTTTGAGGAAAGCTGGTTTTGAGAGGCATGCCCAAAATCCAAGTGTACAGTCTAGGTAGACAATTGTTCTAAAATTGGAACTTTGAAGAGAGGTCTAAGTCAGAAGTATAGATATGTGAAGCAATGGGACATAGATGATAATTTAAGCCATAGCTGTTGATGAAATCACCCTGGGAGTGTGTATTACATGAGAGAATGCAATCAAGCATAACACCGAAGGCCGTGTTTAGCTGGTATGAAAATACAGTAGGACAAAAAATGACAATACCACATAATTCTGAAAAACAAAACCAACTAAAATTATCCAAAGCAAATTGATTACAGATGACCAACCCTGAATTGAGAGTCTAGAACAATACCTACACTTTGATTTATTGTTTTCTATATGCCAATAACTGTATAAGTTATAAGAGAGATTGTATATTCACCCTCCAGGGAGAGAAAACTTCATCATCTACTATTTTTAGGCTTCTGTGACTTCTAAAAGGGAATGCATTTGCATCTTTATTTTATTCTACCATTTGAATCAGTAGCCAGGAAACAAAGTCCGGAGTTTTTACTGGAGATAAACTATTCTTCCCATTTAATTATTTTGAAGGGACCTTAAGTGATAAGCTTATTCATATTGCATAGCTCATACATAAATAACTTGATTAGCTCAGTCCACAAAAGGAGCCAAATTATGATGTTGCTGTTATAATTTTATTTGCCTGTTCATTTAGAATAATTTTTTGTGTGCCTACCATAGACAAAGTCATCAATTTGGTTTTGTTTTGTTATATAGTATTGCAATAAATTATATTGATTGATGCTTTCTCAGGCATCCTATAGATTATATATTAAAGGTTAGGATTGCAGGGAAGTATTTATCTCAAATTTTAAGAATTTTAAAATTTGAATACCTTCTGAGAATAAATTTTCTAACATTATTTGCTTTTGTTGATTTGGCTCACTTCAAAAGTCTGGAAAAATATGACAAGATCATCAAATAAAGATACAAACTGGGCCTCCCTGGTGGTGCAGGTGGTTGAGCACCATACTGTGAAACTATCTGCAGCCTCTGCAGTGCAGGTTTGATCCTGGCTGGCTGATGAGAATCCCACATGGCGCAGCAGACCTCTCCTGTCTCACCCGCTGCTACTCTCAGCAGTGTATTTCATCAGTCTGCCTGTTCTGTTCCCCGCTCTGTCTCTGGTGAATCCTTTCACCCTCCCATGCATCTGGCCGTACCCTTGTTCTTGTATAAAATAAATAAAAGTCTTTAAAAATTATAAACTTTCATCATTACGACTGTACCTAAGTTTGAGAGATGCTAATTCTGATTTAAGAAAGTAGGTGTTTCTTTGCTACACATTTTCTGTTAGGGTTTTGAAGCATGAGTGTCAGTTACCTGGAAACAGACTGTAATACAATCATTCCAGGTAGAAATTTCAGGCAGAAATGCCAAAAGATCTAAAATAGAATGTGGTCAATTCATTTCAGGGTTTAGGAAAACTCTTTCCATCTGAATTTTTTTAAAGATTTTATTTTTGTGTGGAACTGGAGTGCAGACCAGATGTGAGAGGGGGAGAAGATTCACCAGAGATAGAATAGGGAGCAGAACAGGCAGATCTACTGAAATAGCCCATGTGGGCTAGCTCCCTGGTCAGTGATTAAACTTAGGTCATTGCAGTGGGCCATCAAGGTGGGAGCTCTGAGACTTAACCCCTAAACCACCAGGGAGGCCCTGGTATGATTGTTAAGTAGAGTGAATTGGGGAAGTGATAAGTGATGATGTTGGTGATATTAATACTCAACAAAATTTCAGGTCAGTTTTAATTTAAACCTAAATGGATTCCCTGCCTCCAGAGAAGAGAATGTGGAATTGGTAGTCCTGAATCCCTTATCTTTTACATTTTAAATTAATCATGCTCACTAGTCCAAAAAAAAGCTGTGAGTCTGTCCTTGTAAAGGAGAAAATTTATTATTCTACATTAATTTGCATTTTCAACATTTCTCATAGTAGGAATGATTTTCCCAACTGACACCATTATATCATTTGAAATCAATTAAAAATGGAACCCAGGAGACCATTGTACTCTGAAGAATTTGTAGGAAACACCTGTATTCCACATATATCACATCATGGATTTCTTAGAAAACCCACTGAAACTGGATCCCAAATGAATAATTTCTAATTAGTGGAAAGAACTTGGGTTTGTCAACCCATCTCATCATTTCAGCCTCAGTTTTTTTAATAAAATGGAAAATTTGAAATAAACAGCACCTAGAGTTTCTTCACCTTCTGTATTATACAATTTAATGATGCAATTTCCAAAGCATTCTTAATTGCCTCGGACTCTGATACATAATGATAGATTTTATTCATATATTGAATCGTTTGCTTGTTTGTTTCATATTTTGTATCAGGTTCAAGGAATGTAATCTTGCAAAGAAAAAAAAAAAAGCAGCAGAATTAATCCCTGTAGGTATCAGGGTTTATATCCTGGTTGAAGAAGTGTGATTTTAATGAGATGAACACAAAAATAATTTGTGAGCAAAGAATAAATGGAATAAGACCTTGGAAAATTAAAAAAAAAAACAAGGGAAGAGTCCAGAGACTATGTGAACATCCCATGGGACAAATACCATGTGGTCAGCCCCGGACCAGGGGTGGATGTGCTGAGTACTGAGCCTTGTCAGGGGGCTTTCTTAGGAAGTGATCTTTGGGGGTAAGAGATGGGTATAGTTGGGAATGACTCTGATATTGCTCAGTCAGTCCTGGGGAATCAGAAGCTTATGGCCTTGTGGAATAGAAAGGTCAAGAAAGCAAATTACAGGGCAATATTTTATGTGTTTTATTAGAGTTGTATAATTTAAGATGTGTAATAATTTTATTTCAAATTATGAAAATTGATTTGATGGCATTCAGACTTCCATGATTGAGAACATGAATGCAAAGTTGCTTTTTTTTTTTTTTTTTTGGTACCTGGGCACATTGAATATTTCTTCCAACTAAGTTTCCAGCTAGCAAGTAAGACTGTGCACCAGGTTCAACCCTCATTTGTTGACACCAGGAAAATTTGAGTATTTCAGAATAATTACACTTGATCATATTTCAGTTCTGTTGTTAGTTTATCATCCACTTTTTGCTTAGATGTAGCTTCTGAATGAGTGTTCGGCAGTAAGATGGTAGTTCATTGTTTTCCAGGAGGGCATTAGTCAAAAGTGGACCTTATGAGGTGAGAAACTGTGACTGTTTTTCCCAGCAGCTGGCCTGTTGGTCCTTGATGCTACTGTAAATGAGAACAGGAATGAAGCTTGTAGGTAGGCCTGTGATAAAAGACCAGAAAAATCTAGCCTTGACCACCTGGTAATTCTAGTTGTCAACCTTCCAACTTCAGTCTTAAAACAAAAACCCTTTCTCCCTTTCTTCCAAGTTCATTTGGAAGTGTTAACTATGTGGAGTTTGACATACTTGTATATCATACAAATAAAAATATCTACCATAGTAATGAGTTTGGGAATGAAGCCAAAAGGCTAAGTCTTGCTATCAATTAAGGAGTCTGGAGTTGAGGTGGCATTTGAAGCTCTGAGAATGGTTGAGATCACGAAGGTAAAGTGTATTCTTCATCATATTTGTTTTAGAAATGATCCCACTTTTAGGTAAGTGCATCTATTTTTCATGGAACACAATGACCTCATATTAAATTAAGATAAAAAAAAGTCTGATGTTTGACCATTTATGAATGGACATGAAAAATGTTCTCAAATCTTATCTAGTGACTTATTTTTCCATCGACTACCTAATTGTGATTTCCCTATTTTCATTTTAATATGAAACTGACGGGAAGACATTAAAGTGTGTAGCATTTACTTTAGCCACATAAAAATTAATAAAGCTTAATACTCTGTAATTGCTATCTGAGATCTCTTTGAAGGCAATGATCTTATCCTGTTTATTGTTATAACTTTTAGTGCATTCAGTGTCAGATATAATTTATTTTTAATTAAAAAAATGCTAAGCCTTTTTTCCCCCACAATTGCATATAATAGGTTAAGCTGGATCATGGAAAATAAATTATTGTGGACACAAATGTATTAACTGGAGAGCTGCCTTTTATGATATAATCCCCTAATACTTATATTCTATGTTCCTGTCCAGTGTGTGTTATAGATACATGACTGGGTGATTGGATTGTAGCACAAACCCCAGGTACATAGGGTGCTCTTGTGGATTGGTGTGCAAGTAGTATATGAACTAAATGAAACTGCTGTCATCATGGACATAACCCTTTAAAGAGCAGGCAGACTCAGTGGCTATTTTCTTTTCTTTTCTTTTTTCTTTTTAAGATTTATTTATGTATACAAGAACTGGTACAGGCCTGTTGATTATCTAGAGACAGAGTGGAGAACAGAACAGGCAGATTGACTGAAATACACTGCTGAGGAGAGTAGTGCGCACGATAGGAGAAGTCTGCTGCGCCATGTGGGTAGCTCTCTGGCTGTCTGGGGTATGAACTTATGCTGCAGTGGCTGTGGATAGCTTCACAGTGCTGTGCTTTACCCCTTGCACCGCCAGGGTGGCCCTCAGTGGCTATTTTATAGGCTGTATCTTTTGTTTAGACTTTTTTGCTTTCAGCTGCTTGCACTCAACCCTGGAAAGATGTTAGGGAAAAAGGGAGAAATAGCATAAAGGGCATATTGAAATACTTACATGCTCTTAATTTGGAGATTTTGAGAGTATTTATTAAAAAAAAAAAGCTTGTAAAACTTATGAGGGAGGCTTAAGGACCTTGAAATCAATCCAAATTTAAAATGTAACTTTGATTTTTATACTCTGTAAATCTGAGCAAAGTATGCACTACCTCAGAGTCTATTTTCACGTCCTTGTGAGGAATGTGGTTGTGTCTGTGATGTGCCAGCACAGAGTATTGTTAGGTGGGGCAATTACTTCTGTCTCAGCTTTGCTTCAATAGTCGCCTGGCATTAGTAATGATGAAAGAAGTAATTTAGCTCCTATGACAGCCATTGACGTTTTGGCCTAAACTGAAATTTCCCTGATTTAGACAACAGTTTTAAGACATTTCTGCCTATGGTTTCATTATGAACTATCCCACTGAACAGTAGCCAATTGAGAATAAATTAGTGATTTTCTTAGTCATTTCAGTTCTGAAGCTAAACAGCTTAGATGTATAATTGAACATTCTCTCAATCTTTCAAGCACTTTAAATTTGGATTCATGTATTTCTGGATCAAATGGCAGCCAATTTCAAGAGCTCATCCTACCTTCGTTTTATATCAGTCATTTAGTTGATGACGGTTCCCTACATTAGAATTCTCATTAAGTTGAGGTTGGGGATTGGAAACAATTCTTCAGTGGTGACTTTCCTCCTAGAACAAATTGGAAGCATTCACTGCATAAATTCAACTATAAGTACTTAAGGATGGAGAAAGGTCATTTAACTTCATGGAAGAGAGCCTAGATTTTGGGACCAGACATCTTCAGTCTACTGTAAGCTTCACTGTTCTTTAGATGTAAGCTGTTAACCAAGTTACTTAAACTGTCTGTGCTTTTGATATCTTCTCTTCTTTGAAAAGATAGACTTGTATAGGTTAAATGGCTCAAACTAGATCGGACCTTAGATCTGTCCCTGGCAAGTAGGTGGTCAATAAATGCTAGCTACTACTAAAATGTGAACAAATTATCCACAGACTATCAAATAATTACATAACCACAATGGCCTGATGACTCTATCATGGGGGTCAACAGTCTCAACCACTGGACCACTTGATTAGCATTTTTAACTGGTAATAAATCTCTGTTATGTACAGTCAGCGCTGCAAAATAATCTCCTGTTGATTATCCAGTCAAATTACTTGAATCACCTCTCCACATCCCATTCAGTACATAATTAGTGTTTATTTCAATTTTGCTATTCATTATGCAAATTCATTGCAGGAGAGCCTCACAACTGGAAAGTGAGTGGCTCAGGATTTTTATTGGCAGTCATAGAGATGAAAGACAGGCAGGTAGTAGGAAGCTTCTGTTTTGTTTAATTGGGGACACTATTCTGTATTTTGGCCAAAGTATTGGTACCACCACATTACTTTATCATTACTGTTAATTAGACGTAGGTGTCAAAAAAGTATTTCTATTTGTGATGCTGATAGGTGATGAAGAGCTTACCCGCCTGCAGTTTAATTTGTTTAAGACACAGCAGACAGAGGTTTGGCACCAACACAGCCCAGGGAGGAGTGGTGTGAATTAGGTGAGAGAGTAAATGTTTTCCATTTCCTGTTTCCTTTTTTTGATAATGAAATGCCCTGATCTGCTGTTGCCAGGGACAGCCTATGTTCCCGCTCCAACCGAAGGAGATGTTCAGGTACATCATCACAGTCATTGTCCAAAAGGGAAAGTGCTATCAGCAGAAGAATTAATTTATTCTGTGGGGCTTTGTGGTAAGAAAGAGTTTTTTTTTTTTTTTTCAATTCAAATGTGCCAACAACTTTGTAGTATACTTGGCTATTTGAAAAGTATAGTAAAGTTCTGAGTTATGTAAATGTCATCACTACTGCAGTATCTGTCCATCCATCTAACCATTCACCTAGCTAATTCCCTAGGTAGTTAAATTCACTAGTTTTCTTGCATCATTTCCACAGTGGTAAACATCAAAATACTGTAGTAAAACATACTGGCTTCTGAATCCAGGATTTGTTGCTAATAAACCATCGGTATATTTGTGTAATTGGCCTTTACCCACTCTAAGTTTCACTTTCCTTTAGGGATCAGGTGTATTGCATGACATTGTTAAGGATATACATAGTGATTGTGTCTGTGAAATGCTTAGCATAAGGTAAGCATCCTACAGATGTCGGTCTGCCTCCATCTCTCCGGCATGATGTGAATCATACTAAATCAACTCAATTTGACAAATATTGATCACCTCCCTGGAACTATACTTGATGCTGGGGAAACAGTACCAGATAAGTCATTGGTCCTGTGGGACAAACAAATTACTACAATGCTGTAGGGATGAAAGGAAAACATACTAGGTGAATGTGTAGCCAGGGGCTCAGGGTTCAGTGCTCAGGAATAGGCTCCTTGAAGCATTGCCAATCTGGGGCATAAAGCCTCAGCAGTGGAGCTAGCCAGTATAATGAGGGATGAGGCTCAGGAAAGAGAACATGTGTAGCTGAAGGCATAGATTATATGCACCTTTGAGTAAGTGAATGTCAAAAATAAAAGTCTAATTTTTATTTTTTGAAGTATACCCACCAATATCAATTCCTTTTGTATAGGGTTGGACTCCATAGCATGAAGTTTGGAGGTATGACAAATAGTTCTGTGGCCAAGGAATGTATGTCACATGAAGCAGAAATATTGACATGGTACATTAACTAAACATTTTCACCAAGTACTTGCTCTCCCTAAAGAAAAATCATGCAATCTATTCTAAGGACCAGAGAAAATTATAAACATGTGTGGCTTTATCTTCAAGCTTTCAGGAGTAAACAGATTTGTTAAATGCTTTCTGTGTGCCAGACTCTGTACTAAACATTTTATATGCAACATCTCATTCTATTCCATGAGATAAATAAGTAGAGATATAAAGTCCATATATCATTTGTCCAAGGTAACAAACCAAGAATTGGATGCAAATCAAGAGAGACTTTGAAACCCTCATTGTTAGCCACTTAGTATTTCAAACTACTAGACATCCAAACTAGTGAAGTTGTGAGCTGAATTGAGCTGGGTTAAACAGTGGAGGTGGAGAATTTGCATCATTTAATTTTTCATAGAAATTTCAAGTAATGGGTGAGAAGGAGCATGGGCAGCAGAGCAAGGACTGCAGATGCTGCATGACATAGCATGGATTATTGAAACTCTCTTGAGTCTCAGGTTCTTTGAGGTGAAATATTATTAATTTTTATCCTCATCTATAAGTTAAAAGGAAGGAATAAGATATTGTGTGTAAAATGCTGTAGGTGTTACTTGGCACAAAGAAGTGTCACTTCCTATATCTCCTCAACTATTTTGAGTTTTCTGAGAGAGAAATCTTCATGAGCAGTTGATAGAGCAACATCTCTGAGCAAGACCCCCATTATTAAAATTATAGGAGTCTTTTATAGGACTCAGTAAATACTATCCTTCTTCTTTCCCTAGGTTCTAAAATAACTAAGCAATAAGTCAAAAATAAGAGATAATGCTAAGGCATTTAGAAGAACAAAATATTCCCTTTAATGAGGATACAGGCAAGTTTGGGGGTTATAGTGTAATCTGAGAGCCAAATGGGCATGCTAACTGAACCCCACATTGAACAGACTTGTCTCATCAGACACAGTGCTGGATGGGTCAGACTTAGAGCATGGAGGATCACAGGGTCATCTGCTGCTGTAGACAGCATACTCCTGTAGGAGTGCACAAATCTGTTACCCTAAAATATGTCTTTTCTGCAAGGATTAATCATGGGAACGGCTCCAAAGGCCTGGTGGAGTTTGCTTTTGACATTTATATTTGAATTTCTCTATATAAACATGTATGCCAAGAAGACCTATTCTCTATCTCTTTTCAGTGGAGAAGGTAGCACTTGACCTGTGTACCTTTTGTTTGCCGTCCCTTACCCAATTAACACCCCACACTGACTTTCCACTTCAACCTCTCCTATCATAGCCAAGCTACTTATAATGGCATCTAAAGTCACATCACTCATCATGCTGGGTTTCTCCCAGGTATACAGGAAGTAGACATGCCATTATTAGACTTTGTTTTGGCTTTTTTTCTCTTATTCATCTAAATGGTGGCTGTTTGATTATTTGTCAACCTAGAAGAACCCAAAAGGGGTGAGGGATGATTTCCTGTGGGACCTGATACTCTCAAAGGGAATGGTTTATCATTTTATTCTTACCTAGCTTAACAGCTGTGTAAGTCATACTTCTAGAGATGAAGAGTGAATAAAGGGGAAAAAACAAGCCAAGGATATTGTCCAAAATGACTTTCTGCCGAGCAGTATTAGGAATGGAGAAAAAGCATCCCCCTCATTATAATCTCATTTGTGGCTTACTTATTATTATTTTTTTCTGCATTAATGTTCCTTAGACCATTATGAGATGGTATTACTCATTAGTTCTCTGACATGTGTGCACTGCTGACCGCTTGGAAAAGTTAGAAATAGTATTACTGTGATTTAAATCATCAACCCCCTTTACAACAATGAAAGAACCCTGGTGGTTTTATTCTACACATGAAATATGCAATATGTGACTCACTACAGATCAAAATTTTTGGTGCATAAGCAAGGCGAAGCAAGATTAATTTTGACCCAGAATTTCAGTGTATTAAATTCCATCAGATTTTTACATGGAATTGTCACAAGCATTTATTTTTCTTGCCTCTATCTTGTAACACTTATGTTACTGTCTGCATGACTGCTGTTTCATTTAGATAGCCTATGATACATGACAATTATGTTTCAATCTAAAATAATCAATTCTCCCCACTATTTGCAAGCCATAAATGAGTGTGCCTTTATTTTCCCATCTTAATTAATGGGAGTAGCGAGTAGATGTTTTGCAAGAATAATTCTGAAAAATCACCTTCACCTTAGCTTTCTGCCTCTTCTTCCTTCACCCATTTGGTTGATCGCCATAGTATAATGGCTTTACCTTAAGAAGGAGGTAGAATGACCTCCTTTAAGTGCCTGTTCTTTTTCTGTTTTTCAGAAATACATCAAAAATCGTAACAAACCTTCCATTTTGCTAGAGAATGTTGCACAGTTAACGATATGCTTACTGCAATCAGGCTGACAGTGATAAAATTCTGGATCTGTTGGTTATCAAGTGTCCACTTGAGCAAATGCCTCAGCTTCCTTATCTGTAAAATGGGGACAAAATGACAGACCCACTCATAGATTATAGTAGGGATAGAAGTGTTTACTTATGTGAACAGTAGCTGGAATATAGCGATCACTTAAAAAAAGAGGTTAGGCCTTTTTATCTTTCAGAGAACAAAATCACTTTGGAGAGATTTTAGAATTGGTCTAATTGCCTGGGGTCAGTCTACCCACTCAAGGCAATTCTTTTTAATCTAATGTTTTAATTCTCATTTGCTGCATGTTGAGCAGAGCATGTATGTGTAAACAATCATATTAAAGTCCAATTAAAACAAGAATGAAGTGGAATGCTCTTATTTTTCTTCCATTGAGAAGGTTTTATCTACTCCCTGCTTACAAATATCATGAACAAAAAAACTGCAAGGTATGGGAACTTGTGATGCAAGATGATAGAAGTCTGAGCCTACTTTTTTTGGTGTTTCTGCCAGGATATGGATACATATCCTGCTTTGGGGGGAAATCACAGTTAAGTGCAGATAAAACCTACAAATGAAATTGATATGGCTCTTTTTTGCTATCTTCATGCTGCCTTAGTAATCTGGTCTCCCTTGTCTTTCTAACGTCCTTTGATTATTTAATTCTTCTTCATCCAATTCAATCAAACTGACCTCCCGGCTGGCACATGAACATTTTAGGTATCCTTTCTCAATAAGGTCATTGTTTTTGTTCTTCTCCTGCTGGAACACTGATCTCCAGATATCTGCTTAACTAATTAATTACTTCGCCTCTTCCAAGATTTGATCAAACCTCACTTTCTCAATAAAATCCAGCCTGATTACCTTATTAAATATTGTAACTGCAGCCCTGATTCCTCGCCCATCCTTGTCAGAACTTTTCCTTTTTCAATACTGCTATCACTCCTTATTTATCACCAATAACTCACTATATTCATTGTAGTATCAGTTACTGAACTTCATTCTGTTTATTTGTTGATCAACTCCCAGGCCCTGCGCCAAAGTGTTCACAAGATGACATGTCAATTGACTGAATAAACACATAGACTAATAAATAACTCACCAGTGCCAAGTGTGCCTTTTTTAACCTATTTGTAGAAAAGCTGTGTGTGGCAGTGATGTCAACAAGGGTGTCAACCCTTCCATCACACTGCGAGATATGGAAGGAATCAAGTATTTTTGTTTGCTCCTTGTAAGTAAAATATTTATCCCATATCCAAATATGTTGGCAAGAAAATTATTGTCACATTACAATTAAGGTGAGAGTCCTGTCTACTGGTGATCAGTTTCAATGGGTCATTTTGGGTAATCGTGTCCTCTCTCAGCATTAACACATCAGGACATCAGGAGATCATCCATTGTGCAGCCACGGCAGTGCTGGTGCTCACACACACGTGCTCTGTTCTCCATTGCTGGGATCTTTCCTAACAAGTCTGTTTATTTTTGCTTTGCGTAGATGGATACGTGGGTTTTCCAAAGAGTCAATTCAGATCATTAAATCCTACACAAGGCTGAATAACAAAACAGAAAAATCTGTCCACAAAATGCTAACATCCTTCCTCTGACTCAGAACCTTGCTTTTCTCAGTCTTTGAGTCATCACGTGGAAGATGGCTTTATTTGTTTAATTCCAGATTTATGGTGACTTTTTCCTGAAATGGATGTGTGCACGGAGTTGTGTTTTTTGGGTGTGAAAGAAGGATCAATTTGGAAAGCCATAAAAAGTTAAATGGTTTTATTAACTTAGAGAGAGAGAGAGAGAGAGAGAGAGAGAGAGAGAGAGAGAGAGAGAGAGAGAGAGAGGGACTTTGCTAAAGCTAAATTCTCCATAAGCAACACCTAATATCGGAATAGTGGGAACAGAGGAAGAGGAGTGAGGACTTCTGCAGAGAGCAGTTTTAGCTGGATATGCACTGGCTTTGTCCCAGGTGATACTGCTGCAAAAGCTCCAAACAAATTGCTCATCATTACAGAAAGAGAGCAGGCACTGCTTTCAGGAATGGCGTGGAGTAAGGCAGGAGTTAGTATCCTCTGTATTTGAGTCCTGCAACATCATATATCTTCAGCCTTCTTCAATGTCATCATAAGTGAACTAAGTTAAAAATACTGTGCTTCCTGTGCAATGAAGTTTCCAGATAAATGCCATCCGAATAAACATATAATCAATGCAAAATATGATCTTGATAAAGGCACTTCAAGTGAAGTTTCTATGGCCCATTTCCAGCAAGTTGGCTTCTAGGTGATTGGAAGTTCTCAGACTATGATTACCCATGAAGTATATATACATGAAGGTACAGCCTACTAAGATGTTGGAAAGAGTCAGACAAAGAATTCCCTTACGCTGTGCTTGGCAGTGATGCAAGAACAAAGTCTCTAGGGCTTGCACTGTCCCAGAGTTAAATTTCACAGAGAACAGAGCTGATTTATTTGCAACAGTCACCACATTGAAATCAGCCATCTGGGCTTTTTAAATATAATTTCTAACACAATCAAATAAAAACAATTGCTGTGACCCTTTCTCGCCCCAATTCACTATCTTCTTCCCAAATTAGAGAACCACACATCACTTGCTCAGGTCCCAGGATGATATTCTCTGTAGAACAAGCATTAAATATATAATCATGCCACTCTGCTTAGTTGTCTTCCAATTAAAAATCCTTTGATTCTAGAAAATTCTTAATGCCCAGCCCTTTACATTCTTTTTTTCCCCCTAGATCGTGGAATGACACTTTCACAAAAAAAATCAGTTCCAAGGAACAATTGAAGGCGTATCATGATTTGTATGACTAAACACTGTATTTGCCAATGATATTAAATTTTTTTTTAAGGTTTATTTATTTATTTAGACAAGCACTGGGTACAGTCAGAAGCGCGGGAGGGTGAGAGAATTCACCAGAGCCAGAGCAGGGAGCAGAGCAGGCAGAAGGACCGAAGCACACTGCTGAGGGGAGCAGCGGGCGGCAGGAGAGGTCTGCGCGCCACGTGGGACCCTCCTCCTGTGGCTGGGGAGCAGCCGGGGATCGAACTGGCTCTGCGGAGGCTGCGGCCAGCTTCGCAACCCAGTGCTCAACCGCTGCGCCACCGGGGAGGCCCGATATTAATTTTTTTTCTGTAATGTACAATTTTAAATGTCTGAGTATTTATCAGATTGTCATTAACATTACCTCTTCCAAATAGAAGAAAGTATGAATTTTTAATTTCTTTAAATATAGCTACACATAAATCTTGTATCCATTTGAAAAGGTTTTATTGAAACTTTGTAATTCAATTTAATTAAATTTACCAAATACTTTCTGAGCAAACACTTTCACTAGACATTGCTCAATGTCCTAGAGGAAGAACAATTAATAAAATGTTGATATTCTTCTCAAAGAACAATAAATCTGAAAATAAATTGTTGTAATGCAAAGTGATAATGACCATAATGAAATTAAGTACAAGGGCCAATGATATTACAGAGGAGGGCATTGTTTTTCCTACTGAAGAAAAATGGTATAAGGATGTTTAGTAATTTGTTTTCTGTCCTCAGCATCTAGGATAGTGCTTGACATTCAACACGTACTAGAGAATTATGAAGCAGTTTTGAAGACAAGGTAAAATATAGCTTGACTGCTGTAACCAATCATTACCAAGTTGGTAATGATTGGTTAAAATTAAAAAAAAAATAATTTCAATAAATAAAAAAAATAATTTAAAATTAAATGTAATAATAGCAAAATACAGTAATAGCCAAAATCTATTATCTTATAGTTTTAGATGTCAGAAGTAAAAACTCAGTTTGAGCCAAAATTCACATGGTGACAGGGCTGCATCATATCCAGACACTTGAGGGGAGAAAATGTTACCTGCTTCTTTCATCTCCTGTGGCTGCTGTCACTTCATGACTTGGGACCACTTTGCCTAATGTCTATCTCCCAATCATGCTGCTTCTCTTCTTCCATGTGTGCGCCAAATCCCTCCTCCCTGTTGATAAGGACACATGATAGCAGTTAGTGTCCATGTGGGTAGGCCAAGATGCACTCATCTCAAGATCTTCTCTTAACTATTTCTGCCAAGATAATTTCAAAGGAGGTAATATTTACAAATTCCAGCAATTAAGACAACCATTCTTTAATTGCTAAAGATTTCTGCTTTAATAGCCTAAGAAGGAAACACTAAGGGTACAAGATAAAGGGCTTATCATGCACTGGGCATGATATTGGTGCGTGAGAAGAAATACTAAGACACTAAATACGTTTCAGTAGGTTAATTTGAGGATAACAGTGAGTAGTGAAACATATGCTTTTCCTTATCTAAGATAATCTGTTAATATTTGTTTCCTAGATATTCATTCTATATTTATTCCAAATCCTACATAATTTCAATATTGTACTTCATATCCGAGGATACTCATAGTTTCTTCTTCAATTAAGTGATATGTTGTCCCTGCTTTCTACTGCAAACTTTCAATCATTCATTCATTTGTAAGTGTAATCAGTGCACATTAATTGAGTCAAAAATATTAGTCATAGAGCATTTTCTAGGCATGCAAAGGTGAAGGACAAAAGAATAATAATTTAAAGTATCCAGCTCCATGTCATGATGTGTGGACTCAACATATAGCAAACTAGCAATGAACAATTTGCTATGATAGCTCCAAATTTGGTGTCATTTTATAGTGCTTTAAAGAGATGATAATTTATGCTATATTCTTGAAGTGGCGTTAACAAGGTAGCCTGAGGGTGAGGGATCCCAAACAGTTGTACACACATGGCTAAGTTACAGCATTACTCAGAACAATGGATTTGGGATTCTCTGGGTAGCTTGGCTCACCTAAAGTGCAAGATGGAATTGGTGGTAGGAGATTAGAGGGAGAGTGAAGCATGAAAGGACTGTAAGGACTATTGAGAAACTGGTCATTAATAAAAACTATTCCTGTCTATATGGATAAGGCAAGACTTGCCTTGTCTCCTCATTTTACTCAATGGCTTGTGGCATGGGTTTCTTTTTTTTTTTTTTTTTAAAGATTTATTTATTTATTTATACAAGCACTGGGTACAGTCAGAAGTGCGGGAGAGTGAGAGAATTCACCAGAGCCAGAACGGGGAGCAGAGCAGGCAGAAGGACCGAAGTACACTGCTGAGGGGAGCAGCGGGCGCCAGGAGAGGTCTGCGCACCATTTGAGACCCTCCTCTGGTGGCCGGGGAGCAGCCGGGGATCGAACCGGCACTGCAGAGGCTGCGGGCAGCTTCGCAACCCAGCGCTCAACCGCTGCGCCACCGGGGAGGCCCGTGGCATGGGTTTCTTGATAGAGAATTTTCCCTTTTTCTTTTTCTTTCTTTTTTTTTTTTTTAATATTTCTTTATTTTTTTATACAAGTACTGGGTACAGTCAGAAGTGTGGGAGGGTGAGAAAATTCACCAGAGCGGGGAACAGAACAGGCAGACTGACAAAATACACTGCTGAGGGAAGCAGTGGGCCAGACATGAGAGGTCTGTCAAGCCATGTGGGACCCTCGCTGGTGGCTGGGGATTGAACCGGCACTGCAGAGGCTGCGGGCAGCTTCGCAGCCCAACGCTCAACCGCTGCGCCACCAGGGGAGGCCTGATTGTCCCCTTTTCTGTTCATGGAAACCAATGTCCTTCAGATGACATGACCTACCGAAGACTTCACATTCTATAGAGTTATCCATTGCCTTTGGTCCTGTCTCCCTAATTCCTCATAATCTTATCTATTTATGAACTGTGATGAGACTCTGGGCATTCATTAGTGTGATATAAGTGTTAAATTTTGGAAATTTCTTGAAATATCCTTTCTTATATTTGAAAATATTTGGTGGCTCAAATGGGTGCATTTTAGGAGTGAATTACCGTGTGTACATTTTATAGATGGCTTTTACAGCTTCTTTTCTATGCTAACTAGTCTTGGGTTCATAAAATTGTACTTTCTCCTGTGGTGTCTGGAGATATTACCCATACCTCCCACTGATCCAGGAGTTGAATTTCTTTCATTGCTCAGTGGGCCATCAGGATATCAAGGACTTCAGAGAAACAGAGTTGGAATTAGAATTTTATAGGCTGGAAGAGAATCAGCACAAGACTGCAGATTGGTGTGGACTATTATTTGATAAGACTGTGATTAAATCTAAGTTCTAATGTTTTTACCTCTCTGACTTTGGCAAACTCATCTCGCCTCTCTGAGTATCAATTGCTTATCTGTAAATGAGGACAACAATTGTAGTAGGTATTTGGCAGAGACTATTCATACAAGGGTGGGCAGCATACATGAAATCCATAAGGGGTAGTGAACGCAACATTTTTTTCCTACCTCTGATGAACCTATAGGGGGAGTGAAAGTAATAATTATCTGAACCTGAAGTCATGGAGAGCTGTATAGAAAGTATGGACTAACGAGACTTTCTGCCCAGGAACTCAGCCAGTTGTATCACTGTAGGAAGGCATCTAGGAATATAAATACCCTGATCTTGTTCTCTTTTCTTCTTCTGATGTCCTGCAGTTTTCTCCAGTGGAAGAACCTAATAAAAAACCTGAGGACAGGTAGTTCATAGCCCATGCAAGTTCATGGGTAAGGATAAGCAAGAATGGATAGTGAATCTATCTCGGCAATAGGGTGATGGCCCTCACAAAGCACTGACTAGTTTCTGGGAATCTAAGAGAACTAAATGATACAAAATGTATGAACTATTTTGCACTGACCTAAAAATAAAAATGAAGTTATCATAAAAAATTAGCTATTATAAAAGTTTGTAAATGTAGATTTCCTTTTCTAAGTTTTTATTAAAAACTTTTAATCTCAAGGATCATATTTTTTTTTAATGTTTAGATTTGTATTCATCTGTCTTTATAATTATTTACTGGAGATATTTTTTAGAGCCCTGAGTATGACATTCTTGTGGCAACCGTGTATAATGGTTGTTTACAGAATATGGAATGTAGAACCAGAGGGACTTGGGTTTGAATTTCCAGCTCTATCATTTCATGTCTATAAGACCTTTACAAATTGATTATCTCCCTTCAGCCAGATTTCTCAGTTGTAAAGTAAAGATTCAGATCTGCACTCCCTCATGAGTTTGCTGTGTGATCCCATGAATATGTGCTTACACCACACTCCACAATCTCCAGCCCTGTATATGCTCACTGAGTTGTCCTTTTCTCTTGTGAACTCCTGTCCTTTCCACTTCACTGTGACTCAGATTATTAGGCAAGACCATATTTCTCAAATGTCCTCAAGGATGCCCATTTACCTCACACCCAAAACACCTGCTGCCCATTTTCTGCCTTTTATATCATCAACCATAACAGGGATTGTGCAGTCAGAATATAGTTGAAACCTTTGTTGGTGATGAACTAAGCTGAGAAGCTAGTTCAACTCTTTCTTAACAAGAGAGTATCCCGTGGAGTTAATGGGTAGAGAAAGTTGTTAAATCAGCAGATGCATCTCAACAATCCAAACTGCAAAGAAATATTCTACTGGAATTTGTGTATAAAACTTAATGATGGCAGGTAGAAAATGGCCTACTTTGTATTTGCTGTGTGTGTGTGTGTGTGTGTGCTTGGGGGTGGGGTAAGTGGGGTAAGACAGAGGGTTCTGGAAAGATTTACGTTATGCAGTATGTTTGTGCCCAAGTGGTTATATTAGGGAATTTTTCTTATTTTTTTCGTTATCTGCATTTCTTTCTCTCAATAGTATATTTTTTGATTTTGTTAATAAGGGAAATTAATAAAAATCATTTCACTTTTAATTATGCTTTTAGTGGCCGAAACAAACCAGAGGACATGCTCAAATAACAGCAGAAGAGATTTAGATTACATTTGGATATAGATTACACTATGTAATCTTTATAAAACGATTGAGACTCATATTCAAAACATGGGAACATAGAAATCTAAAACAGAAATTTTCTTCACCACTTTGTCTAGCAACATATTTGAGGGGTATCAGCCCCAAAACGGGAGCAGTCATGTCAGGGAGAGACACAGAACTAGTTCATGCTGTAATTCTACATCTGCATGGATGATATGATAATTATACCAGCTAGCACAATTGCCAGGTGTGCTGGATACCAGGATGAGAATTTTGCATCCTTTAATCCTACAGTAACCCTACTTGGTAAATGTGATTATCCCCATTATATAGATAAGGAAAAGCTCAGACCAGATCACTTCTTAAAAAGCAATGGTTCTGGAATACACATGTCAAAGTGATGAGCTCTTAATGTCAGATAGAGAGCTTGTCCAAGACTGGGTTCTCTTGTTATTTTGTGGGCATCTTACTGATAGTCATTATTTCATAAGGAAGTTAAAGACCATCACGACTATATTTATTTAGCTTTGCATATAGCTTTCTAGAACAAGATGTCCTAAAAATTGCTGGCCATTAAGAACTAACTCCATATCTTACCCTCCACACCTCAAAATCGAGTTAGTATTTGAATCATTTTGCATTTTTTAATGAAAAATTATGTTGAGCATGTTTTATGTGTTTATTTGTTATCTCTATATATCTTCTTTTTTGAGGTGGCTAGTTAATGCTCTTTGAGTATCTAAGTGTTGTGTCTAAAGTTGTAAAATCCCAAGGTGATATGTTTGTAGGTTTAAGCACTGAAGAAACGACTGTAAACGCCATTTCTCTGACACCTCAAGGCTTTAGCTTTCAAATTTTCTCTCAGACCAGGGAAGAGGAAGAGTCAAACATGATCATGAAGTAGGTTGTTACCCTCAGTATGAGAGTGGCCTGTCACTGTTACCAGCAAACCTCTGGTTTTAGTACGACACTGGGAAACATCATTGAATGGTCTTTGCTTTTTTAGGTAACTCCAGGCATTTGTGAGGGTCCTGAGTGCCCCTGTGAGGAATCAGAATTGTAGTTAATTGGTGAGTAATTAACTCACGAGGACACCACTTAGGAAGCTCCCAAAGAGTGCATGTATCTTCGTTAAAAACAACAGAAAAAATGTATAACCAGAAAATGAGAACGAATAAGGGAAATTTACTAATTTGTACAAATGCAAATTTATTACCATGAGGACAAAATGAATAAGGTATTTAAATGCCCGGATGGGTCGACACAACCCCTTCAGTTTGATGAATCCATTTTCAAATATAGCTCAAACAATTTTTAGAGTCAGTGGAATTTTTTAAGGAAATTTAATTCTACAGATGAGATAATCCTGTGACTAACTTGTTACATGGTCATGAGCTGGCCCTGTAGTAGATTGAGATACAATGCCTGGGTGTCTGTTTTGCTTGAGGTTGCCTGTGGAGAGAGCACTTCTTAATGCATAACTCAGGGGAGAAAACTCTGTTTTTCTGTATGCCTCATTGATATTGGAAAGACCAGTTTTTTATGGGATCAGTGATATATTTCAGAATTTAGCACAAAGCCTGATCCAAATCTGGTCCTGATTAAATATTTGTTAAGCAAATGAACTGAGGCAATTTGATGATCGATTTTCTTAACCACATTCTCCCTTTTTGCCTCTACACAATGCAAAGAATGAGAGACTGGTATAATTATTGGGTTCATTCTTTTTCTCTTTAACAGCTCACATCATGGTAAAAAGGAATTGTAGATCTACTCAATGAAATATCCACTGGTTTTTAGGAAAGAGAATGAGTCTCTGTCATGCACAGCAGTCTGGTCAATTAAGCGACTGACTCCAAGGTGGACTGATGGAGTCCTTAACCTTGAGGGTTGATGGGGAAATATTATGTTTAGTGGTTAAATTAATGCAGAGGAAAGTTAAATGATCCAGGCTAAGACTAACAATGAGTATGTTCTTTATTCATTCATTTAATGAAATTTTATCGCAAGGCCTCTATTTGCTAGATTGCAGAGGGTACACAAAGAAATACACAATAGAGTCTCTGATCTAAAAGCAATTGTATCCTATTGAAGAGGAAAGAATTCTACACTCTTAATTATAATATGAAATTACAATTCTATAATGTTGGCTTATCCAAAGTTTAGTGGTATAAAGAAGATGAAACTGTATGAGAAGGATATATGTATAGATTTATAGAAAATTCTCAAATGAGATGTGATTTGAACTTGGCCTTGAAGGCGGAGCAGAATTTTACTGGTTAAAAAGACAAGAAATCTTCTTTCAGATTAAATATTTAGGTGTGTCCAGTCACATAGCATAAATTTTATGGTCTATATCAAAATAAAAATGCCAAATTGAAACATCAACTCTGTGCCAAGTTCTGTACTAGGAAAAGGGAAGGTGATGATCCAGATACTGTTCTTACACTAGCAGTTCAGGAAGGAAGGTATTCTTGTATAGAAAGAACTGCTGTAGAATAGGGAAAAAAAATGTCCAGTAAAAGATTCAATCAGCAAAATTTGACCCATAAGCTGCAGTTTGCTGATGCTGGGAACAAAATGTAATAACTTCATGAAAAATGGAGGAAAACTTCATTACTGCTAATTATGTGTAGTTTAAAAAGTATACAATAAATCAGAAGAAATAATTAACTTCCATATTAAAAAAGAACAACTTTGTGTTTTCTGTTTTCATCCCTCCAATGAGTCAAAGGTTTCAGTCTATCAATTCCACCAAGTGGCAAAATTGTCTAAATTTTTGTAATTCTTCTAGAGAACCATCTGGCAAAAGGTATAATAAAATTTGAAAAGATAATATGGATTGAGTTCTGGCTATGACTCTATGTTTTATTCAATACTATACAATTTTAACTTCATATTTTCTAACAACCATTGTGCAAGCAATATTATGGCCACTATTTTACAAGAAAAGGAAGAAATGATGGAAAGGAAGGGAGGGGAGGGCAGGGAGAGAAGAGAAGAGAAGAGAAGAGAAGAGAAGAGAAGAGAAGAGAAGAGAAGAGAAGAGAAGAGAAGAGAAGAGAAGAGAAGAGAAGAGAAGAGAAGAGAAGAGAAGAGAAGATTGTCTTCAACTTGCTAAGTAACTTGCTCCCTTAGAAAGCACCAGAGACAGAATATGAACTTAGGCAATTTGCCTGTAGAGTTAGCCTTCAAGGCACTGTAGTACCCAGCTCCATGCTGGCAAAATTTAATATATGCAATATATGCTTTATTTTTATCACACTGATCCAGCAGCCAGGAACCAATTCAAGAAAAAAAAACAAGCCAAATGCATATGATTTAATTGCAAAGAATTAAGAATTCTTTAAATATCCGTAGTGGGGAATAGGATAACAAAAGATTATCCATATGACTAGATATAACTTAGAAAAGGTTGAGGTAAAGCTATGGGTATAGACATAAAAAATGGTTATTTATATGTTGAATAAGAAAAAGCACAGCCTACTGTGCATTCATTTGTAATATATGATCCCATGTGAATATAATCTAGGTGGTGTACAATGTAGTAATATGTATATGCTTTGAAAAGACTTGAGAGACTTGCAATCAATTAATATTCTGGCTCTGCATTGAATCTGAGAGTTCATATTTGACCTTAGACATATTTGTTTATGTGTAAGCGAGAATGTCTGAATATTGTTTTACTAGTTCAAGATAGTTCTGTTTAATAAGGGCGGGCAACAATAGGAATCAGCTCTTTGTTTCCCATAGTGCAATCTTTCCTTGGACTTTGAACTGGTATCTGGAGTGTTTTGTCCCCTGTCAAATTGCATTTCAATGGCCATTTGCTGCTTTGGGGCTTCCTTGGAAAGCAATCACTGTATATACCCTTGCTTACAGCTATTTTATTCCCAACTGAAAGCTACAGCAAAGCAGTTTGAACATTACACTCCATCTTGAGCAACTCTGGTTTATGTTTTCATTCACTTTTGTTCAACATCATTTCCATCTCCCCTCATGCTTCAGTGAGATATAGGTGAGGTGACAGAGTTGAAATGTCCCTGGCTGGCCTCTGGCTTGGAATTAGAGATTATTGTAAGTGACATTGAGCAAGTGTCATCCTTTTAGTTTTCTAACTCTTTCAAGCTCTAGAATGTGTGCTTATTGAACTCAACATGTTTCAAACAAGTTAATAATTCCTTTGGCAGTGCTTAAAATGATAGATGGAAGATGATTTTAACCAGGGTAGGGGAGAATAAACTGAGAAGACTACATAACACATCCGTTACAAAGACGAAACTTGCTTCTTAATTAGTCTTTTCCAACTTTGGCTGCACATATGGAATTACTGGAACGCTTTTGAAAGAACACTGAAGGTCTCATGCCCAGAGAGTAAGATTTCATTAGTCTGGGTGGTATATAATGACCTTGAAGTTTCCCAGGTGATTGTATTTTGTCCATGGGATTGCGGACCACTGTTCACACTCCTTTATTTAGGGGTTGCCTTTTAGATGAGATATTTTAGAGAATAAATTTCCCAACTTCATGATGGGGCCTCTCCCATCTTTAGCTGTGGAAACATCCTTGGAAGGTCCCCTGTTTTCAGTATATTCAATGGGTATCACTTTCATTTAGATTCAATAAAACATTGAAAAAACTCTGCATAGGAGTACAAATTTGCAGCCCATATTTTTAATTCTTTTCATTTATTAATTGTTCACGACCAGATCCTGCCTTATTCCCCAAAGAATTTCAATTCACACAAATACTTCTATTAGTGCTCACAAAGTAGGTAGCTTTCCTGATCTTTGATTGACGTTCTTACTTATTAATTCTGGAAAATTTGTCACTTAAAAAGGATGCCTTCATGTTGCTCCAAGATTACATGCATTCTATTATTTTTTGAGTTTTGCTTCAACTTTATCACATTTTTCAAAGTTCAAGATTAATCACTGAAACCTTTTATGTTCTGCATTGGCCTTAGAGATATTTTGAAGGCATTTTTGCCAAAAGGAACTTCATGCTTTATCTCAGACATTTCCCTGTCTCTCCTTTCCTGACACTAAATTAAAAGGATGAAAATAAGAAGAAAAGAATATGTCTTAAATTTTCTGTAACACAAAGAAATATATTATCCTTATGAAAAACATATATATGTATGTATTTTAGTCTAACAATAATCAGAACACTTGTCTTGCCTTCTGAAATAAATGACACAAACACTGCTTTTCTGCACTATAAATGGGGAAATGCTTGTTTTTGTTAAACTAAATTTGTATAAGTCATTACCATTGTAGCTTAGCACTTTGACAAGCACATGATATTAACACAAAACAACTCCAACTCTGCAAGTTGAATTTTAATGTCTCTTTTATATCAAAACATAGAGCACTGTGATTGATTTTCATCTGCAAGCCTTTTTTAATTGTTGTTCTCAGAGGTAATCTAGAGTTTATTAGGAAGGCCCACTCAGTCTTTCTGCAGATGATCTCTATGAGTATCTACCAAGTTTCACTGCATATTGGAATCCCATTCCAAAAAGGGGGAAAAGGCTTTCCCATTTTAACAAAAATGTGGTCCCTACTTAACCCAGAGTACTACATCCCTAGTGGCCACTATACTGTTGGATCCTAAATAATAATCCCCAGATCCGCAGCATCAGCATTACCAGGGATCTAGTTGGAAATGCAAATTTGGGGGTCTCAGTCAAGACCAAATGACTCAAAAACATTGAGAGAGGGCCCCAGCAATTCAAATTTTCGTAGGACCCCGAATGATTCTGTTACATAATAAAGTGTGAGTACTTCTACTCTTTAACTATAAACTTCCTGAAGGCAGGGGCCATGTCAGCTCCATCACCTCTATAACTCTAAGGAATTAATAAATATAAGGAAACATCTTACAATGCCATGGCATTAACTGACAATCTATGAAGTGACAACAGAAAAATGTCTGCTGTATAATGGTAAGAAATAAGGATGAATTAGTGTGCAGCTTCCAGGAATGTTAGCTTTACAGGTTTATTCCAAGGAACAGTGCAGGGCCTAGAGTTTGTTATCAGTAGCTTATACATTTGTGGATCTTGCCTTGAACTGTATCATTTGAAGGAATGATCTATATTGATATTAATACACATTAACTTGTGTATTCTACTGGCCAGATTCTTAGAATCTACAGATTTAATGGACATTTGGTGCTGATTAACCTATTGATAGATAACCCAGTTTTCTAGGTTTACTTTTATTTTCTTCTGAACTTATTCTCTCTCACTTGCCTATTTTTTTCAAATTGTTGCCATACTGGATTTCCATCTTTCCATTTTACTTATAGCCAATTCTATTGTTAGACCTCTCTGACCAGGGTCTGAGACTCTAGATTATTACATATTAAATGTTTGAGTACAGATATGAAACAGTCATATAAAGAAAGGTGCAGCTTAATTGATAAAATTTACATTGAATGTTAGTACCTTATAAATTGTTTCTAACTCTGTGGCTATTGTTCTGAAGGTAAAACAATTCCAGGTATGGAATCTTGTTTATGTAATTATTTTCTGCATATTTTTGAAATAGATGTTAAGTACCCAACCAACTAAGGAGCACTTTACATATGGCTTTTAACTATGCATGCTTTTTATTAGCAAGATAAATGCAGCTTGTTGCACACTGCTTTCTTGAAACAAAATAAACCAGCTAGTCCCAAATAGTTTTTGAACATAATCACAAGGAGAAGGATTGATTTGCATTTAACATGGCTTTTAGGGGAAAGCAAAGTGTTCTCAAGATTTAGAAGCTTTCTGTAAAAATGTCCTTCATTTTGTTTTAAAAGGAAGTTTAATTACAAAGGAAAGCTTGAGTTCTCCCTTGGGGAATAGTATTTTTATAATGATAATAGTCTTTTCATGTAGTAATTCTTTTATAGATGAAGAATGCTTGTGTTTGAAGCCCATTGGAACTTACTGAAATGCCTATGTCCCCAGTGGGTTTTCAGAATAACTATTTAGGAAGAAGATTGATACTATCATGAGAGCTGACATCTGGTACAATTAGATATTTACAGTTTAGGCTTCACAGAGGTCTTTTAAAAATGATTTCTGGAGATTGGCTCATACATATTTTGTTTACAGGGATAGCATGAATCTCAGATATCATTTTCATATCTGCTTAATTAATGCCACTTTCAATGTTCATATCAAAGACACAACTCTTCTCTTCCTTTGTGATATAAGTCCACCTTCCTATCAAGATGTTCTTTCCCAAGGAGAGTTAATGGAGTCACTGATTCAGTCTTCCTTGCCCATTACTCCATTGCTGCCTTAGAGAGAGGACTGGAGACCCTGCTGATTCTCACCTACAGTGACTATGCAGCTATCCATGCTCAAAACCGTGGTTTCCAGGAGTGTCCCACCACTCAGTGTCAGTGCCGTTTGAAGCTTCTGGAGCCAACCTCTTCACGATATTAAAACTTGCCTGACCCTCCAAAAGCATGCCTTTGTTTCGAATGACTGCTGGAAGTGGCAGGAGACACCAGTATAAGCTAGCACACAGTATGTTGCTCAGATTGCTCCAAAGTACAAACTTGTAGTTCCCTTGGGTTCTTCTGTAGTATGCAATACTCTGTAACATGACAAGTCATTTGTGAAGTTCTACCCACAACATCTGAAAAAGGAAATGAATGAACGAATGAGTGAGTGAGTGAGTGAGTGAGTGGAATGGCTCAAACCCTTCCTAAAGCTCCGATATAATGACCTTATTTGATTAGCTACTTAATGTCATATAGCCATCTTCTAGCAGGGATGCATAGGGCAATTGAGGGGATATGTTTGCTATACCCTCTCACCTCCCACCTGAATCCAAAATCTAGAGCTGTCTCCTCCTGATTCTTTTTTTTTTTTTAAGATTTCTTTATTTATGCATATAAGAACAGGGGTGTAAGCCAGAGGTGTGGGGAGTGAGAGGATTCTCTAGAGACAGAATGAGGAGCAGAACAGGTGGATCTATTGAAATACACTGCTGGGGGGAGCATCGGGCAAGACAGGAGGGGTCTGCTGCACCATGTGGGTTGGCTCCCTGGCCCTCTGAGAATTGAATTTATGCTGCAGTGGCTGGTTATAGCTTGATAGCCCTGTCTTTAACCCCTGCACCACCAGGAAGCTCCTCCTGCTTCTAATAATAATTTTGCCATCATTTCTGCTCGAGGTTGATGGACAGACCTTTTTTCATAGTAAAATTCCTCCCTGATACATTTTTAAAAATTCCTCAGACTATGGTATTTCACACATTTGGAGAAATGTTCGAAGGGTGACAAAAATTCCAAACAAAACCGTTGGTAGATACCTAATTTGTTTTATTTATCTTGATTCCTTTACATGTTTTCATGAGTCAATTTTCATCTGAAGAGCTCTGATTACATATTTTGATTGAGGCTAATTTATATTTCAAAATGCCCACCCACTGGCACCTTCCCTTTGTCTCATTAGTGATGGGAGGTACGTTCTGTTCAACTATTCCAGGGCTCAAGTGAACTCATCCTGTCTTCAGAATTGTATGTGAAGATGAATAGAAAGTGTTTTATAAGTATATAATTAATCAGGTTTTTAATATTTTTGTGCTATAGCTGTTGTTAAAAATGATAGATATATAATATAAAATATTGACATTTCCCCAAAATACATAGTCATGGTATGAGATTAGTCTTAAATAAAGGTACTGTCACTCTTTCTTTTCTCTCCATGGGATATGGTTTAAAGAACAGATGTAATTTATGATGTCTCTGTAAAGGGCACTTTGAGACTGCCAATCGAAATCAGATCCTTTAAATTATGACACAAAGTAAATCCAGCCTTTATCATATTCGAACTCAGAACAATGGCTTGTAGCAGAGGGAGTTGCTTTTGAGACAACAATCCTGGTAGACAATGTGTAAATTCCAACTCTGACATCCAGGAAATGAGTGCAGGTGATAGTTGACTGAATGCAAAATGAAGAACCAGAAAGGCAACCTGGATCCAAGAGGAACTGCGCTGATGTGGAAAGAAGTGAATCTGAAATGAGAAAAAGACTCCAAATCTTCCAGTTAGTTACCTTTCTCTCCAGATTTCAAATTAGAGTAACTGTTGTCATGAGGGTATCATTAAAACACATAGACTGCATTACCATCTTGAAATGTGCTATAACTTTAACCTCTGATCCTTTGTACTTATTGTTTCTTTTGCCTGGTCTATTCTAAAATACCCCTATAGTTCCCTCACACCCCAACTTAGAAATGTATTTCTAGAATTTGGCACAGAGTTCAAAGAGCCAGATACCATGGTATTCTTTATTGGATTACTCTAGTTGAATTTTTTCTCTAGTGTTATCATGTGCCAAGGGACCCAGGAACCCCAAACTGTTAAGTGATAGATATTTTGAAAGGGACTCAGGCATCCATACGCACAAAGGTGAAGGAAGTAACTCTTAGTGTGATGGATTTTTAATAGAATTGAGAGAAAGAGAGAAGAAAGCATTCAAATTACAATTTCCCAATAAAACTCCCCAAGTTACAAATTTGTCCCCAAGTGGACAAATGCCTAGCCAAACAGGTATGGTCTGAAGTGGGGCCACCAAAACCCCAAAAGCTACCTTCTGATGGGGAACCACAAGGAAGAGGTTAGGTTCTAGAGTACTAGGACAGACAAGAGAGAGACAATGCAAAATATACCATATAATCCACCATTAAGGTAAGATAATGGCTGCTATTGTCTCTGTTAAGAACCCGGATCAACTTCCCCACATGGCTCTCACCATGTGTCTCTTTTCTAAGTATCTCTTCAAGTGTCTCTGTATGTGTCTTCTCCTGGGTGTCTGTTCCCTTTGGTGTCTCCTTTTAGCAGTCCCAGGGCACAAGTCAAAGCTGAAAAGGCAAAGGAGCAAGATCACACATGTCTTCAGTTATAAGTCAAGCTTGGCCACAAACTCTGCCCTTAGTTCCTTGCAGCCCCCATGCAGTAAATGAGGTTCATGTGCTGGGCATTATCATTCTTGGTGTCTAAGCTCTCTTCGGCACAGAGGTGGATCTGTAAAGACGTCAGGGAGTGGATTGTTCCTTTAGTACTCACTCTTCTGTTTTTTACTCTTTATTTCTTGATGACTAAGACCTACTCAGAGATTTAGAGGATTGAGAGAATGGAGAAGATGGGGTTTTCCCCTCTGTTACAGAGGATGGAGAAACTACAGCCCTTAGGCTGGGATCTAGGGGTGGTGAGGTCAAGAACCCTACTGTACTTGGCTTCTACGCAGGAAAACACTCAGGTGGGAGATGGTACAGGTGAGTTAGAACAGCAGCTTTACTGGGGTAGTGTTGTATTCTCAAGAGTGAAGGCAGATTCAGAGGAGGACAGAGGCAAAACCAAAGTGCAAGTCAAGATAAAAGCTGCCATTGTCAGTCTCCTCATGGGTCCTTCATCCACATCTCTTCATTTTTTCCAAGTGTCCCCATTTATGCTCCCCAAGTCTCTGATGCAAGTCCAAGGATGAGAAACGAGGGCAACTTCCTCATGTATCTCTGCTCCACTTACCACCTCCAAGTCTTCTCTCTATATTTTCTTATCTTCTCTCCCAAGTCCTTTTTAGCTTCCCCATACCACTCAGCTCCACCTTCATTTGGTGGGAGAGGGAGCATCCAACCTTCCCTTTTTATATGAGACTGTTACAATTAGAGGTGTAATTAGTTAAGATGAGTTACTGCTGGAGTAGGCAAGCACTTAATCCAAAGCTGGGTAGCCTTGCAAAAGGGGACCAAAGAATGGTTTTTCCTATGGGCATCCTATTCCTGCTAAAGTGTGACTAGAACTTCCAGTCTCCAGAAATATGAGGCAGCACATTTAGTTTGTGTTTGACCAGATTGTGGCCCTTTATGATAGCTTCCCTAGATACAAATACACCACTTTTTAAAGACTTTGAGATATCGGGCCTCCCTGATGGCGCAAGGGGTTAAGCATCAGCACAATGAAGCTATCTTCAGTCACCGCAGCTCCAATTCGATCCCTGGCTAGTGTGGTGACCCACTTGGCACAGCAATCATCTCCTGTCTTGCCCGGTGCTCCCTTCAGCAGTGTGTTTCAGTAGATCTGCCTGTTCTGTTCCCCACCCTCTGGTGTATCCTCTCACCCCCCACACAACTGGCCTGTACCCCAGTTCTTATATGCATGAATAAATAAATCTTTAATAAATAAAGACTTTGAGATATCATCAACAGTTCAAGGGGAGGGTCCTAAAGATGACTATTAATGTAATCACATTCAAGAGGACTCTGAACATTTGTTAAGGCAATTAAGGAACTTTTAACTGTTATCAAGGGTGCTATTCATGTTGGTCCTTCACCCATTTTTCTCCTGTCTGACTATTCTCCACTCACTGCAGAAGCCACTCCATCCCCACCCCACCCTCATCCCCACCTCCCACTTGTAGTAGTTAGCTGCAAACCTTGGTGGGATAATATTGCAATGAGGTGAACTATATTAGCCAAGTGTCATAGAGATAGAGTTAATCTCTGGAAAGTTTCATATTCTTGGGCCCAGGTCACAGCCGAGAGATGAAAAGTCGTGGTCTTTGCTCTCATTTGTGATGAGTCCTTTCTCTTGTTTTCCAGAGACTCCTGGAGATTGAATAGCAGATAGCTAAAAAGTATTTTAGGCCCTCACTTACCTAAGGGTATAACTGTATTGTTATCTTCTGAGGAAGGACATTAAAATTGTGATCTTAATCACATATTTAACGTTTTTCTTGTTGATCTAATCTTTGGATTAAAAGTTGAAAGCCCGGCACCTTTTACTTTGAAAATAAATCATTACCATTCTCATTTGTATTCCAGGAACTAACCATATTTCTGTGATTTGCACTGTTTTGCTATCCACATTGTCCTTTTTGGTATCTGCTAATAGCTATTAATAGAGTAATTGCTTAATAAAAGGAGATTGATTCAATTTGTGGAAATTGAGCAACTTTATTAAAAAAATAACAAGCTACACTTTACTTCATTGTGATCATAAAATTAAGACATGTTCTTGGAAGAAAAAGTGAGTAAAACAAACAATAAAGGAAACAAACCACCCACAATTGCTTTATGTGTTTGTCTTAAAATGTAATATTTTTCTATTAAGGTTTAATAATTGTGCTTAAATTTTAGTTTAAATTTGGTGTCTTGCATTCTTTTTCACTTGTCATCTCAATAAAAAAAAAAATTCCTGTTATACAAAATGCTCTTTGTAAGCATCATCTAAATGATTGCATCATATTATTTCATTAGCACATTTTGTATTTTATGTAAATGTTGCCTTTTTTGAAACTCCCTTTGTATAAAAACATTGAGAAATTAAACATAAAAATTACATATTTCAAATATATTCAATTATAAATTAAGTTATCTGAGGTATGAGCATCTATGCTCAAGCTAATTTTTTTAAAGATTTATTTATTTTTGCATACAAGAGCTGGGGTACAGGCCAGAGATGCAGGTGGTGAGAGGATTCACCAGAGACAGAGTGGGGAACAGAGCAGGCAGATTGACTGAAATACACTGCTGAGAGGAGCAGCAGGCAAGTAAGGAAAGGTCTGCTGCACCATGTGGGTAGCTCCCTGGCTGGCAGGGGATCGAATTCATGTTACACAGGCTGCTTTATAGTGTGGTGCTTAACCCCTTGCACCATGGGAGGTCCTCAAGCTAATTCTTTCCGTTAGTAATGTAGGTATAAGGCCTGCTATTTTATTTTCTTTCTCCAAACCTCAAAATCCACAGGGAATTCAAGTGAATATGATGATGATAATTTAGTAAGTTTGTTTTATTTTCTTGCTAAATTCTGAGGATAAGTTTTGGCATTTATCAAAACTATAAGCATTTATCATAAAGCAGGGTAATAACCACAATACAAAAGAGCACAAATATATTTCACAAAATTATGTATACAAATATTGTGTTTCACATTCAGAAAATACTTCAGGTTGGGGCATCATGGAATTGAATATGGAAAAGGTACATGTTGAGTTGTTCAAGAAGATTAATATTCTTAAAATATTTGTGAATTCGAGCTGGAATGAGTGAGATTAGTGGGAAGCAAAGGACAAAATTACTCTTTTTAACAAAGAATAGGAAGTACAGCTTCTCTCCTTTTACTAATTGCAACATTTGGAGTAAGAAGAGCTTTCCCTGTTTTGTGTGCTATATTATTTCAGATGTTTGTGTTTCAGTGGACTGCTTGGACTGCCAAGCCACTCTCTAATGCACACATTTTTTTTTTTTTTGCTTTTATAAATTGATTGTATGTTAACTGGAGTCAATTTTTTTTTCCCTAAAATTACTCACACCAGTATTTTTCTTGCTACTGTAAGCTTATAGTAATTTAGAAGTATGTCAGGCAAAGGAATATAACTGATATATATATATATATATACACACATCTATACTGCATATATATATATATACAAAATATAACTATACAAACATGACTACAAAAAATTGTTATTTTTTTTGTGATTGCTAAGTTAATACATTGAAAAGATACAATATAGATGCATCACTTAAAAGTGAATTCAGAGTAAATGGCTGGAGAAGAGTAAAATTTTAAAGTGTAATAATATTGTACACTCAGATTGCTTTACAAGTATCTCTAAGAAACTACTCCATCCTCAGGAAGCAAACACTGAACAAATATATATGATTTTTGCAATGGTGAATCCATACTAATTTTTTTTAATAACCTTAGTTTGACATGAAACAATTGGCAAATGAATGTATATGTAGGTATTTCATATCGGGTCAAAATGTTTAAAATGTGTGTGTGTGTGTGTATATATATATATATATATATATATAATTTCAATTAACCTTTTTAATTTATTATAATGAGCAATAAATACTAAATAAATATAATGGATCATGATAAGGATTTGATTCCAGATTACCAATTTGAGTTTTATTTGAGAATATTTGAAAGATACTGACTGATTTGGGGCAGAGTAGTGACATTACTGGTAGTGTCATCCTACATGAAGACAATCTGTCAGTTTTTTTTAAAGGTAAACTGGAAAAGTCAGAGACTAGCAACGGGAACAATAGCAAAGAGTTTAATAAAATAAGAAAGTAAGGCATAACTAAGGCTCAAATTATAAGTAGTGAGTATGAGGACTAGGATTGATATTTTTAAGGACTTCACAGACTGTCTCTGATTTATAGTTGTCTGCTTATTTTTATTTTGTTTTGTTGTGTTTTTGTTATTATTATTATTTCCTTGATCTCCTGTATCCCTGCTATAAGTGAAACCATCAACTATTTTTCCTTTTCCTTTTGACTAATTTCACTGAGCATAATCCCTTTAAGTTCCATCCATTTGCTGCGAGTGGCGTTAGTTTATTTTTTGATTGCTGCATAGTATTCCATTATGTATATATAAAATTCTTCTTGATCCAGTCATCTATTTTTGAGCATTTAGGTTGATTTCAAGTCTTACCCATTATAGAGAGTGCTATGATAAACATAGGGTGCATGTATTCTCTTGAATAATCAGAGATATTCTGTAGGGGAGAGGGAGGGTATAGGGATCAAAACACGGGTGAAGAGTACAAGGGACTATGGTGGTGGTGCATGGGTAAATTGGTGGTGGAAATTCTGTGGGGACTACACCTGGGGAAAAAAAGCAAACATTGCAAGAATTATGGACTTTACATTTGCTTAAATAAAGTGTCCATGATATGATACCAAAATTTTAAGCTTGAAAATCAAAAAGTGACAGTAAGTACAATAGGAAACCAGGGAGAAGTCCGAGCAGTATCGAGACACTAAAAGATGAACTTTTACAGGGAGGAGAAGACCTCTGATCTAGGACTACTAAATATTATTGGTGACCTTAGAGAAATGGTTAATTTAAGGGTGAGAGTCTTCAAGGAATTAGAGAAGAATCTGTGGAGTGTTGTGGAGTGAATGTAGTGAGTGGGAAATCTTCCTTGAAAACTAAGATAATAAAGATAATAAAAGTAGTAATTTGAGAAAAGAAATGTGTTTTTAAGAGTAAGATATATGGTAGGAAAATTTTACATTGAGAAGGCTAAATAAAACTGCATTTGAAGAACTCACCTGAATTTTGACGAGTAAATATTTCATTAATAATTTACCATAAAACTCTGACATTAAATCTGACATTAAGGCTGATTTTTTCCATGCCATGTGAGTAAAGGTAGTTCATTGGAACAAGTGATTTTGAAAATAATACAGAGAGATTGAACTAAAGCTATCTATGGATACCTGTATGTATTTATTTAGAAGAGGAGGAAAATATGAAAAGAAAAAATAGGAGACAAATGTATAATTCATCATATTTAGGGAAGTAGAGTTGCCTAGAGCAATGTTTTTCAAATTGTTGAACATGTGAATATGCTGTTGGTCTCAGAAATAAAGTAAATTTAACTTCAAGGAACACTTAAATAATACCAGAATGCATGATTACAATGAAATTCCAATTCCATTTCTATTTCTCCTCACCTTATTATGTCAAGAAAAAAGTCCCAGTTCGGTATTAATAGGTTTTCAACTTGCATACTTTTTTTTTTTTTTTAAGATTTATTTATTTATTTATACGAGCACTGGGTACAGTCAGAAGCGCGGGAGGGTGAGAGAATTCACCAGAGCCAGAGTGGAGAGCAGAGCAGGCAGACTGACGAAGCACACTGCTGAGGGGAGCAGCGGGTGGCAGGAGAGGTCTGCACACCATGTGGGACCCTCGCCTGGCGGCCATGGATCGAACCAGCGCTGCAGAGGCTGTGGGCAGCTTCGCAACCAAGCACTCAATCACTGTGCCACTGGGGAGGCCCATGCACACTTATTTTTTATGACAAAAGAATGTCACCATCTCAGAGCTTTATTGTATATTGATGATATTTAGCAGGGACTTACTATTTTGTTTTCATTAAATACTTTTTTGTTTTTACATTTATATATGGCAATTTATATCAATTTTAGCATTAACCCATTGCTGTAAAATCTCATTTAAAAAAAAAGTTTAAGTGAAATAAGTGAGGTATAGTTAAATACATACTCAAGAAATATATATGTTAGTAGTGAAAATGGCACCAAAAAATCATGTGCTTGGGAAACAATAAAGCAAATTTGATGTGCCGATGTCTAATTTGTTGATTTTTGAGATAGTTGTAATTGTTCAGAACTTTGACCTCTCTATTTGTCAAGTAGTACTACTCATTAGGGATCTGAGGAGGTCCTGTGAACAGTGAATTAACATTCCATATTGTGTCTCTAAAATGCTTTACACATTTGTCAACATCCCCACTTGTCATAAAGGCTGTGATGTGTCTGAGGAAAACACTTTTAGAGGGAATTCATCTATTTATTTATTGAGCACTTACTATGTAGTAGACACTGTTCTGTCTTTTCAGCAATACACAGATCTGTTCTCATATAATTTGCAATCTTATATGAATAAAAATAGTTCAAGTCAGGCATAAAAAAGTAGAGATGGAAGCTTCAATGCAGATCCAACGTATTACCAAGCTCAATTATTTCATTTTGTCTGCTAGACAAGTTTAGGACTGCCAAATGGAAATATATATTCCGGTTGGATATACAACACACTTGAAAAGTTATCTTTTTCCAATATGAGGTAATTATTCAGTTCATCTATGACAATGACTTCTTGTGTCCAAAGAAATTTAAAATTCCAAGTCTAGTATGATCTTGGTTATAGTCTCCTAGATAACCATAATTGTCTCAAAAAACATAGCAAAAGCAAATAAAGGCCTTTTTTGGTCATTATAATAAGCAGTGATGTAAACATTGCAATCTGCAATTAGAAGACCTAAGTGGAAATTTTTTTAAAAAATATTCATTTTTATTTATTTATGCATACAAGTCCTGGGGTATAGGCAAGAGTCATGGAGATGAGAGGATTCACCACAGGCAGATGGGGGAGCAGAACAGGCGTACTGACTGAAATACACTGCTCAGGGGAGCAGTGGGTGAGCGAAAAGGGCTGCTGTACCATGTGGGTTAGCTCCCTGGCTGGGGATCAGACTCAGGCTTTTGTCACGAAAGTGTGATAGTGCTAAGACTTAACCCCTGTGCCACCGGGGTGGGCCAGTAGAAAAAGACAACATTATAGAAAAATGGGGAATAAGTGTAACAGATTTGGCTTGGTCAGTAGTGGAATTTTGGCTTGCTAGCAGTGTGGTTTATGTAAGTTAGGATTGGCTAGGGAATAACAAATATCCCCAATTCCCAAGAGCTTTCAGCAAAGTTATTTCTTGTTCACACTATATGTCTCTCTTTTGTTGTTATGGAGCTTTACTCTGTGTTGTCTGGATGACAACTTCATGGGTGCTCCCTCATTTAACAATGGAACTATCTCAACATATTCCACAATTAATGTAATGGGAGAAAATAGTGGAGATCAAATAAAGTTATTGAACGTTTTAGCCCCAAAACTGCACAGGCCATATATCTGAATTTCATGGCCTAATATTCATCTTAATGCCCAGGTAACATAATAGATGTGTAGAGATACTCTTTTTGACTTCAAGTAAAAGTAGAGACCAAAGTAGTGAATAATTGTTTATCTTCTGCCACACTATATAATAATCCTAACTGCTTCATAGTTATCCACTGTCCATTTTCAAAGTGGAAATAAAATCAATGATAAGAGTGGATACTATTATAACAAAATACTTCCATATTGCTCAATTTTCCTGTGATAATGGATTTCTTCAACAGGTGTTCATTAAAAGAAGGTGAAAGGACACAGAAACATCAATTCCAAAAAGCACCTGCACCCCTATGTTTATAACAGCACTGTTTACAATAGCTAAGCTTTGGAAACAACCCAAATGCCCAAAAATAGATGACTGGATCAAGAAGATGTGGTCCATATATACCATGGAATATTACTCAGCATTCAAAAAAGATAAACACATGCAATTTGCAGCAACATGGATGGCTCTGGAAGGGATCATGCCCAGCGAAATAAGCCAGAAAGAAAAAGAAAAATACCAGATGGTCTCACTCATAGCAGGAATCTAGAAAACTTAAATAAGGGACCAGGAAAATGAATATAAGAAAGTGAAAATCAAAATCAACAAAAAACTATGAACCAGAGACACTTTTTGGGAGGTGGGGGGCGGGAGGGGAAGGATTGGGGTCAGAATGGGGCATTTGCAATTGTATGGGGGAATATAAAAATAAAATTTATTATTTAAAAAAAAAAAAAGGTGAAAGGGGAGAGATTTTAATTAGGACTTAATACTTGAGGATGACTATTCACCATGCTATACTAAAACTATTTTTTTTAATCTCAAACCCTTCCATAATGGAAGGATTCCTTGGTGTACACAATGATTTTTCCTCCACATGGAATATATATTGAACTTCTCTCAAGATCTCCCCAATTCTCAGCCAATCATCCTCAAGCTTGATGTCCACAGCCTTGTAATTAGCCTCAGGTTCAGATGTGAATAATGTTCTTTGGGGAAACCCCTTTTTACATGGAGAACTGAGTGCTCTCAAAAGGGTTTGCCAGATACCACCTTAAATCTTAGTAAGTTCCTACAAAGAGTTTCAATATTACATTTTTTTTTTATTTTGTCTCTATCCTAAAACTATTTCTTTTTTTTTTAAGATTTATTTGTTTGTTTGTTTGTTTGTTTGTTCGTTCATTTATTTATACAAGAACCAGGGTACAGGCCAGATGCATGGGAGGGTGAGAGGATTCACCAGAGACAGAGGGGGAACAGAACAGGCAGACTGATGAAATACACTTCTGAGGTGAGCAGTGGGCGAGACAGGAGAAGTCTGCCAGCTGGGATTGAACCAGCTCTGCAGAAGCTGTGGACAGCTTCACAGCACAGTGCTCAGCCACCTGTACCACCAGGGGAGGCCCCCTGAAACCATTTCTTAATTTGAAATTCCTTGGGGGGCAACAATGGGGACACTAAAAATTATTCTGAAACATTTTTTTTTTATTACCATAAGTAAATGTCTTGGGTATTTTATAATTTTTTTGACATTCTGATCTGATTTCAAATGAAAGAATTTTCTCTTTAGTTTACTGTTTTTGTACCTAGTCAGACACAGTTCCAAAAATAGAAATTAATTTTTAGATATTCTTCTGTAAAGTCTCCTTCATAGTATACCCAAAATCATTGGCATATTTTCATTATTGAGTCACTGCAGTGATAGTCGCTGTTTCTTTCAGGCTCCAGTAGCCATTACCTTACTTCACTTCCTATTTCAACTAGAGTCTCTTTGCTGGCTATAGTGGTGGAATGGTTCTGTCATGCACCATCTTGTTACCTGCCCATGTCTGCCACATTCTATTGGTCCAGCAACTCATGAGACCTTGCAAATGCAAGTTTTTTATAAATAGACCACATCAGTAAGAGTAGTTGCAAAATAACATGGCTAGATTTCCCAGTACCATAATTTTCTCATATGGTTGTTATAATAATGAAATTAATTTGTTTGAAAAGTACTTGCTTGACATTAAAAATAATAATGTTTTCCTTATTATATATGCTAGTAATGATGCTGGCAACAACAATAATTTTTGTTTCAGACAAAATAGTTATATTTGTATGCTAAAGTTAGAAGAATCTCATTAGCAATGAGTTTATTTTTTTATTGCTTGCTTTTAATAAATGAACAGGTTATTTGGACAACATGGATTTTTTTTTTTTTTTAAGATTTATGTATTTTTATACAAGAGCTGGGGTACGGGCCAGAGGTGAGGGAGGGTGAGAGGATTCACCGGAGACAGCGTGGGGAGCAGAACAGGCAGATTGACGGAAATACACTGCTGAGGGGAGCAGTCGGCGAGTCAGGAGAGGTCTGCTGCAGCATATGGGATTCTTGCCAGCTGGCCGGGATCAAACCTGCACTGCAGAAGCTGCAGACAGCTCCACTGCTGAACCTGCTGCTCCACCAGGAGGCCCAACATGGATTTTTTTGAGGTCTCCCTCTTATGGTTATGTCTTAAATATTTTTATTCCATGACTCAAAATAGACCTTTATCAATAATTTTATAGAAATTATCAGAAAAATTATCTGGTTTCTCTAGTTGTCATTTTAGACACTAACAGCCAGAATCTGAAGACAAATGGTCTCAGGGACACTAACGCCCAACCCCTCCTCTGTGCCCCCAGCCCAGCTATATCTTTTTTTTTTTTTAATATTTATTTATTTATTTATACAAGCACTGGGTGCAGTCAGAAGCGCGGGAGGGTGAGAGAATCCACCAGAGTCAGAGCAGAGAGCAGAGCAGGCAGACAGACGAAGTACACTGCTGAGGGAAGCCGCGGGCGCGGCAGGAGAGGTCTGCGCGCCATGTGGGACGCTCTCCGGGCGCTGGGGATCTAATCGGTGATGCAGTGGCTGCGGGCAGCTTCACAGCCCAGAGCTCAACCGCTGTGCCACCGGGGAGGCCTCCCAGCTTTATCTTTGTTAGTTTTGATCACTCCATTTCTCCTTCAAAAACTGTAAGAAACAACAACAACAAAAAAGTCCACCCTAGATCTTGAGGGATGGACTTGATAAAAATGTGTGGACATTTTCCAACTTTCATTTTCCAAGTACTTGAAAACTGTCTAGCTGAGTGAAGGGGATAATGAATAGAAAACATTTTCTCTTGGATTTTTTAGCACATAAATGACATTTTTATTCATAAATAATCACTGCTAAAATAGAACAACTAGCATTCATGTTAATGACTAAATGTCTATGTTTATAGATAGGAAATTACATTTTTAAAAAGCATTTCAAAAGAAGAAGTGTAGAATCTGAGGATAGAGGAGCTTGTGATTTAGCAGTCCCCAATTCCAGGCACCTACATCTGGCTTTGGTTAAGTTCATGGTGAATTAGAAGAGGCTTCTGAGTGGAGAAAATGTAGTTCCCTGACCCAGTGACACCGAGTGGCATATATGTAACCAGATACTGGGGTGAATAGGACTTGGTTTATATTTTCTACTAAAATGTATTTGAGATAACAAAGGCATTTGGGCTGGGGTACGCAATGCAGTTCTGGGCATGGTATTACACTTTCCAGAGTTATAGGTCAGTATCTCTAATACTCTATCTCTAGATCATACAAATAAAATAAAATAATTTGTATATATTTTCCATAGACATAACATTGTTCTACAACCGTAGAAGTTTCAGGAGAATAGCTTCACATCTGACAATGTATTTATAATGCACCACATTTCCCACAAAAGACCTAGTTACCATTCAACACTATCAATTGACTCTTCCACCTACCTGCTGCCTGCATCCCTTCTGGCTATCACCACTCTGTTGTCAGTATTTAAGGGCTTGCTTTTTGTTTGTTTGTTTGTTTGTTAGCATGTTTTTTCTCTTTAAATCCCAATATGAGTAAAATAATACAGTGTGCATATTTCTCTTTCTCATAAATAAAACACATCAAAACACTTTAAATTCTAAGAGACCATGCAATTGCAACTTACCTGTTCTGATACTGTGTTCATTGCCATTATTATTACCTTGACCTCATCTAAGGGGAAACTATTACTTCCCATTAGGCAATGATGAGGTTGTTTCTATCAATGACATTGCACAACCAAGGGACAGGGATTTAGGTTTTAGAAATCAATTGCTTAAGTATAGGAGGGAGAGGCATGTTGTCATAGTTCACATGTAAATGTTTTTTATTAAAGATTTTTTATTAAAGATTTGTTTATGCACACAAGAAATGGGGTGCAAGCCAGAGGTGCCAGGGATGAGAGGATTCACCAGAGACAGAGTGGGGAGCAGAGCAAGTGGATCTACTGAAATACACTGCCGAAGGGAGCAGTGGGCGAGACAGGAGAGACAGGAGAGGTTTGCTGCCATGTGAGTCACCTCCCTGGCCAGGGATGGAACTTGTGCTGCAATGGCTGTTTATAGCTTCATAATGCTGAGACTTAACCCCTTTTGCCATCAGGGAGGCCCCTTATATGTAAATGTCATGGGACATTGGATTCCTCTTGAGCATAATATCAATCTATAGTATGATGTGACTGCAAATCTATGGCATTATTAGGAAGAAACCATTTTTAATGACATAGAAAAGTGTAGTCACATTTTTCTCTGCATTGATCTAGTCTTACCTTGAGTACTCAGTGCAATTCTAAGCACAGCATTTTAAACAATTAAAGGGAAGTTAGAATTATTCCAGGTTGGTAAGATTTATGATGAAACCCAGAAAATACAGCTCATAGGAACATTTGAGTGAGCTCAGGAAAACTGAAAAAGAATGAGTAAATTTGTTTGTTTTCCTCTGAGGACAAAGCTAAAACCAGTGGTGGAATTTATAAAACATCAGTTTATAGTTCAGTGTAAAAAAAAATCTATAAAATCTAGAGTTGCTTGATTAATAAGATGTTGCCTTCAGTAAAGAATTCTCTAGAGTGACATCAAGTGATGTGTTTGGGGATTCCCACTCTCTGGGGGGAGCACAAGTCTTTTGACATTTCAGTATACATAAGGCAATTATTCTCTCAATTGCTATAAAAGATTTCATTTATTCAAAGCATAAATTCCTGAAACTCATGAAATCTTGATTTCAAGAGATGCTGCTTCATTAAAAACTTGGGTTGCTTTCTAAAATATAATTGGGGAACTTCAGCTAATATTACTCATTTTAGAGAATGACTAAATAAAGCATCTACAGATTTACGTGATCTTGCTGTATACCTGAAACTTATAAGTAACATTATACATGAGACTACTTCAATAAAAATTAAAAATAATCTTTTTTCCTTGCCCAGAACACCAAACAATACAATGTCAAAATTTATTTTTCTCCTTTAAAACTCTCAGGCAGAATATTATTCCTTTTTTTGAAAGTAAAATTTCAATCTATTGTAATTCTACATTAGTCACTTTTTCAGTTGGTAAAACTGAAAATTCATTGCTACGAAATCCAGTATCTCCATCCCACTTACACAAACCTTATGTATTTCAATAGTTAGAATCTGCTAAGCAAAATCATGTTTAATCTGAGTTAGATAAGATCAGCTTTTCAAGAAAGATTCAGCATTAAAGTCCTCATAGGAAACTCACAGAAAACAGGTTTTAATGCCTCACTCCTATAATTTTGAGAATTTGAGGAGCAAAAGCCTTTAACTTTGGACTTGTAAACTCTAGAGGATGGCTTAATCTCTTGTGACCTTAGGGAAGACTATTAGTAGCATGAAATTTGGGGAACTTCCAGTAGGATATCAAATATAACAGTGAAATTGTTCTGTCATGTAAGTGGTTAAGGCAAATTTACTTAATAATAGGATTACCTTCATTTTACATAAATCATCCCCATGTCTTACTCAAGTGCAGCAAACTCTCCTTTGTGTTTTCTTCCAGAAATAATCTAATTTAACTTTGAGTAGTTCCTCCATTCACTAGCTGTATGACCTCAGGGTGGTTACTCAATTTCTTTGCATATCGTTTTATTCTATTTGTAATGTTGGGATAATTATAGTGCTATCTCATACATTGGAAAGTAGGATTAAAATGATTTGATTCATGCAATGCACTTAAAAGACTGTCAGACAAAATATTTTTCTTTAAAATTGAGCTAAAATATGCGTGAATGTAATCAGCAAATACAGCAATACATACAACGAAGAATAGAGAAAAACAATAGTAGAGACAAAGAAGAGTCTTTAACAATAATAAATCGTTGTATTATAGACTGTACACTTTCTTTAATTTGACCATCTAGAGTATTGATTATACAATTCACAATGTCCCTTCTAAGTGAACAATCAAGTTAAAAGAAATAAACACAGAATGAATGGAAACACCACAATTAGTTTTTGAATGAAGATGACACAAGAATTTTTTTTCAGAAGACTTCATAAATAGGACAGTGTATGATGTAATGAACAGTGTCCTTGACAACACCCTTACCATATATGATGAGTTCCACTGGACTGTTTATTGTTTCTTAACAACCTTCAAATGAGGTCAACATCATCACAACAAAGTTTGCTTCACCATAAGGAGAGCATCATGCTACACATAGCGTGAAAGAGGTTTTGGATATGGAAGGGAGAAGAATCTGGAAGTAGGGGAGGTTTGCCTTCTCAAAGGACAGAAGCTACTTATGACAGGGGGAAGGGATTTGGGATGTGGAAAGGTGAGACTAAATTATCTTTCGGGAGATGAGTGAGCTATTCATCATTATCAAACATTTAGAGACACATTAAAAGTGGTTAGTGTAGGAAAGAATAGGCAGTGACCAAAATCTAAATACAAAACAGACTCAGGGGCCTCCCCAGTGGCGCAGCAGTTGAGTGCTGGGTTGCAAAGCTGCCTGCAGCCTATGCAGTGCCAGTTCGATCCCCAGCTTCTCCCCGGCCGGAGGAGGGTCCCACATGGTGCGCAGACCTCTCCTGCTGCCCGCTGCTCCCCTCAGCAGTGTACTTCGGTCCTTCTGCCTGCTCTGCTCCCCGCTCTGGCTCTGGTGAATTCTCTCACCCTCCGGTGCTTCTGACTGTACCCAGTGCATGTATAAATCTTTAAAAAAAAAACATTCAATTCTGAGCTTGTGGCTTTTGAAAGAAATCAGCAAGACACAAATGCTGCATTGCTGTCTTTGACTTTGTGTCCCACCTCCCTGCTTTCAGCTTCACACTAGAAGGCTTCGGAATGCTTAGAGTTCCAACTGCAGCACCTTGGATATCTGACAACTTTTGGGGACTGAGGAAACTGTCAAAATAAATTGCTTTCATAATGGAAGAGGGAAGTAAAGCTCTGCATTCCTTTCATGTAGTGGATGTAGTGGATGTGCACACTCAGCTAACACAAAAACAAAACAACAACATTGTGCTCCAGCAGCCCACTGGATTAAGAAGATATATTGGTCAAGGGTGAATTTCCAAGGACATGCCTTTAGATTTTCTGTGCAGTTCCTGGGTTTTTGCAAATAGTTTCATTTTCCTGGGGCAATGCTTTTATGATGTGCACATCTACATTTAGTGAAAGAATGAGCCATTTTCGTGGTAATTTTTGGAATGATTGCTGAAATTATTTCTTCCTAATCTCAGGTCATTCACCTCTAGTATTTAAATGCTGACCCTTAGCATAGGAGAGATTAGCTGTTATCAATATCTTAGACTATTTAAATGGATTTTATGATCCATAGAATATTTAAGTCCTTTTTTATTTTAAATTCCACTACTCTGATAATGAAAAGTAAAATAAACTAATGTGAATTTTACTTCAATTTCTAATTAATAAAGGGAGTTTTTCCTTCACTTTTAGAATATTTCTATTTGGCCTTTTTGTTCATTTTTCCCAACAATAATGATTATTGTTGAAACAACAACATCATTGCTTAGGGAGGCAAAATATGGTTTGTGCTTTTTACTGGCAGTGTCACTGCAAATTATTCTACAACTTGAGAGTGTCTTTGACTTTCTATTCTAATTACCTTTATGATAATATAAAATATAATTATGTCAAAGGCAACAAAAATGATATGATGTTTAATCTTACAACCAATAAATGATGTTTAATACTTGCTGAAATTAATGGAAGTTACTTGGCAGTAAGCATTCTACACATGGTATACAGACTAATTTTTCTGTTCTGTGAGTTTCATATAATGCATATCATAAAATACCATAATTTTACTTAGACACCATCACCGTTTTAAAACTTAGCTAGTATATTGTGATGTTAATGTCTGAAATTTTATGCCATTAAACATTTCTATCAGGAAAATTCTTGCAAACTAAGTGGGTTTAAGTTAGAAACCTCTAGTTCATTTTCAATACTGTGGGTCCGGATTTTGAGCTGAATTTAGCAGCTAGTTCTTGTCATCTAATCTGAGTTCTCTGTTGTGTCAGGAGTCCACTGGGGTCAGCTTCATGACTTTGCTCTGGGGAGTTGGTTTATTTTCTGACAGAACAACAGAAATGCTTAAACGACATATATTTTCATTCTCTGGCAGGCTGACCATGGACTTGTTCACATGGTGGCTCACAGGGTTCCAAGAGGGACAACTAGGAGCTTGATTTGAAAGTGAACAGCTCAGTTGCATGGTTTTCTGTTGACCAAGGCAAAGGCCCAGGCTAACCCAGATTCCAGTGGTATGGAAGTAAATGCAATTCCATTTCTGGATGACAGCTGCAAGGTCATATTGCAAAGGGCACGCCTTGTAGGAAGTAAGGGACTTGTGGACATTTGGGGTATTAAATATTCCTATGGTAATGAACATTTTAGTGAACTTCATCATACCTATAGCTCTTGTTTGTTTCTACTGAATAATGTCAATGAAAATTTCAGGATAAATTCCTGGAAGTGGAAAGAGCAGATGAGAGGTAAGAATGTTGTTAAGATAACATGAAATTCATAGAGGTATGAGTCATTTTTAGCAACTTTATGTAAAGTATCTTTTTGCAGTGGTTAGCCCCTTCTCATTTTGTTCTTTGTTTAAAATGAGTGTACAGTTCATTGTAGCTGTTAAGACTTCAGTAAGTGCTCAGTAATACTAGGTATTATTATCATAGCTGTTATTATATTTTGCTCTCATCACTGGACTTTCTGTCACTCTGCTAGCTTTTGCTTGTTCATCCTCTGTGATTGACTAATCATCGCAGTTCATTTGATAAAAATAAACTTACTGCTATAAAAATGTATATAACATAGAGATATCACCCATTTACTCTATCATTACTATATGACTTGATTTTATGAAATGCTATATATGTTAATTTAAGTCTTATGGAAACTAGTGAGTTCACCGCTTATTATCCCAATTTTGCAGCTAAAAAAGATGAAGCTTAGAAAGTCTAAGTCACTTGCCGATTGTTACAGGATCCAAGTGTTAAAGCTGGGAATTGAATTATGTTTATTTGAATCATAGCCTGTAGTCTTAAATTTTTTGCCTTTCGTGTTAATAATAAATATTCATATGCATATCCATTCACATCTAATATGGTGACTGGGGGGCATGATCAATGTTAAATAAATACTAATTTAAAACACAATGAAGTAATAGAGGTTAATTAAAATTGCCACACCTTTGTACATTAGCGGACAAATCTTATCCTCATGGTAGAAGGGAAAGACAAAAAGATCCTAGAAGAGCCAGGTTAATTTTTCAGATAGGGTTATCCTAAAAGTGTACAGTCCACACTTCTGGGTCAGAGACAAAATCTTGTCTGGGATGCCAGCAAACAGAACTGATAACATCTTCAAAAAAAAAAAAAAGAAAGAAGAAAGAATAAATAATAAAGCTCTAGCTAATAGACTGTGATTCTGGAGCCACTCATATCACCAGGAAGGACACTGGAAAGTCAAGTGTAGGTCACAAGTGAAAGGCATATGCCAGAGACTGATAATCCAGACAAGAATTTAGGAATAGGGCCAAAGTGCGTCTTGGCCACTGAACCTAACATACCCATTGTTGTCTAAATCCTGAGACAATAGTCAGAATCTAACAAGAGATGGCTGGTTAGCAGGAGACTAGTCTGAAGAAATTTTGGTGCTAGATCCAAAGACCCACAGAGCCTAGAGAGAGGTCCAGCCTGCTTGGTAGAGGAAGAATACAGCCAAGGTGTCCCAGCTAGTTACCTGGTGGACTAGGTAAGAAGTTTCCCCCTGTCCCTCACTATTCCTTACCTAGTGTAGTAGATAAGATACTTTCTCCATCTTCCTCACCTGTAGGAATGAATCATGTCACATTGAAATCCTAGCAAATTGTAAGAGATACAGAAAATCCCCTTTGTGACTTGCTAGTGGTTTTCGGAAGTGGTCTCTCCCTCTGGTTTAGTTTCAACAAAACCATTACCCTCCAAACGTTTCAGTAATGACAGAACACATGTGTCTTAATGTAAACTCACAGCCCAGTGCTGGGCAGACATGATTAGGCTGTCACCTTGCCCAACAGCAGCAACAGGAGAAAAAAGAAAGACATAAAATCATCTTATTCATATTTATTAGGGGACTTTGCAGTAGACATGATGCCCCTGGTGCAATTGACATTTTTGCATGTGTTCTTGACTCATGTACTGAGGACCAATTTAAATTAATCCATTCATAACCTGCAAAATGTACTGCCTTTTATAATGTGATTATCACCCTTTTTGCTATGCCTCACCAAATGCACTTATTCATTAATTATGAAATTGTTAGTATGATCAGATATCATTTGCAAAATTTGAAAAATGCAATACTTTAACTGAAACTATAGGCAAATAAAACCTTCAGGATATTCACTTGTTTGGGTTTTAAATTTCATTTTACATTTTACTTGAGGGCTGCTTGAGAACAATATATTGGGTATCACTTCTAACTTGTTTACATTGTTACAATGCAAACAGAAAGATTACAATTTGTGATGTCTGAACTATTATATTAGAGCTGTAAATCTGCAAGGTCTACAGGAATGAGTACCACTATAATTACATTGTGATTTATCCAAAATTCAATGGCTATTTTTTTATATGAGAACTTTATAACCAGACACTTCTGTGTCTTCTCTCCTAGACATTGTGCTTTTGTTTACATCGTTTATTTCTGGGTGGTTGGGTTAACTCTTAATGCTTTGACTGTCCTCTTCATTAACATCTTATTCATCCTTATGCTCATGAATTTCTATATCCTTTTCTCCCACCATCTGATCTTACCACTTTGACCCTTTCTCCCTGGCCACCCCGACTCTTATCCTTAGAAACCTCACTTCTCTTGTGAGTATCCTCTAATATTTGTATTTCGTTTTGTCAAATTTTTCACTGTGTAAATATCCACTATTGACCTTGTCATTTTGACTTCCTTTATTACACACAGTTCCCTCAAACTCCTTTCATTTTTTCATCCTTTCTTATAACTGAATAGTATACCATTGTATAACTATGCCACATTTTTTAAAAAGATTTATTTATTTATGCATGCGAGAGCTAGGGCACAGGCCAGAGATGTGGGGGATGAGATGATCTACCAGAGACAGAGTGGGGAATAGAACAGGAGACTGGCTGAAGTACACTGCTGAGGGGAGCAGCGGGCAAATCAGGAGAGGTCTGCTGCACCATGTGGGTTGCTCCCTGGCTGGCCAGGGATCGAACTCATGCTGCAGAGGCTGTGATTGCTTCATAGTGTGGTGCTTAACCCCTTGTGCCAACAGGGAGGCCCTACACCACATTTTCTTTCTTTCTTCTTTATTTTTTAATAATACAGTTTATTTTTATATTCCCCATACGATTGCAACCCCCTTATTTTGACCCTAATCCCTCCCCTCCCACCCCCTACCCTCCATAGAGTGTCTCTGGTTCATAGTTTTTTGTTGATTTTGATTTTCACTTTCTTATAGTTATTCATTTTCCTGGTCCCTTATTTAAGTATTCTAGATTCCTGCTATGAGTGAGACCATCCAGTATTTTTCTTTTTCTTTTTGGCTTATTTCACTGAGCATGATCCCTTCCAGTGCCATCCATGTTGCTGCAAATTGCATGTGTTTATCTTTTTTGAATGCTGAGTAATATTCCATGGTATATATGTACCACATCTTCTTGATCCAGCCATCTATTTTTGGGCATTTGGGTTGTTTCCAAAGCTTAGCTATTGTAAATAGTGCTGCTATAAACATAGGGTGCAGGTGCTCTTTGGAATTGATGTTTCTGTGTCCTTTGGGTAAATACCTAGGAGTGGAATTGCTGGATCCTATGGAAGCTCTATGTTTAGTAGGTCCAGAAATCTCCACACAGCTCTCCATAGTGGTTGGACCAGTTTGCACTCCCACCAACAGTGCAGGAGAGTTCCTTTTTCTCCACACCCTCGCCAACATTTGTTGTTGCTAGTTTTTTTAATATGTGCCATTCTCACTGGTGTAAGATGGAATCTCATTACACCACATTTTCTTAATCTAATTCACTATCAGTAGGCAGTAAGGTTGTTTTTATATTCTGATTGTTGTAAATAATGCTGTAACAAACATGGTGGAGCTTATAATTTTTTGAGTTCATGTTTTCATGTTCTTCAGATAGATGCCCAACAGTGAGATTGTTGGACCACCTCATCTTTCCATTTTTATTTTTTGAGGAAAACCCCAAAATAACTATACCAGTTTACTTTCTCAATAATGGTATATAAGAGTTTCCTTTTCTCTACATCCTCTCCAGCTGTATTTGTTGGGAGACGTTGTAATATGTGTGATTCTCACAGGTATAAGACATTATCTGATTTTGGTTTTGACCTGTAGCTCTGTTATTAAAAACCACAATAAACATTTTTCCATGTGTCTAATGAGCTTTTGGATGTATAATTTGGTGAGTTGTCTGTTCAGATCTGCTGCCCATTTATTAAATGTTTTTTTTTTTTGCTTTATCATTAAATTTAATAAAACCTTGTATTTTTAAAATATTAACCCCTGGTTGGTTGTGTAATGTGTAAATATTGTTTTAGTTTGTGTTGTTTATAGTATAGTTTAAAGTCAGGTAACCTGTTGCTTCTGTTTCTCTTCTTTTATCTCAGTATTGCTTTTGCCATTTGTGACCTTTTATAAATTTTAATTTTTTGTTCAATTTCTTTGATTATTGAATTTCTTTCAATATTGTTGGCATTTTGAAGGGGATTGCATTAATTTTATATAACTTTTGGTAAAAACATCTGGGTAATAGTGTGTCAAAAGGTCACCTCCACGGATCTTTAAGGGTTCAAGTGTCCTACTGTGCTGTGGGTACTAGAATTTTCTGCTGGGAATCCACAGTGATCCCTGAGGCCAGTTTCTAAGCTAAAACAGTCTCATGCAGTCTTGTGCCAGCTTCAGCCTCTAGAGTGTCATTGAACTATACATAGAGTGTTGGGTGGGGCTATTATTGGGACAGGGCCATGTCTGGATTGCCTTATGAGTGGTGACTTCCCTTGCGGTGCTTCCTCCTGTTGTGAAGAACTAGGTGGTTCAAACTCTGATTAGTGAGAACATTCAGTTATTTTCTCAGTTTTGCCCTAGGTGGGGGTAAGGTAGGTGTTTCGCAAATCACACCCTCAGACTGCAAATAACAGCCTTTCCTATGAGTAGACACAGTTAACCTGATCTTGCTCCTCCCTCTAGTTCGGGCTCCAACTGTTTTAGCTTGACAGCCTCAGACTCCAGCCAGTAATCATCACTCTGTACCCCTATTCCTGTAGTGCTCTAGTGGTGTCCCCTTGGTGCTGCACGCTGGCTGAATACCCCCTTCTCCAGTGCAGTGTAACCACATCCAGTACATCCAGTCCCTGATGTAACCACGAACCCCTGAGTTACCACAGCAGAGGGTCTTTGTATTGTAGTCCCTCTCCTGGGTTAACTACTCCATATATCTCCAAGCAGCTGAAAGTTTTTCCTGTACCTTCCTGCTGTGCCTTTGTTTCTAATATATGTGATAATCAGTCTTTTAGCCTTTAGGGATTGTTGTCTTTGTTTTGTTGTAAAAAAGTTGTTGTATAAAAGTGGAAGAGAGGGCCTCCCTGGTGGCGCAGCGGTTGAGCGCTGGGTTGCGAAGCTGCCCGCAGCCTCTGCAGCACCGGTTCGATCCCCGGCTGCTCCCCGGCCACTGGAGGAGGGTCCCACATGGCGCGCAGACCTCTCCTGCCGCCCGCTGCTCCCCTCAGCAGTGTACTTCGGTCCTTCTGCCTGCTCTGCTCCCTGCTCTGGCTCTGGTGAATTCTCTCACCCTCCCACGCTTCTGACTGTACCCAGTGCTTGTATAAATCAATCAATGACTCAATCAATCTTGTATAGATAAATAAATAAATAAATCTTAAAAAAAAAAGTGGAAGAGACAAGTCCAAGTGTTTACTCTGCTGCCATCTTACTGAACTCCACTTTGTTGCCTTTTAGTTCTTACAGTAACCCAAGGAATGCTAATGCAAGTGTGCATGGTCATGCATACACACATTAAATACCTATGAACAGGCACCCATGCATGCAAACATACATACTCATATCTGTGTATCATATGAGTAAAAATTAGAGTACCAGGAGAGCTCATCTCAATCTCAATTAGGGTGAAATTGCTCTGAGTCCCTTCTTTTAAAGAAAAAAATATTTTTTTTCTTTTATTTCAATACCCCCATCCTGACCTCCTGTGGGCCTCCAGTGATGCTTCCGTCACTACTGACCATTAGAAAAAAAACATTTTTCCTTTACTTAGCAGTTACTCTTTACTTTTTAAAAATCTGTCCCAATTCATTAATTTTTGGGTATGAGAATTAAATAAAGATACACTTCCAATATGTGCAAGTGATGATGTACAAAATTCAACAAGGAGAGAAAGAAAATAAATGCGACTCTAAAATTACAGTAGGTTCCCTGTTATTTTAGGGAGAAACAAAAGTGTATTTGTTTATAAATTTTCATGGAGCCAAGGAAAAGACTTGCTTTATGCCCATTGTCTTGATTCCGAGCCATTATTCCACTCCCTTGATTTAATTACAGACTGCAATGAAAAGAGATTAAATATCTGTAACATCCTGCAAACAACCCCAGGCTGCCCTGTCCACCTGAGACTGCAGCTAAGTCAGGGGAAGAATGCCTTCTCCTAGTTCATCTAGCTCTCGAACTTCCTGTCTGAGGCTGTAAGGAGATGCCAATTTCTTCCTAAGTGCCAGCTCTCCAGCACAGGCTGAGATTAGAAACTGATCAGAAAGGCTCACTTGTTTCTGTCATTGAGCAATCAGTACCAGAGTGTGGGAAACTTACCTCGTGAGATACAGAGGTGACATCGGGCTACATCATCTTACGGAGAAACTGGCAGGGTGGGGACAGCTGCTGGTGTCCTGTGGCTTCCTGTAGTCATTTGCTTCCCCAGTAGTCAATACACCAAATTAACCTTATTTGATGAACTTTTGCTTACAGTGGTGAGGGTCTTTTGGTCTACAAAGAGATTATAAGTAAAGTATTTCTAGTGCTTTGAACATCCCCTCCCCCTCATCATTTCTCAACTTGCCATTACCAAACCCATTCCACTAGAGAAAACTTGAACTATGAGAAATATGCCATCTGATTCCTGGTGAGTATCTGATTCCTGATATTCAATTTGGGTATATCACTAGAATCTAGTATTTTTGTAATGTTGATTATGACAGATAGGTTTCACAGGGGTCCACATGAGCTAAGATCTGTACCAATGACAGAAGTACAAAATCCATATAAGGTGGCTTTTACTTGTGCTTCTAAATTAAGATTTTATATATATATATATATATATATATATCATAGTTCTTTAGACACTACAAGTTCATTAATGCTAAGCACAATGGAGCAATGTCTATCTGATGCTTAAAGGAGAAAATTTGGAGACCCTGGCTTTTCATCACTTTGCACACATTTTAACTACCCAGAACATATATGCATGTGCATTGCATTTTTTTTCATGTTTTGGCAAATATGGATGAGTCAATTAGAGTTTGATAGGATAGGTTAAAGTAAAAACTAGATGAAATATAACAATTGGTGTTTTATCTGAAATAAATGGAAGTATGGAGAGTGGTGGTATGAGCTTTGTGGACAGAAGACATCACTGTGAGTTTCTTTCTTGGCCATTATTGTGTGCTTCCACCTGGGATATGCTGATTAGTTTCATTACTTATAGCTGCAAAGAGGAAGAATAGAGGTGTGTGAAGCATATAAAGTGTTCTGGAAGCAGCTTGTCTGTTCAAATCGTAATATCCTGTCTTACTAGTTGTGTAACTTTGGACATGTCATGTAGGGTTTCCACTTCTCAATTTCTTTATTTCTAGAATGTGGATAATAGCAACACCTTCCTGCTATGTTGGTGATGAGGATTGAATGAGTTAAAACATGAGTCTATTAGTATAAAGCCTAGCACAGGGTCTGAACCTCATTCCTAGACCATCAGCATACATATCCCTGAGAACATTTTAGAAATGTACTTTTTTGGTCCCAAGATAGACATTCTAAGTCAGAAACCCTGGGAGTGAGTTATAGTACTATATTTTTTAACAGCTCTCGAGGTTGATCTCATGCTCATTAACAAATTAGAAGCAATGAACTAGAGCACAAGAAGTTCTTACAAAATGCTATGAATAGAAGAATGACCCGCCCCCCTTTAAAAAATAATACCTAGTTCTGACCTCATATATTCAATATTATATCATTCCCATAATTTGGATTGATATCAAGTGATTAAAGGGTTATGAAAAGATGAAATATTGACATGCAACATAGGAGAAGATATTTTAAATAACAGATTCATAAAACTTGCAGCAAAAAAAAAAAAAAGGTGAAAAGTGTCCAGCATCACAAGAGACACACAGAAATCTGTAGTTACTTCTAGGTAATTGAATGTTCCCAGGTACCTTAATGATGACACCAAAAGATAAACTTCAGCTTGACATATGAAAGGACTGCCTAGGAGTCAAATCTAAGTATCACTATTTATCATCTCCCTAATGCTGGAGAAGTTATTTCCCTACTCTTTGTCTTAGTTTACTCATTTGTAAGATGGGAACAATACTTACAGATACATTTGTTGTGAGAATTCAATTATATGATTCATGTCAAGTGTACATAACAAGTGACAGATGTTAAGCTCTCAAATATATTTTCTCTTACTAAGCATGTGTTTTGTGTCATATGTTAAATCATTTAATCCTCCCAATAACCACACACACGCACACAGTAAATACTATGATTAGTGTCCTAATCTTACTGATGGGGATCCTGAGCCTGAATAGCAGAGATTGAATAACAGCCAGAGATCACTCAACTATTATAGACTTCAGCCAGGGATTCTACTGGAGGAGCTAATTCTGGTGCTGTCCACTTAAGTGAGGATGGGCAAGATGGGCAGGTAAATATGGGTATTCTTTTTTTTTTTTTAGTCTTTATTGCGGTAACATTGATTTAAGACATAGAATGTGAATTAAGGAATAAGTGCATACTTAGCTATTATCACAACATCCATCACCAGAGCAGCCATAGTCCTTTACCCCAGGTCATTGGGCCCTTTATCCAAATACTAGGAAACATTTTATCTAAAAAAATATACATATATTTCAGTGCTCGAGAATGGGCAGTGCGGACCAGTTGCTGTATCCAATGCTCAACAATGTTTTCTGAATTAGTTAGATAATGAATGAGGATATGCTGATTTGTCCTCAGAACTCCTCATGCGTTAAGCATACCAGGCGTCCAGTAAATACTTTTTTTATTATTCTTCATAGGTTGTTAATTTTTATAGAAGTCAGTCATGATAATGATATGGGACATCGTGGAATACAAGGAAGTTCACTTCACATTTAAAATATCTGTTTCTAGTGTTCATAATCAAGCAATTTTCAAAGGGAGGAATATTCTGTCAAGGGTCAGTGCTTCAGATAAGAGGTGAAGCTTTCTGAATTAGCAAGGTACTAACAGTATTTTTAAAATACCATTTTATTACCTTCAACTGTATATAATAGAGAAATTAGTAGAGGATAATGTATTTGACAAGTAGACATTCTATAGGCTTGCTACCAGGTTCCTACTTAGTGAAATATGAATGTGATTGAAATGCCACCAAAATTCAGATTCTTTGGTGGAAAGAAAAACAAAGGACGTGTTTTTTCTATCTTTTTATACTAACATTAAAGAAAACATTTGTATCTTAATCAGGTAGGGAAGCCTAGTTTGTAGATTAAAACTAGTGTCTACTTCCCATCACAAAATTTAGACAAAATTTGAAGTGGGAAAATGGGTAAATTTTACTTTTCTGTGTCAAGAAAAGTTCACAGGGGCCTCCCTGGTGGCCTAAGGGTAAAGTCTCAGGCCTATCACCAATATGGCTGGTCTGAGTTCATCCCCAGCCTGGGAGCTAACCTACATGGCTCAGCAGACCTCTCCTGCCTGGCCCACTGCTCCCCTCAGCAGTGTATGTAAGTAGATTTCCCTGTTCTGCTCCCGACTCTGTCTCTGGTGAATCCTTTTATCCCCATAACTCTGGCCTGCACACCAGTTCTTCTACACAAAAATAAATAAATGAAATATTTTTAAAAAGAAAGAAAAGGTCAGGCAAATACTGTAAGTGCTAACAGAGCAAGTTCCTGTGTGTTCTAATGGTTACATGGCTTTGAGGTCATGGAGGATGCAGCAAGGAACTTGCAGGATCCAGACACAATATAATAATACAACATTTGTTTTAGTTGATAAGAATCACTTGTAACTAGCCCATTAATGCTTATCAGGAAATGTTATATTCTCAAGTGTTACGAGGAGTATTTACCCTGAAATGATGGTTGTACTCTTAATTTGCTTAGGGAGTACTTTTTTTATCTCACCCCATAAATGTAAGCTTAAGTTTCTTAATGACATCAAGTCTTCTCATTAAAGTGACAGTCAAGGGCCTTCCCTGGTGGCTCAGCAGCGCTGGTTCAATCCCCTTGCCACTGGCAAGGGTCCCGCATGGCGCACAGACCTCTCCTGCCGCCTGCTGCTCCCCTCAGCAGTGTACTTCGGTCCTTCTGCCTGTTCTGTTCCTCGCTCTGGCTCTGGTGAATTCTCTCACCCTCCTGCACTTCTGACTGTACCTAGTGCTTGCATAAATAAATAAATAAATAAATAAATAAATAAATAAATAAATAAATCTTTTTAAAAAAAGTGACAGACAAATTAATAAATATGTGTCTTAGATGACACGTGTAAAATGCTTAGCATGATGCCTTGTGGAAAATGCACAGTAAAAATAAATTTTAATCATTATCATTATTAACCATCCCAACATTACTTGGCACCTTGCTGCTCCTCCTTAACTTCACTTTTCTACAATACACATGTATACACATACATAGAGACACAAACACTCCTTATAATGAATGGAATGGCTATATAATAAATGTAAGAATATACAAAATTAAGGAGATAATGCTTTGGACCTGGGTCCTATGTTGACAATTAATTTCTGTGACTGATTTGTTGAGTCATATTGGATGAGAAATTCACCTCTCTAGTCTTCAGTTCTCTTGCAGTTAAGATGAAAATGTTTGGTTCAACATATTTTTATTGAATGTATAAAAGAAAGGTAGAATGATGCATATTACCTCCAAATAGGTACAAAACAGAGCAAGAGACCCTGCAGTGCTTCTTTTATTTGGTTCTTTATAAAAGGAAAAATAACCTTTTTCTTTGTATTGTTACTTTATTTTTAAAAGCACTATTCATTTTTGCTTTTTCTTAATAGATTTGTTCTGAACTATGTATCACATTTTTATTCCCTTTCCTTGATGTAATCCTTTATATTACTGTTTGAGGTTAGATAAGTGATTTCTGCAAAAGTCTCTTTGCAATGGAAAACTGGTTCTCTTTTTGTAAATATCCACACAACCACTCTGTATGTAATAAACTATAGTTGTTCTTCCATCTGGACTGCTGCTTTAATTACCTAGATAACTCTTGTTCATCCTTTTTGTTCATTGCAAGCAGAGTTTTGAATCCCTCTGCCTTCGCTGCATCAAATTCTTACTACCTTCCTTAGATTTATCAGCTTATAGCATAGATTTTTAACTTAAATGTTTACTGAAAAGCCACTATGTGTGCTAAACACTGAAAACAGATTCAATGAAAAATGAAAGGTATTTATCTGCTTGTAGAGAATGTATATCTAAAAACCATCCAAGAAGATAAACAGATAAGTAATGAGTTGATCATGTGAGTAGCAGTGTGTATAAGATACAATAAGAGTTGCTAGAGACATGTGCAGTAAAAGTTTCCTGTATGGGATGATGCTTGAACTGAGTTCAGAAAAATAAGAAGTTATGCAAAGGAAAAAATATTAGATGTACTTTCAAGTGCATTTATGAGCAAGAATGAAGTTGCAAGAGACTGTAGTGTGTAGAGAACTACAAGTAATATAAGGAGGGTAGGGGATTAAATGGAAATAATGTGGATTAGATAATAGAGTGTTTACTTTTATTTCTTAATAGTTTCTTAGAAATATAATTTAAACACCATGAGCTTCACTCATTTTATGTGCAGCCTTCAATGATTTTAGTAAATGTAGAACTCCGTAATTATTACCATTATTTAATTTTTAATATCTTTAATCACCCCCTTCAACCTCCCCACCCCCCCACACATGGAAACTTGTATTCATTTGTAGTCACTGCCATTCACATCTCCAGACTTAAACAACCACTGATATATTTTGTGTCTTAAAAGACTTTTCTTGTCTGGACATGTCATATAAATAAAATCATGTAATAGGAGCTCTCTTCTTTGTTCGTAGCTTCTTTTACATAGCCTTGTTTTGGAGACCCATCATTGTAGTGCTGTGAGTGAGTTCTTTGCTATTGTCCACCAGTACATCATCACATGCAGAACTCCTGTTTGACATTTACATTCTTCCTTTGATAGATGTTTCCATTTGTTTCTGCTTTTTAGCTATTATGAATATTATTTCTCTGAACATTTATGTACAGTTCTTTCCAAGGATGTTTTATTTATCTTGGATAAATACCTAGCAGTGGAATAATTGGGCCATGAGGTTAATTTTACATTTAACATTTTAAGACACTGCTGACAGTTTTCTAAAGTGGTGACTTTATCATTTTATATTCTCACCTGTAATATACTAGGGCTGTATTGTCTCTACATCCTTGACAATTTTTTTTTTCTATTATAAACCTATGGTGGGTTTTAAGTTTATCTCATTTTATTTGCATTCTCTAACAATTTAATGATATTGACACAATTTTCATGTGCTTACTGCAATTTGTGTGTCTTCTTAGGCAAAATATTTATTGAAATCTAGTGTTAATATTTTCATTGGGAAGTTTGACTTTATATTGATTTGTGAGATTTCTTTACATATTCTGAATACTATGAAGGCATGATTTTTGCATATATTTTCTCTTAATCTATGGTTTGCTGTTTCACATTTTTGGTATTTTTTGCAATGCAAGTTATTACTTTTCATGAAATCTCATTTACTAAATTTTTCTTGTGTGGTATGTAAGAAATCCTTGCCTAACTAAAGGCACAAAGATTTGTTTCTATGTTTTCTTCTAAGAGTTTTAGCAATTACATTTAGCTGACCCATCCATTTTGAAATAAGGGTCTAAATCCATCTTTTGAATGTGAATATCCATTTGTACCAACACCATTTGTGATGATAACTATTTTTCCCTATTCAATTACCTTAAAACTGCTCAAAAGTCAATGAATCATAAATATAAATATATATAAATATATATAAATATAAATAAATATAAATATATATAAATATATATATAAATATAAATATATATCCTATATCACAGTGTCTGGGTTACCATAGCTTTGTACCTAATTTTGAAACTGGAAAGTGTGAGTCTTCCAACTTGTTCTTTTTTGAGATTATTTTGGCTATTTTATGCTGTTTAAAGAAACACTGTTTTATCCCTTGGGCAAGGCAAAGACACTATTTGCTTATCATCTCTTCCAGACTGTAAGCTTCTTTAGGGAGAGAAGTGTATCTTTTTTTTTTTCCTATCTTCTTTAGCAACTATCATATTGTACAGCTTCAATAGATATTTGTTGAAGCTGTCCTATTCATATTACTTAAGATGACCATCATGACTATCCAGCATATTTATTTCACATATGCCAAAGAGATTTGATGGGGTGCATTATAAACAGCATTAAGAGATGGAAAATCTTTAATCCAGTCCCTGATCTTTGATAGATTAATATCTGTCCTTGACAAAGTTAGGACTTAATATGAGTGATGGTTTTTGTACTTATAAAGATAAATTTAATACCAATTGTCTTCTAGAGTATATTCTGACTCTCATTTCTTCTTAGCATTAAGGTATATAGTATTAGGAAAAATATTTACCAGTACTAGGTACTTTTATTAAAAGTACCAGTATTAGAACAATACTTTATTAGGAAAATAACAGTATTAGAAAAATACCTTATCATGAAAAATGCTATTTTATTGATAATTTGCTATGCAGAGGTAGTATAATAAAGGAATAAAGGTGATAGGCCATATTCTGAAGGAATTTGTGGTCCAGATTGGTGGTGAGACATAATATTTAAAATTATGTTTTGTTTTAAATTTTATAAACATTATTGTGCTGGAGTTTTATACCTTCTTTTTAAAATGCCTTAGCTTTTGTAAGATGGTATTTCATTGTAGTTTTGATTAGCATTTCCCTGATTACAAGTGATGCTGAACATTTTTTCATATGCCTGTTGACCATTCGCATTTCCTCTTTAGAGAAGTTCCTTTTTAGCTCTTCTGCCCATTTTTTTTTTTTTTTTTTTTTTTTTATAGAGGCATGCTTTATTTATTTGTTTGCTGGTTTGTTTGTTTGTTTTGTTTATACATGCACTGGGTACAGTCAGAAGCGGGGAGGGTGAGAGAATTCACCAGAGCCAGAGCGGGGAGCAGAGCAGGCAGAAGGACCGAAGTACACTGCTGAGGGGAGCAGCGGGCGGCAGGAGAGGTCTGCACGCCATGTGGGACCCTCCTCTGGTGGCCGGGGAGCAGCCGGGGATCGAACCGGCGCCGCAGAGGCCGCGGGCAGCTTCGCAACCCAGCGCTCAACCGCTGCGCCACCGGGGAGGCCCACTTCTGCCCATTTTTTGACTGGATTATTTACTTTGTTTTTGTTGCGGTTCTTCAGCTCTTTGTAGATTTTTGTGATCAGTCCTTTATCATTAGTGTTTTGTGCAAAAATGTTCTCCCAGTTGGTGGGGTGTTTGTTTGTTTTGGTTACTGTCTCTTTTGCTGTGCAGAAGCTCTTTAATTTGATGTAGTCCCAGCTGTTTATCTTTGCCTTTTATATATACTGTTTCATTTTACATTGACATTCAGGTATTGAATATAATTTTGTGGAATTCCAGTTGGCATGTCATCAGTCCTTTCATGTTAACATACTTCAAGTTGTTCCTATTACTCAAGTTTCATGAATCAAGCTTAGGGAGACAGTGCATTGCATTCTTTGTTCCGATGCCTCACCTTATGTAGCAGAACAGTGATCACACATGCAGCATTTGAGATTTTTGAAATGAGTACAGAGTTGTTTAAATCCAGTGAGCACATTTCTGCTGTCCTCTGGACAGAAGCTTTGCATGCAATCTAAAACTGTTAGAGGAAGAGAGAAATGAGATGAGTAACCCAAATATAGTAGCTTATTTCAGAGATCATTTACTATTACAGCAACCAAAGCAACCACTTCTCAAAAATCCCAAGTAGGCAGCTCTGCTTTCATGGTTTGCATTATAATTTTTCAAAGGGTGTAAAAGCAATGTTTTAAACACAAGTTCCTGTGGTTCATTAGAGAGAATATATTACTGTAAGAGTCTGTGCCTGATAACGGAAATTAGTTACTTTCTAATGAATTTTGAAAAACAAATCTCAGTGGGAATTTTTTCAATTTTCTTCTTACAAAAAAAAAAAAAAAAGTTGTTTTTCTGTGGACATTTGCCCACAAGGCAAGACTATAGAGCAAATTGACTAGAAACACAGGTTCTAGCAATGAATCAATTTGCATTACTCTAAAAGGGCAAAATGCAATAAGCAAAACAAACATTTCATATTCAAATATTTTTAGATTCGACCTTAATGTCAGTAATGAAATTTTCTTCTTTCTATATGGGGGAGAATATAGGCTAATAGCAAAATTACCTTTTCAAGAAGAGAATTTTGGTAGTTTAATTCAATTTATAGGTTTTGCCCTGAGGTTTTTACACCAATGCTAGGTCTTTTATTAAATTTAGTTTCTCAGGTCACAGGGGTACAAGCAAAAATTCACAATCAGTTTTCCTTGGGACTGTCAGGAGATTATTTGATGTAAATGTCTAGTACTGAAATGTTTAATCCCAGAACACTTATTCCTGGACTTTTAGAAATAGATATCAATATCTTTCCCACAAGTTAATAATTTTACAGAAGACAATTCACCTGAGTTATCCTGTCAATTATTTTGTAGGTTAATGACCCTTTCTCTGTAAAAAAAAAAAAAAGCCATCTGAGAATTCTAGACTATATTAAGTTTAAATTTCAGGAAACTGGGTCTTCTTGGTGGCTCAAAGGGTTAAGTTACAGCATTTTGAAGCTTTTCACAGGCACTGCAGCACTAGTTCGATCCCAGCCCCTGCCAGGGAGCTGAACACATGGTGCAGCAGACCTCTCTTGTCTCACCGACTGCTCCTCTCAGTGCAGTTCAGTAGATTCACCTGTTCTGTTCCCCCCTCTGTTTCTGGTGAATCCTTTCACCACCACCACCCCACTACTTCTGGCCTACATCCCAGTTCTTGCATGCATAAATAAATAAATCCTTAAAAAATAAATTTCGGGAAACTGAAATAATATGGCATAGCTGACCAGTGAAAGATTTGAGGAACAGAGATATTACAGGCAGACTGACCACAGTGCTTCTCTCTAGAACTCCTACAGACAGAATTTATAACTGAAATTCCTTCATGGCCGTGATCACATTCCTGTCCTCTCAGAGCAGAAAATTGGGGTTTAAGCGAAAGGGGGGAAGCAGAAAAGCACCCTGATGTCTTATTCCTCTCAGCTGACTCTCCTAGAGCCTGCTGTGCCTGTTTTCTGGAATCCTAGGAAAATTAAGACAGCTCAGCAGCTTATGATGGGGAGGAGTATTTAAATAAATGGCTGATACATTGGCACAGACACAGAGAAGCAATGTTGGGTTCGGTTAGATAAAAGATGTAAAAACACTAGGATGTGCACTCCAAGGGCTGAGGCTGCAGATGGTCGCTGATGTACACACTGTGACGTGTGCAGGGCTGTGAGGTGGGCCAAGGCTGGTATGCACAGTGCCTTGGTATGATTTAGGAAATGAGTCCTTTCCTCAAAGCCTGCATTTTGAAAACTTGTTAAAATGAAACATTTTCTTGCCATCTGCCTAAAAAGTGTCACAATAAATAAACAAGTCCCTGATGTCTTAGAAGTAAATGACATCCTTTTAGATATCACTGATGTAGCTCCTGATAGTATCTTAGAATCCATTGGGGGAAAGATGATCTGAAGGTTTGTTATCAAGTATTTGGCTAGATGATATGGATATTGCATTATAGTTTTTCCGGAGGCCACTAGTGCTTTGTGGGGTGAACACTTAAGGATGTTACTCATGTTTTTCAGTTTGAATACCAGGTTTCTTAGGTTGACCCACTAGACATCCAAAGGGCTAGCTCTGCAAGGGGAACAGAGAGTATTCAATGTAGAATCATATATTAAAACAAAGGTCTCTTGGGCCTCCCCAGTGGCACAGTGGTTGAGTGCTGGGCTGCGAAGCTGCCCGCAGCCTCTGCAGCACTAGTTCAATCCCTGGCCACCGGGCAAGGGTCCTACATAGCGCGCAGACCTCTCCTGCCGCCCGCTGCTCCCCTCAGTAGTGTGCTTCGTCAGTCTGCCTGTTCTGTTCCCTGTGCTGGCTCTGGTGAATTCCCTCACCCTCCCACACTTCTGATTGTACTCAGTGCTTGTATGAATGAATGAATGAATGAATGAATGAATGAATGAATGAATGAATGTTTCTTTTAAAAAAAAGTCTCCTAAAATTCCCCAAGCAAATTTTCTTTCCAGCCATATTTTTTCCCAGTGATTTCTTGACTTACTGAATATTTCTTAACATGGTGAGTCTTGTGGGGGGAAAGGTCCTATGCCTGGATCACAGACTTGGCTGAGCTCCCTGATCCTCCACATTCCGGTGTCTTCAGGATTCTGAGAAGTTCTTTCCAGAGAATTGGCCACTACAAAACCTGTCCTGACCCTTAGATAAAAAAAAAAAAAACCAAAAAACAACTCCTCAAGAAGGATCTAGGGACTTGCTTTCATTCCAAACCATTCATCCTTTCATATTTATTCTTTTCTCATATCCTCGAGAACCACTGGAGATGTTAGAATAAAACTGTCCTGGAATTTGTAGTCGTGGTCCAACAAATGTAGTTTTCTTTTACAACCAAGATGAATCAATAATTGAAGTATGTCATTTCTCTAGATAACATCTTTCAGTGACTTCCCATTACTTTTTGAATAGAGTCAACATCACTTACTATAGTTTACAAAACCTTACCTGGTCTGGATGTTCTAGCAGCTCTCTAATCCCCTCTCCCCAAATGCACCCCCTGTCCCGTTATAGTCATGTTATATAGTCCAGTGAAGCAAACCGGACCGACACTTCCTCCAGCCACTCTCATTTCTCACAACCATTTTTTTCTTGTTTTTCCTTCCTTCCTCCCTGTCTCTCTTTTTTGTTACCCTGAAAAATTTTTTGATTATAAATTAGGGCCTCCCCTGTTGGCACAGGCAGTTGAGCACAGCACTGTGAAGCTGTCCACAGCCTCTGCAGCGCAGGTTTGATCCCGGGCGGCCAGCAAGGGTCGCACATGGTGGGGCAGACCTCCCCTGTCTCGCCCGCTGCTCCCCTCAGCAGTGTATTTCCTCAGTCTGCCTGTTCTGTTCCCCACTCTATCTCCTGTGAATCCTCTCACCCTCCTGTGAATCTGGCCTATACCCTGGTTCTTGTATAGATACATAAATAAATCTTTAAAAAATATATTTTTCATTATAAATATAATGGAATGCTGAGTCAATTGCCATTGATGAAACAGATGATCTTCACTGAAATCATATAGTTTTGAAGATTACCCCCAGAATGCTCCTCATTTTTCATCCCATCCATTGGTACTGATTAAATTCTGAATGATGGCTTGTCTCTTGGACTTGCTGATGGGACTGATAGCTCAGAAGTGATCTTTGTATTGTCTTCTGAATTGCTTCATGCTTATTTGTTGCATGTGCACTTTTTTTTTCCTTTGAAAGTAAAGGATAATATCAAGATTTAATGGTGTTTGAATCATATTATCATCCTTGTCCTAAGCACCCCAGGATAATAAGGTGAAGGAGCACATGCTAGGAAAGAATATTAATCATTTACTTTTTGAAAACAATAGTTCTGTACTTTGCATATTTATTCATACCAGTATGTTCTTATATATATCATATGGTCAAATAGAGTTCGAGTTGATTTGAGTGACCACTAGAATATTAATTTCATGAGGTCAATACTACATCCCATTTATCTCTTTGTTCCTCATATTTACCAGAATGTTTTGTACTTAGTAGACTCTCATTATGTGAGTGACTGTGTACATAGTAAAGGACAGTGTAACAGAGATGGAGTTAAAATATGCATATTTGGGCTTTAGGTGTTAAAATTAATTGAGTCTTCTCACTCTGAGGTCTCAAACAATTGTAAAAGCAGACACTTGTGTCAGAAAGCTTTAACACAAAATTTATCTGAACAAAATTTCCTGACCTGAACAAGAATATGGTTTCCAGATATAAACCCCTACACCCTGAACTAAATAATATAATTAATGTGTTGAAGATGGGACCACATATTTCTACTCAACCTTTCAGCATAACTCCCACCTCTATCAGGCCTGAAGACAGTCTCTGCATCTCAGAGAGAAGACCTTCAATGACTTCTTAGAAGAAAACTGCTAAGTTTACTGAGCTAAAGTAGCCATGCTTCTTTTGTCAACATTTGTATCAGATAAGACATTCTGATAATAGAGACCATAGAGTTTATTCCCACCTATGATATTCTTTCTTCTGTGTGAAAGTGCAGGAAGCAGACATTAAATAACTCTATATTCCTTTTTAAAAATGAATGAATGGGATGAAAATAATATATGAAATTTTAATGTTCTTAGAGAAGGGTATCAAAGAAAGGTCAAGATCATGTTTAAAGGCCATTAAATTTAGTCTTCAAACTCTAAACAAGTACAAAATACCGGCCACTTGTAACAAGCTCTATCATCATTGTGACCTATTTTAAGAAAATTATTAATTCAATAAACAAATATTTTCTGAACATCTGCTAAGTACTATTTGATATTCTGGGTCAGGAAGATGGAACTTGGAGCAAGAGAGAAATGCCTTGATATTGTATTTCAAGACCTTATATTTCAATGTGAAAAACAGCAAATGAAGAGAAAATGAAGAAATACACATTATAAATAGTGATAACTCTACTAACTATACAAAGAGACATAAAGTAGGGTAAGAAGTGAAGGAAAAAGTAGAAGTACTTGTTTACATGGGGTCACTGAAGAAGGGTTCTAGGAGTAGGTAATCGTTGAGCAGGAACCAGAAGGAAATAAAATAATCATTAAGTCATTGTTGTAAGCCAGAATGTCCCATTCAGAGGGGACAGCAAGTGCAAAGGTCCTGAGGCAAAATCCTGCTTGCTAAAGAGCTGCAGTTGATTTTGATTTAATAAGAAAAGGTGTTTGTTAAGTTGAAGGAAGAGAGTAAGATCTGGTTCCTTGCATTTTAAAAAGTGAAGTTTTTTTTTTTCCCCTGAAGGTAGGTATCAGAAAATTTCTCAGGTGTTAGAGCATAAGAGTACCATGATCAAGTATCATTTTAAAAAGAACTCACTGAATAATAAATGGTGAAATGGCTATAACAATATCATAATGGAAGCAAATAATTTCCCGTTAAATGATTTTTCTAAGGGGCGCGGGGTAACAAAAGGAATGCAATAAAGAATCATCTATGGACAGTGTAGTTATATAACATATAACATGCAGCTTGAAAGACCCAGTGACTTTAGGAGCAGACACAAAGTATCTAAAAGCAATAAACAAAACAAAATTGTACACACATTCTACCTTTAAGTACGTAGAGTGGAGAGAGAACCATCAACCACAATAATAACAACAAAAAGGGCACTGTGACTCTAAGAATTCAAGGCAATTGATCATCAAATAAGTGTTATAAGTGCATTTGGTCTGGTTTGCGAGCTACTGCTGCAAGTTGGAATCCTCCAACTAGAGTAAATGAAGTGTTACCTCCTGGAGTTATATTCAGGCAAGATGATGATGAGAAAAAAATCAATGTAGATATTTAGTCTGCCTCTGGCTACCTGTTTGAGTTTTGGACAAATTTCCCATTATCTTCTCTTGTCTGTGAAAGATAGATTGAAAAATGATGGAAGAACCAAAATGTTCAGTTTGATTGAGACAAAGTAGATTTGTAGGATTTATTACATACTCCAAAGGCACTCAGATAAATAAATTATAATCCCAGTTATCAACAGATTACCTCTACGGATAAATGTATAGTCACAGTAACATAATACCACTATTAATAACTATTTATCCAGACACATGTTATGTTCTAGAAACTGATGAAATACTTTCCTTATATTAGTACATTTCACAGAGAAATCTAGTCACACTGCTACTTGTCTTTCTCTATTCTATAATTAAAAGAACATCTTTGAAGTTATTTTCATGCAAATAAAAATGTATTTCAACATTGCAGGCATGTGCCATGAGGCGTCTCAATAAGCATCATTCTGATCCACTGCTTTACTAATTATAGGTCTGACTGTCAGCATGTTCAATAATTTTGTAGTTAGACTAAACAGCAGGATATTGGACTATGTTATGAATAAAAACAACACTGGACAGTATACTTGGTTATGAACCTTAGGACATAATTCAACATTGGCCAGATGAAGGGTGGAGGCAGCTGCATTGCTCTCTCCAATCTTTCTGCAGCAATTCCCCAGTGCATCTCAGATTGCAATGACTCAAGAGAATGGCCAAGATTATTCACTCTGAATTGAGAGACACCACACCACTGTCTTTTGAAACAATTATACCAAATGAGATGTGGATCATTCAGTCTATAAATATTTGTTGAGCTTTTGTTCCCATTAGTAGTGCCCTACCCAGCCCTGTCAATATGTGACAGTGATTGAGCATTCCTGGCACAGAGCACTGACGAGGCACTGTGGGGAATTCATAGAGAATAGATAATAGTAACAAGATGGAAAGCTTATTGTTTTCATGAGCTGTTTCCTCTGGGACTCATTTTTCTTGAAAACCTCAGACCATTAAGATAACAGAGAATTGTGGTTGGGTAAGCTCAAAAAAAAAAATGTATATATATATATATATATATATATATATATATATATATATATATGCCTTATAATATAAGATCCTAATCATAAATTTATTTAAGGTGTACCCTGCAAAAAATGGAAATATCTACATATTATTGATGTTCAGAAATTGCAAATATCCGTATGATTCAGTCAAAAGAGGGATTTTCATGGTTGAAAAATAAAACTAGTTGAAAGTAATTGGATATGGAGGTAACATTTAAAATTCCACCATGTAAAAGTTTCTATTATATAATGATTACATTTGAGTATTTCATCTTAGTTTTTATATTAAATATTTATTTATACGTTTCATCCTAGTCTTTGTTCTATACATTTAATTCAGTTGTGTTAATAATTTATGGGCAATATTGCATCCCATTCATTAATTGCTCCTTGGTTGCATCCCACCCCATCTACCCCAGAGCACCCATACCCCTTTATCTTTTTTTTTTAAGATTTATTTTTGCATGCAAGAGCTGGGATGTAAGCCAGAGGTGCAAGGGATGAGAGGATTCACCAGAGACAGAGTGAACAAAGTTACTGAAATACACTGCTGATGGGAGCAGTGGAAGAGACAGGAGAGGTCTGCCATGCTGTGTGGGATTCTCGCTGGCCAGCCGGGATTGAACCCGTGCTGCAAAGCCTGAGGACAGCTTCACAGCATGGCACTCAACCACTTGCACCACCAGGGAGGCCCTGTGTTTTTTTTTTTCACATTGATTTATAACTGTATAGGTTTTAGTGATATAGGTTCACACATCTTCAAATGTCTGTAGCCACACCACACTCACCACCAAAGCACCAATAACCCTCCACCATCATCCACTAGACCCCTTACATCCTCCACAAGGAGCAGGGGGTCCTTAAGCAGGAAGATTCCAGACAGTAGCAATGAAGCAGTTGGAACAGATGTGCTGGGGCTGGTGTGGTTAGCAGACTTCTTTAGAAGTGAGCAGGCCAGGCAGAGGGCAGAGAGACTAGACGTTGTCTACATTGCCCATGTAGATTCAGAATGAAGGCAGTCAGGGTTACCCTAAGTGGAAACTAGAAAGGGCCAGAAGCACCAATGAGCCACCAGGGCTTCCTGGGAGATGTGGTACTTCTGAGTTATTGTTGACAAGTACTGAGCCTGGAAATCTTTAAACCTAACATATGTATGTTTCTGAAGTGTATAACACTATTGTGGGCCTCCCTGGGGGCCCAGGGGTTAATGTCTTAGTGCTATCAAGCTGTCACCAGCCACTGTGGCCTGAGTTTGATCCCTGGTCAGGGAGATGAACTACATCACACAGCAGACCTCTCCTGTCTCACTTGCTGCTCCCCTCAGCAGTGTATTTCAGTGGATCTGCCTGTTCTGCTCCCCACTCTGTCTCTGGTGAATCCTCTCGCCCCTGCACTTCTGGCCTACACCCCAGTTCTTGTATGCAAAAATAAATAAAAATAAAATATTTTAAAAAACACCATTACCTGTTCATTATCAAGAAATTGGAAAGCTACATAAAATAAAAAGCAGCAAAACAGAATACATATGTTTTCCTCTTGCCCAGTATTGAGCCCTCCTCTGCCTTTTCCTCCTGTCCCCTTCTGTCCCCTTTTCTCCTCTGTTTTCTTCCACTGCCCCCTCCCTCCATCTTTCTCATATCACATTGTCTATATGTCTCCATTTATGATTAATTACACTGTATAATCCACTAAATGGTGCTACCTACCTTTTTCAGTCCTATTTTAATGACTAAACAATGTTTTAAATCTAGCATAAAACCCTCTATTGGACATTTAGCCTTTTATGTTAACTTTTTCCTTGAAAATTAATTTTTTTAATTTATCTATTTATTTATATAAGCACTGGGTAGTCAGAAGTGAGGGAGGGTGAGAGAATTCACCAGAGCCAGAGCAGGGAACAGAACAGTCAGACTGACGCAATACACTGCTGAGGGGAGCAGCAGGCGTGGCAGGGGAGGTCTGTCGCTCTATGTGGGACCCTTGCTGGGGGCCAGAGATCAAACCAGTGCTGCAGAGGCTGTGGGCAGCTTCATAGCCCAGCACTCAACTGCTGTGCCATCAGGGGAGGCCCAGAAATTCAATTCTTAATTCTTATTAAATTTTGCTTCCAATTACCTTATTTATTTCAAATATTCATATCACTAGCACTGTATTCACATTTCTAGGTATCATTGCCAAATGCATGTTTATTGTATTATTAGTGTTAATGATAATAATGAAAATTAGAAATAAATAATTTTCTGTTGTCTCTGGTGACTTTGATGAAACATCTGTTTTTTTTTTTTTTAACATACTTTACAGTAAGTTGAGGTGGTGGCTGGATTAGGCATTGATAGTACAAGAAATAGGTAAAAATCTATTACCCAAACATTGATAAGTTACATGCCAGGTGTACAACTGGGTATATTAGATGCTGTATTAAGAATTGGAACACTAAATCAGCTGACTCAAGATAAACTTCTTCATAAAAATGCATCAATATGTTTTAATCATTATAGATTCAGCAATCTGAGCTGCGCTTATGTTTGAATAGAAGATTGCTTGAGCAATGATGCTCTGAAAACTGGCCTTTCCATTACCTGGGATTGATGGTTGGTTCCTCAGTTAATGTCCTGTATTTTCTGGACCAAGGCAAAAGTCATCTGTACTCTTACTCACCAGTCATTAACTGGAGTAATGATGGATTTTTGGAAAGCATCATTGCTGCCATGACAATAATTGGCACTTTTAAGAGCTATTTTGCTTTGCTTATTCTTCTTGATTGTTTACTCTAGGCTACTTGTAAAGTGGTGATTTAGAAGCAATATTTGTTTTTAGCTTCATAATTATCAAATGATTTTTTATAAGGACAGAAGCATAACAATGTCCATATTCAGATTTTTATGTATAGAATGTGAAGAAGAATCTACATAAAATCTACATTCAGTGGATCTGGGATGTGATTCTTTCTTGTCTTTGTGGATTCCAAAGATATTGTCTAAGATGATATTAAAGCCTAACACATATGTAGAATTTTATCTCTAGCAGATTCTTGTATAAGAAGTGGTTGCCTAACTACTTTCAAAGATGTAAGTGTATGTGAGATTGTTTTTGTAGGTAGCCAGATTGTAACCCGTAGCTTGGGAATAACACAAATCACAAATCCTTTAAATAGTTCCTTATGTTTTGGCTATTTAAAAATCTAAAAGAGATAAAAAGAAGTTGGTTCCTTATCTAGACTCTTCTGCTAATCAAGCCCTCAACACATGTTTAATAGCACTGGAGATGATTCCCATTTTGTGGATAATATATTTCTGGATTTAATTTTAGATTGAGTTCAGTTTTTTTCTTACATCTCATTTTCTTCTTTGACCTATTCAAATTATCCCCTGTGTAGACTTTGTGGAAAGTAAGGAATAAATTTCCAGTGCTTGATTCAAAGTTACTGTTTAATTTTTCTTCCTTTTGCTTTTCCTTACCTAATTATCAACTTTGTGATGGACATGGCTCTTGCGCCAAAATTTAAATCTGAAAGTGATCTTAGCAACTCAGCATCCAGACTATTTTCCCTGTGTTAAAGAGGCCATGTGGTGATTATGAGAACATTGGTTTGAGTAATAGGTGTTGTCAATAGCTATGAAACAGACTGATGACAGTCTTTACTGATGGTATAATATATGCCAATGCATCATATTAGGGATTTTAATGTTTTAGCCAGTTATAGGTAGACCTTATTACTCTATATTTACATGAAGAAATCAATGTCAAAAATAGTTCATTATTTGTTTATAGCTCAGATCTTGATCAATTCATTGCTTTGATATTTACTTGCTTAATGAGCTTAGTCAAATTGCTTTTCCAGGCTTTGATATATTTTTGCCAAAGGATAATATATATCTCACAGCATTAGTATAGGAATGATAAGAAATCATATCTTTAAAGTACACATAGTAATAACAAAGCCATGTGACTATTACTCAAAATCAGAAAACTAGTTAGTTTTCAAGAATGCGCTAGAAATACAAACTCATTTTATTGGAGAACTCATCAATTCATCGTACAAGATCTAAAGGACAATTTAAAGATGGTGCATTCTGAATATCCAGAGACATAAAAAGATGCATGTAGGCAAGGTAATTTAAATGCATGGGCATGTTCAATAATTGATGAATTAAATGTAATTATAATTAGATTGTGGGGCAATGAAGGTAAATTTAGTGATATAAATGGTTCTATATTATTCTGCTTTTTATTTGATCAACTTTTCCCTTTTATTTTTTTTTATTTTTTTTTTTTTTTTTTTAAATATTAAATTTTATTTTATATTCCCCCATACAATTGCAAACGCCCCATTCTGACCCCAATCCTTCCCCTCCCGCCCCCACCCCCAAAAAGTGTCTCTGGTTCATAGTTTTTTTGTTGATTTTGATTTTCACTTTCTTATATTCATTTTCCTGGTCCCTTATTTAAGTTTTCTAGATTCCTGCTATGAGTGAGACCATCCGGTATTTTTCTTTTTCTTTTTGGCTTATTTCGCTGAGCATGATCCCTTCCAGTGCCATCCATGTTGCTGCAAATTGCATGTGTTATCTTTTTTGAATGCTGAGTAATATTCCATGGTATATATGTACCACATCTTCTTGATCCAGTCATCTATTTTTGGGCATTTGGGTTGTTTCCAAAGCTTAGCTATTGTAAACAGTGCTGCTATAAACATAGGAGTGCAGGTGCTCTTTGGAATTGATGTTTCTGTGTCCTTTGGGTAAATACCTAGGAGTGGAATTGCTGGATCATATGGAAGCTCTATGTTTAGTAGGTCCAGAAATCTCCACACAGCTCTCCATAGTGGTTGGACCAGTTTGCACTCCCACCAACAGTGCACAAGAGTTCCTTTTTCTCCACATCCTCGCCAACATTTGTTGTGGCTAGTTTTTTTAATATGTGCCATTCTCACTGGTGTGAGATGGTATCTCATGGTAGTTTTGATTTGCATTTCCCTGATTACAAGTGATGTTGAACATTTTTTCATATGTCTGTTGGCCATTTGCATTTCCTCTTCAGAGAAGTTTCTTTTTAGCTCTTCTGCCCATTTTTTGACTGGATTATTTTCTTTGTTGTTGCTGAGTCTCATCAGCTCTTTGCAGATTTTTGTGATCAGTCCTTTATCACTAGTGTTGGGTGCAAAAATGTTCTCCCAGTTGGTGGGGTTTCTCTTTGTTTTGTTATTGTCTCTTTTGCTGTGCAGAAGCTCTTTAATTTGATGTAGTCCCAGCTGTTTATCTTTCTCTTCACTATCACTGCTTTGGGTGATGTGTCTGTAAAGAAGTCTTTGATGTGCAAATCCCGTAGTGTTTCGCCTATATTTCCTTCTATGTATTTTATGGTTTCAGGTCTTATGTCTAGTTCTTTAATCCATTTTGAGTTGATTTTGTGTATGGTGTGAGGTAGTGGTCAAGCTTCATTCTTTTGCATGTAGCGACCCAGTTTTCCCGCCCATTTATTGAACAAACTTTCTTTGCTCCAATGCATGTTCTTTGCTCCTTTGTCAAAAGATTAGTTGACCATAAATCTGTGGGTTTATTTCTGGATTTTCTATTCGATTCCATTGGTCTGTATGTCTGTTCTTGTTCCAATACCATGCAGTTTTGATGATTATGGCTTTGTAGTATAGTTTGAAGTCTGGGAGTGTGATGCCTCCATTTCTTCTTTTTTTTCAGTAGAGCTTTGGCTATTCGGGTTTTTGGTGATTCCATATGAATTTCATCAATAATTGTTCTATTTCTTTGAAGAATGCCATTGAGATTTGATTGGAATAGCATTGAATCTGTATATTGCTTTTGGTAGGATGGCCATTTTAATAATGTTTATTCTTCCAATCCATGAGCAAGGGATGTCTTTCCATTTCTTTGTGTCTTCTTCTATTTCTTTTAACAGTGTTTTATAGTTTTCTTTGTATAGGTCCTTTACCTCTTTTGTTAGATTTATTCCCAAATATTTGATTTTTTTGTTTCAATAAATAAAAGGGGTGTTTTTTTTGATTTCTTCTTCTTCAGATTTATTGTTTGTGTATAGGAAGGCTTACTGACTTTTGCGTGTTGATTTTGTATCCTGCCACTTTACTGAATTGATTGATGAGTGAATTAGTTTTTCTGTGGAGATTTTGGGGTTCTCTATGTATTATTATCATATCATCTGCAAATAGTGATAGTTTGACTTCTTCTTTTCCTATTTGGATTCCTTGGATGTCTTTCTCTGTCTTATTGCTCTGGCTAGGACTTCCAGTATTATATTGGAAAAGCAGTGGTGAGAGTGGACATCCTTGTTTGTTCCAGATCTTAATGGAATTGCTTTCACAGCTTTTCACCATTGAGAATGATACTGGCTGTTGGCTTGTCATAGATGGCCTTTATGATGTTGAGGTATGTTCCTTGTATCCCAAGAATTTCAAGGGCTTTTATCATGAATGGGTGTTGCACTTTGTCGAAAGCTTTCTCAGCATCTATTGATATTATCATATGGTTTTTATATTTCTTTTTGTTGATGTGTGGATAACGTTGATTGATTTTCGGATGTTAAACCATCCTTGTGCCCCTGGAATGAATCCAACTTGGTCGTGGTGAATTATCTTATGGATACATTGTTGGATTCTGATAGCTAAAATTTTATTGAGGATTTTTGCATCAGTGTTCATTAGGGAGATTGGCCTATAGTTTTCCTTTTTTGTGTTGTCCTTATTCGGTTTTGGTATTAGTGTAATGTTGGCTTCATAGAACGTGTTTGGTATTGTCCCTTCCTTCTCAATTTTTGGAAGAGTTTGTGAAGGATAGGCACTAATTCGTCTCTGAATGTTTGGTAGAATTCATTTGTAAATCCATCAGGTCCTGGGCTTTTGTTTTTGGGGAGGTTTTTGATTACCATTTCAATTTCGCTGCTTGTAATTGGTCTGTTTAGGTGTTCTATTTCTTCTTATCTAGCTTTGGGTGATTGTAGAGTTGTAGGAATTTGTCCATCTCCTCTAGATTGTTGAAACTTGTTTCCATATAACTGTTCATAGTAGTTATGATTATTCTTTTGATTCTGCTGTGTCCGTTGTGATTTCTCCTCTTTCATTTATGATTCTGTGTATTTGTGCTTTCCCCTTTTTTCCTTGTGAGCCTGGCTAGGGTTTGTCTATTTTATTATTTTCAAAGAACCAGCTTCTTGGTTTCATTGATCTTTTGGATTGTTTTTTTTAGTTTCAATTTCATTTATTCTGCTTTGGTTTATTATTTCTTTTCTTCTACTGGTTCGGGGTTTTTTTGTTGTTCTTTTTTCTGATCTTTGAGCTTCGAGATTAGGTTGTTTTTGAGTTCTTTCTTGTTTTTGATGTGAGCTTCTATTGCTATAATTTTCCTCTTATTACTGCTTTTGCTGCATCCCATACATTTAGGATTGGTGTCCTCCTTGTCATTCAATTCAAAGAATTTTTTAATTTCTTCTTTGATCTCCTCGTAGTCAGTGGTCTTCCAGTAGTGTGGTTTTTAAATCTCCATGAGTAGGATAGTTCCTTGCCTTCTTTTTATGGTTTATTTCTAGTTTGATG